>NC_080185.1:118699435-119060685 GCF_950295315.1 Erinaceus europaeus
TAACAATAAAATCCCCACTGGGTCCTCTGCGACTTTCAAAGTTCTTGTCGCCATATGTGTACATTTTCTTATCTCCCCATGACAGATGTCAGCACACCACAACTTTTCATCTTTCTCCTCCATAGGGCATTGGATACCTACCGATCCCCTTCAAGCCTCTCCTGCCTCCCTGCTTTGGAGTCCCCGAATCTGCTAAAACAGACCCCCATAGCTTTTTTAAGTTTCACTCAGTGTTTTCCATTCTTAGTTTCCCATTCTAAGTCCGACCTATGAATGAGTCCCTGAGCTGTTTTTTTGCTACTACTACCTCCCTGTTAATCACCTTTGAAATCAAGAACTTGAGAAATTAAGAAAAGCTAGTTCCTTGGTGGATCACTGAAATTATTCACTAGCTAGAGCACTGCCCAAGAAAGACCTATAGCTTCCTCTTCCAAATACATGCTATGACTGTCTCAGATGACTCCAAGTTCATAGTGAAGCTTTTAGAAACAGAATTCTGAGGTTTGGGGGAGTGAGCAGTAGTGCAGCAGGTTAAACACGTGTGGTGCAAAGCGCAAGAACTGGCCCCCAGGCTCCCCACCTGCAGGGGAGTCGCTTCACAGGCGGTAAAGCAGGTCTGCAGGTGTCTATCTTTCTCTCCTCCCCTCTGTCTTCCCCTCCTCTCTCCATTTCTCTCTGTCCTATCCAACAACGACGACAACAATAATAACTACAACAGTAAAACAACAAGGGCAACAAAAGGGAATAAATAAATTTTTTAATTAAAAAAAAAGAATTCTGAGGCTTTTCTCAAAAAGCACTTATTATGGTGTTGGTTCCATATGCATTCATTCAACAAAAATCTGTTAAACATATACTGCCTGCCAGACACTGTTCTAGACCCTGGGGATATACAAGTTAAAGAAATCAACAAGGTGCCATCTCTCATAAAATGTCTAGACTGGTTGGGGAAGTAAACATTAATAAAAGAATCACAAAAATAATGTGAAATTGGGACAGGTGGTGGCGCACTTTGTTGAGCACACATGTTACAGTGTGCAAGGACCCAGGTTCAAGCCCCTGGTCCCCACCTACAGAGGGAAATCTTTGTAAGTGGTGAAACGGCTGCAGGTGTCTCTCAGTCTCTGTCCCTCTCTATCTCCTCCTCCCCTCTGGTTTTCTAGCTGTCTCTATCCAAAAAATAAATTAAAATAATTAAAAAAATAAAAATTAGTAATGTGAGATCACAAAGGAGACGTGCTTCATGAGCACATCAGGAATGGCTTCTCTGAGGAAATAACCTTTGAACACACATGTGAAAAAGGAAAATGGATGAATTAGGTGAAGGTATTGATGGGATGGGGTTGTTGAGGCTTAGTAACCTTCAGTAGATAACTAGAGCCAGTGATTTAGGGCCTGTGAGAGAAGAATCTAGACTGGGCTTCATATAGACCTCAGTTTACTAAAGTGACAGTATTTTTACCAGTATTCTACAGAGTAAACAGTCTGTGAAGCTCATTTACATAAAACTTTCTGAAATAGGGCTTTACACTTCAGTGGGTTTTTTTTTTATTTTCCATCTGGAGGGGGCCGGGTGGTAGTATACCTGGTTGAGCGCACATGTTACAATGCACAAGGACCTGGATTCGAGCCCCCAGACCCCACCTGCAGGGGGAAAGCTTCACAAGTGGTAAAGCAGTGCTGCAGGTGTCTCTCTGTCTTTCACCCTCTCTAGTCCTCCCCTCTCGATTTCTGACGGTCTCTATCCAATCAATAAATAAAGATAATAATTTTAAAAAATTATTTTAAAATTTTTGGAATAAATAAATAAATATTTGATCTAGAATTAAATATTTATTTAATATTTAAATAAACATTTAATATTTATTTAAGTAAATATTTAAGTCTGGAATAAAATATTTAAAAAAAAAAAACACAGATTTCTGGGCATAACCCCTACAGGTTCTGATTCAGTACTTGTAGAGTGGGCCTTGTGAATTTGCATTTCTAATTAAGCTCCTTGGGAGCGGAGAGATAGCTCACCAAGTAGAGTGCACCCCTTACCATGTGTGAAAAGCCAGGATGCAGTCCCTGGTCATCACACAGGAGGACTACACAGGGAAGTTTCTGCTGTGTTGTCTTTCCTTCTCTCTCTGTTTCCTTCTTCCTCTCTGTTTTTCACTATCTCATTAAAAGAGAGGGGGAGGAATCTTCCAGGAGCAATGTAATCATGCAGACACAAAGACTCAACTATAACTTCGGTGACAAGAAAACAAACAAACAAACAAAATAGACACACACATATATTCTCATTTCACGATGAAGCAAACCTTGGGTGGCACTGCTCTATAGAAAAGTGAGATTTTGATTTGTCTGCATCTTTATTTATCAACACACTCGCATGACTTTGACAAACTCTATTCTACTAATGATTCATATGGTCAATTCTGTAGTATCACCAGAACAAAAGAATGCTGTGATAGGTAGATAAAGCAATGTGATAATCTAAAGATTTCAAATATCTGAAATGAGTGAGAGAAAGGATAATTATAAGCAAACTGAGCTGTCAGTGATGTAGTGAATCTTCATTCATTTACTCCAGACAGATGTACTGACATTCTTTTTTTATTTTTTATTATCTTTATTTATTTATTGGATAGAGACAGCCAGAAATCATGAGGGAAGGGGGTGCTAGAGAGAGAGAATGAGAGACACCTGCAGCACTGCTTCACCACTCGCAAAGCTTTCCCCCTGCAAGTGGGGTCTGGGGGCTTGAACCTGTGTCCCTGTTAATTGTAACATGTGCGTTCAACCAGGGGTGCCGCCACCCGGCCCCGATGTACTGTCATTCTTAGTGAAAGCCTGATTTCCAAAGCAGTCTTCAGGAAACATAATACCCAGTAGCCTGATGGGGGCCAGGTAGTGGCACACGGGGTAAAGTGTACGTGTCACCATGCGCAAAGACCCAGGTTGAAACCCCTGCTCCCCACCTGCAGGGGGGGGGAAACTTCAGGAGCCTTTGCTCTCAATTTTTCTCTGCCCTATAGAATTAAAAAATTGGGGCTGGGTGGTGGTGCACATGGTTGAGTGCACATGTTACAGAGCACAAGGACCCGGGTTCAAGACCCCAGTCCCCACCTGCAGGGGGAAAGCTTTGCAGTGGTGAAGCAGGGCTGCAGGTCTCTCTCTCTCCCTTTCTATCTCCCCTTACCTTCTCGATTTCTGGATGTCTCTATCCAATAAATAAAGAAAATTTTTAAAAATAAAAATAAAAAGGCCACTGGGAGCAGTGGATTCAATGTGCAGGCACTGAGCTCCATCAGTAACCCTGGTGGCAATACAACACAAAAACAACAAAAAAAAAACTAAAATAACCTGACAGAACTACAGACGGGAATCTCTTGATGTTTATGACTCTTGAGATGGGGAGATAGCATAGTGGTTATGCAAGAGACTACTGGTCTGATAAATATATATGTATTAATAACACTTTAATTTTAACAGGAATACTTTTTAATGGAGTTCTCTATTATATAATACTAAAGATAAAAATAACGGCCTTTTTTAGGTCTCTTTCTTCTTCCAAAAAACAATTTCTGCTGCTATACCATGCTCCCATTACATGAAAAGGAAACTATGGAAACTTGAAAAAAAGAAAATATAATAGATATATATATAGGCAACCCATAACTAGACCCTTGGGAGAACTATGGTGGTTACTGTTTTGGGGGTGGGGCACAGAACTGTGGTTTGGAATTATATCCTTATTATCTTAAAATCTTGTAAATCACTAATAAAAAAGGGAAAAAGAAAGAAAAGTTGGCAAGAGAATCAAGATTTCTCTAAATTTTTTCCAGAGAATTTATTTCATAGAGCAGAATATTGTCATTTAAAAAATTTTTTATATTTATTTATTTCCTTTTGTTGCCCTTGTTGTTTTATTGTTGTAGTTATTGTTGTTGTTATTGATGTCATCGTTGTTGGACAGGACAGAGAGAAATGGAGAGAGGAGGGGAAGACAGAGAGGGGGAGAGAAAGACGCCTGCAGACCTGCTTCACCGCTTGTGTAGCAACTCCCCTGCAGGTGGGGAGCCAGAGGCTCGAACCGGGATCCTTATGCTGGTCCTTGTGCTTTGCGCCACCTGTGCTTAACCCGCTGCACTACCACCCGACTCCCTGTTGTCATTTTTAAAAATTAAAAGTGAAGTCTTTTGGGGTGGGAGATAACTCACCCATAGGGCATAACTCTCCGTGTGCAAGGCCCTAGGTTCAAGCCTCAGCACCACACAGAATAATCATAGCAAAAAGGGAAACTCCATAGATGGTGGAGTGGTATTTGTTAATTCTCCCTGTCTCTCTTTCTCTGTCTTCCTTTAACTGAAATAAAAAGATTAAAAATGTTGACCAAGGAGCAGTGGAATCACCAATGCATGAGTCAGGCAGGCCATTTAACAGCACCACCATCAAACAGGTCTGAGCTTGGGGAAAATTACATAACCTCTCTGTGACTGTTTCTTAGAAATTAAGGATGATGAGAGTACCAGTCACACTGGGTGACTTAAACTGATACAGACTGTAACACAGACGTGGCCTACTCAATAGTCATTCTCTCTTCCCTACCAATAAGATCCAGTTTTGTTCCAGGTGGCAATAGGCGCCATCAACAAAATTTGATCTGCTGGGTTTCCTTGGATGAGTGTGGGGTCATGTGACTCATTTCTGGCCAGTGCAATAGAGGACAAGCAGAAATCTACTGGCTGAGATGCCCAGAAATGCTATTTTCCTGATAAGAAAGCCCACACTCAGCTGGCATGAGCCCTTTCCCCCTATTACACCTGGAACTACAGCACAATGTCTGCAGGAGGGGAAGGAGCCCTCCTGGTGCATTAGGAAGAGAGCAGAGAGAGAGAGATCTGATGAACCTGAGCCATGGGCGATGATATGAAGTGCTTCTATGCTGGTTTGTATTCGTGTAAGATCAAGATCAATGCCTGTGTCAAGTCCCTGCTCATTCTTTCGCCTTATTACACCCAGTCAAACACATCCTCTAGCCAATTCACTTGAAAGCAGAGTGGTGCCTGACTAGCTAGTATTCGATAAACATTAGCAATTATTAAAGGCATGTGCTCTGTATTTTGTTCCCTAACCAGATAGCAAGCATTCCACTGACATCTTTGCAACAGAACCCCAATTTCCCTTTTTGAAATCAACCTTCTCTCTCTTCTCAGCCTGCTGTTATAGAATTGACACCACTCTCCACTCTAAGTATCATACTAATTGTCTAAAGCCAGTGAGCATAGCATACCACCCAAGCAACAGTGATGGTTCTGGAATGTGCACATAACCCAGGCCTAGTAAAAAGGAGTGTTCAGAGTGGGCACTTAGCCACAGATAGGCAATATGAGTGCCGGCTCCTGGTAAGAGCACTGGGGCACAGGCTCACCCTCCCTCCACACAGACCCCACCCCTCCCCTCCCCAGGCACAGCGTTCTGGGGAGTCAGTCTGCAGTTGCAACTGATCCACAGAGGAGGGCAAACCAGGAGAAGAGCAAGGAAACTGAGCTAGAGACCTCTACCACACATCTCTGGATAAAATTTTACCTTCGGAATTTTCAAATCAGGTTAATTTGAAACTGGTTCTGCTAATTCAGTTTGAGCTGAATCCTCCACCACTTGCGGCCACAAAGTTCCTTCTGATGCTGTCAGATGGGCGAGAAAAAGAATTTATTATACACTTGAGAGTGGGAAAACTTCCACACTATGGTCTAGTGCATCTATTTAGTCTAATCCAGTGTCCAATGCAGTACAATTTCATATCCATATCACCTTCCCAAAGGAAGAGCACAGCCAGAAAATCTTCAATTTGCCATTGTGTAAACTCATTCAAATTTCTCTTCCAAATGGAAAAAAAAAACCAAAAAACAACCTTGTCAATTGAAAGTGCTTTTTGTTCTTGCTTCTTGTAAACATGTCCAGGAGGACTCCTTTAAGAATAGATATGCCTCCAGGTTTCAGAGTGAATGCTGGACCCAAAGGCAGACACTGGGAGTATATGACTAATATTGAAATAATATTCACAGACAGTTGTCATGGCAGCCTGCTCATTCTGCACAAAACAGAACCCACTGCACTTGAACAGGATTTAGCAGAGGAGGGCTGCTAGCCTGCAGACAGCCTCTGAGTTAGACAACCTACTAATTGGTTTTGGTCTTACTATTGAATATAGCCTTCAGACTGCACCCTAATTGCACCCCCCCCACATCAAAAATACTAGAAATCACTAATAACAACACATAGTAAGATTTTTATTGAACACCTACATCACTCTTGAAATCTTCCTTTCAGGCTATCAGGAACAGCTCAGAGGCAGTGCACAGTTGGATTTACTTGTAAAACCTGAAAAAGACAAAAGAGTTGGGGAAGTAGGGGGAGTAGTCGGCTTCATTTCTGGTACCAGTTAGCATTGGCTGAATGCTGCTATCAGACACTCCCTTCTAAATAGGGTTCTATAGGCGAGTAGCCAAATTGTTCTGTGCTCAGTTACTCAGTCCTGAGGGAGTGACTTTAGAAACTAGAGGCATGTCAAGTCATAAATAAAGAAGGGGGAAACCAAATATTTCCAGATGATCCGTTTCTCTCTATAAAAGCTAAGCTCCTTGAATGGGAGTGGGGGTGCTTTAAGAAATTATAGATAATTGGTGTTGAAAGGAATACCACAAGGACACCTCTACTACTAGACAAACTTTTGCATATCACCCTGTACTTCCTCCCATCTGCTTTCTCTTCTTTTGAGTTTCTTCTTCAAAAGAGAGATTAAGAGCTAATTAGAATTCAATAACATCCTAAGTTAGGACAACCACATCAAGACATCAGCTGTTGGAACATTATCCACCCATTGGAACAAATTCATCCTTTGGGTTAATTAGTGTTCTTCAAACTCCTTAAGACGGGGTCATGTCTTACACTTTAAAAAAGAATAAAAGAACCTCCCACACTGCCCAACACTGTACTCCTCGACCTACCGCAGGCGTATGATTGATGAGTAATTTCAGGCTAGGGCCCAGAATACAGGGCAGTCCCTCAATAGCTGACGGGCAGATCAAAGACACTGTCAAAATGATCTAGAAGACAGCTAAGTATGAAAACTGCAGAAATGCTGAATTGGTAGGTACGGCATTTTCCCTCATGTAACTAGAAATCCCACTAGGCAGCGAGAAATGAAATTATATAGGAATTACAATTTTCACATGAACAAGAAATCTGGAAGTAGGAGACCCAGGGCTGTGACCCAGGTACCTCCTTCTTTCATCCAAACCAAGTCTCTTCCTTCTTCATTACTCATGATCACGAAATAGCTGTCTTGCCTCCAGTTCACATTTGTATTCTAGACAGAATGGGAAGAACTCAGGACAAAATGGAGGCTTAACCACTGCGCTACTGCCCGACTCCCTCATCCTTCCCCCCCTTTTGTTGCCCTTGTTTTATTGTTGTTATTATTATTGTTGCTGTTGCTATTGACTCCCTACATCCTTTTAAAGAAATGGTTTTGGAAGCTCACTTACTCCCAATACATCTCATTGACCAGAATTGAGTCCCACAGTCTCTGCAAGTATTAAGGACTGGGGAGATAGTACAATGTGCTAGAGCACAATATTTGCATGCCTGAGACCCCACAGGTCCCAGGTTCAATCCCTAGCACCACCATAAGCCACTGCTGAATAGTGCTCTCTATAACATAACTCTTTGTTATAAAAACAACTAAGTCTTAAAAAAAAAGAAAGGGAAACTTCCAGGGGGCTGAGAGGTGGCACAGCGGGTTAAGTGCACATAGTACACATAGCATAGAGCTTAAGGACCCGTGCAAGGATCCTGGTTTGAGCCTCCCCCACCTCCCCACTTCTGGGGGGGGGTCACTTCACAAGTGGTGAGGCAGGTTTGCAGGTGTCTATCTTTCTCCCTCTCCTTCTCTATTTTCCCCTCCTCTCTAGATTTCTCTCTGTCCTATCCAAAAGATAGGAAAAATGGCCTCCAGGAGCAGTGGATTCATAGTGTAGGCACCAAGACCCAGCAATAACCCTGGAGGCAAAAAAAGAAAAAAAGAGAGGAACTCCCCACCCCATGCCTGGGTTTTCTCATCTATAAAATAAAGATAATAATAGTACCTTTCTAACAGGGTTCTACTAAGGAGTGAGTTCATTTGAGTAAAAAGGTAAGAACAGCACCTCACACATAGCAAGAATTACACAAGTGTTCTGTTTATTTGTACTGCTGAGCAAGAAAATGGGTACTGGCTAAGCAAGTAGCAGTATCTACCACAGACATGTGCTTACTCTAACTTTACCTGCCCTGGTTACCATGCCACCTGAGATCCACTTGAGAACTGCCTGCTGGAAACAGCTCTTCTCCATGACCTCTTTCCCCATTTACTGGAAACTAAGGACAAATCAAACTTCCAAATATGCAAGCCAAGGAAGGCTCCAGTGCCAATCACCATGCTGACACACATATATTCTAGACATGAGTCATCAAGATTCCTTCTGAGGCAAACATCAGTAAACCTGATTCCAGCTGGCCAACGCAAAAGTGGGAGGGCAGGGGCAGGAGGGAGGGTGGGGGGTGGGGAGAGGGGGAGGGCGCGCCAGTGCACTGTTCAGTTCTGGCTTACGGTGATGCTGGGAATTGAACCTGGGACCTTGAAGCTTCAGGGATGAGAGTCTTTTTGCAGAATGATTATAACCATTATGCTGTCTCCCCAGCCTGGGAGAGCAGTCTTCCCATCACCATAAAGTCGGCAGGTATACTTAAGGATGATGTGACAGAGACCTTAAACGACAGCACCCAGTTGTCCCACTTCGGAGCTCAAATCCCTTGTTTGTGCTCTTGAAGCTGATCTAAGTCATCCCTGAACAGACTCAGTATCCAAGACTGAGAGAACAAGTGCAAAAGCCCTGAGGCAGAAAAGGCCTTGTGTGCTAAGAGGAGTAAGCAAACAAGTATGACTGGAGAGAGGAAAAGACAAGATGAAGAAATGAGTTCCAGAACCAGAGAGGAAACAAACGGGGTGCTAAATCGTGCAGGACCTCGCAGACCACTATAATGAAGCTTTACCTTGATTCCAGTTGTGGTAAAGAGCTACTGGAGAAGTTAGAGAACTAACAAGATATAACTTAGACTTTTAAAGTATCACTATGGATACTGTGTGGAGAATAGCATGTAGGGAGAAAAGGGCAGAAGTTGGGAGGCTAGTATTTGGGGTTCATGGTAGGGACCCAGGCAAAAAATGATGATGACGTTTTTTTAAGTGGGATGGCAGAAAAGATGACAGAAGGTGATCAGATTCTAGACAGGCATTAAAGGTGAAACCAGTAGGATTTTTTTTGGTAGTAAGATTAGGTTTCAGAGTGTGAGGAAATGAAGAATCAAGCCTGGTTCGCAGTTTCGGTTCTAAATCGCTGGAGAAGTGAGGCTGCAGTGAAAGGCTATGGGTAAGGAAGACTGAAGGGAAGACGTGGGACTGGAGCCCTAATTTAGATACAGACACAGTGGGCTTGTGGTGCACATCCCACATCTAAATGGAGATGCCGAGTAAGCAGATTTGGAATCTGAGAGGAAGGTCTGCACTGTTACATTTGGAAGTCATAACTAAAGTCCTTAGCTCGAATGAAGATGCCAGGGCAATTACAACAGAGAAGAACTGAGACTTCACTGATCCGTAAGACATGAAAACATCAAGCTGAAGGGACAGATGCACTACCGTGTTCATAGCTGCATTAGTCACGATAGCCAAAATATGGAAGCAACCTAAATGCCCATCAGGACAGGATAATGCCCTGATTTGAAGCATGTGATGGCTTTAGCTCAAAGCTCGCATTTTTGCTTGATTGAGTTGATGTTCACCCTTTTCACCTGATACTGACTGATATATAAAGGCTGAGAGCAACGGCAATAAAGGAAGAAGCTAGCAAGCAGAAGTGGAGGTAGCAATCCCGCAGCCTCTCTCTCCTTTGCTCTGGCTTCATGTGCTAAGGGTCTCACCTTTCCTGGACCATTAGCCCTTTGGCCTGACCCTCGCCCCACCCCCCAACAACACCCATCAACGGATGACTGGATGAAGTTATGGGACATATACTCAATGGACTACTTACTCTGCAATTAAAGAGAGGATACACCACCATCCAGCTCCCTCTATCAGAAAAAAGTCATCCTAGAGTGGTGAAGCCTCAGTGACAGCAAAAATAAACAGGGTACCCATTTCTTCACTGGCATGCACTCAAAGACTACAAGAGACCTGCTGATTGGCAGCCTTGTTTTAAACTGACAAGGGTTGGAAGCAGGCGGGACACACTTGTGTGTGACTCCTTCCCAGGAATCTTTGCAGCTCACCGGCTAGCAGGAAACACAGAGCATTCATGGATCGGTCTCATGGCCGATGGCTCAAGAGCATCTCATAGCTCACCATCTGAACATCAAGGGCTCAACCAGCCTCTCAAAATGTTATCAAGCAAAAGACATTCTGGAAGGGACCCCACAACGAAAATTACAGGGAACTGAGGACCCAAGTCAAAGCCTGGTACTCGAAAAGTAACACACTTGCTGCAGGTCTCCCTCTGCTTCTGTGGAACAACATAACCTGGCCAATAACTGCTTCCCTTCTCCCACCTGGAAAGTAGGGTCAACACTGAGACCTACAGGGGAAAGTGGAGGGGGTGTCTTGTCCAAGTATGAATTTCTGAGAGGGGGCCACTGAGGCTTGAGGTGAACCAACCTGTGTTAAGAGTTCACAGCCAGAGTCTCCAGGAGAGGACAACCCCCCCCCCCAAGAGTGTGCCTTCCACCCACCTGTCTCGTCCAGGGGCCTTCCCAGGAAGACAGGAGTTGGCTGCAGGGCTTGCCTTGACTCTCACTTCTCATGTCCATGCTCCTGCCAGCCTCAGAGGAAGACTCCAGGGAACAGGACAGGACAGGTGTGGCCTCCATGCCCAGCTCGCCCCCTGCCCCCATGACTTTGAAGGGGCTTTCAAGCTTGAGGTTGCCCCCGGGAAGGTGACTAGGAGGGTCCATGGCACTGGCAACAAAAGCCAAAGAGTGGGGCCAGGCGGTGGTGCACATTCTTCTTTTTTTTTTTTTTTTTTTTAAATTTCTTCATTGGAGAATTAACGTTTCACATTCAACAGTAAATACAATAGTTTGTGCATTCTTTTTTTAAAATATTTATTTTATTCCCTTTTGTTGCCCTTGTTTTATTGTTGTAGTTATTATCATCGTTGTTGGATAGGACAGAGAGAAATGGAGAGAGGAGGGGAAGACAGAGAGGGGGAAGAGAAAGACAGACACCTGCAGACCTGCTTCACCTCCTGTGAAGCGACTCCCCTGCAGGTGGGGAGCCAAGGTTCGACTCCCCTGCAGATGGGGAGCCAAGGTTCGAACCGGGATTCTTATGCCGGTCCTTGTGCTTTGCGCCACCTGCGCTCAACCCGCTGCGCTACAGCCCGACTCCCTAGTTTGTACATTCTTAAGCACTCACATCACAGTGCACACAGACCTGGGTTCAAGCCCCTGGTCCCCACCTGCAGGAGGCAAGCTTCATGAGCGGTGAAGCGGGGCTGCAGGTGTCGCTCTGTCTTTTTCCCTCTCTAGCTCCCCTCTCCTCAATTTCTCTGTCTCTATCCAATAATAAGCGAAAAACAGTTTTACAAAATGAATAAATAAAAAAGCCTAGGAGCGCGAGCCTACGGAGGGAGCCCCTCCCGGACGCACAGCAGCAGTGGCAGGGCTGTCTGTCATGCTCTCCTGTCGCCCTTTTGAAAGGCTTACCAACTTTGGGAGGGGGTCCCTGGCAGTTTCATTTTGCACCGGGGCCCTCAAGTCTTGTGACTGGTCCTGCTGCATCCCTCACCCCGTGCCCCAGTCACAGAGGCGTCTACACCGCGCGCCGCCTGAGCCTGCTCCGCTCCGCGTGGGCCTCAAGTGCACACCCCGCCCCCAGCCCCGACTCAAGGCCCCCTGCACCTCCCGGAGCCGCACGTCACTGGGGCGCCAAGCCTCCAGGGACTTCAGAAGGAGGAAACGTGAGGGACGGCGCCCTCCTGAGCTGAGGGAAATAGAGGGGACCCCACCCGGAGCAGCGCCGGCTGAGGGGAAGCTGGGGAAGCGGTGGTTCGCCACGCGGCGCCCCTCCAACAAAAAGGGGACCCGCCTGCACCAGGGATCCGGCGGACAGGAAAGGCGCGTGGCACAAACGCCAAAGACGCAGAACAACAGGCGGCCGCGAGCCACGCGCGACGAGCTCCGAACCACGAGCTTGGAGGGTGGGCGGGGCCTCGATGGGGGCGGGCCCGCGGCTGGGGCGTGGTCTTAACGCCCGCGTCATTGGTTCTGATGTAAGACTTTAAATAAATGAACCTCGCACCGCCGCCTAGGAATGGTTCCGTAGTGTAGTGGTTATCACGTCTGCTTTACACGCAGAAGGTCCTGGGTTCGAGCCCCAGTGGGACCAGGACTGGGTGGAGCTTTTTCCCGGTCTCACCGAAATAAAAGTGAATTATTAGACTACATAGAAAAAGTAGTCTTTTCTCTCATAACTGCCAACACGGCCCAATCCAGACAAATTTCTATCTACTCCCTAACTACCTCAGGTACTCTCTGGAAGCAAGACCACATTCTCGACAATTCCCATGCTATCAGCACATGGGCAGGGGACGTGCAGGCCTCCCACTGAAATATGGCACTACAGCAGTGTTTTTACTGCAGTTAAATTACTAAATTTATTTATTTATTTATTATTAAATTCCTAAATTTATTGTTATTATTGGCTTAATTTCATTGAACTCTAAAATACCAAAGAGATGGGGAAATAGTGCTTGTAGGGCTTTTCTTTTTCATGTAGCAGTAAAGTTGTGTGAAAACAGCCCTCTAGTTAATGAAGATTCCACATACAGTATAGAAACATCACACTGAGTCAGTGATGAAGAATTCTCCTTTCTTTCAGCGCAGTTTTTTGCTTTTAGCCTTTGTGTCTTAAAAGCAAAATCCCTACAAATATTTCTTGTGGTTCTTAGCAAAAATAGGTACTAATGTAGCTCTTTCATAAAAGTCAAGTGGCCTGAAGGGAATTTTCAAAAAAGGAAATGGCTTTCCTGCTGTTTGACAAGAGATATCAGAGGATTGGGGTGGGGTGATGGTGGCTGAAACTGAAAAGGGAAGGGGACCGACCACTCAGGCTTTTTCTTTGTATTTTCCCACGAGTTTGGTCAAGCAGTGTGTATATCTGTATTCTCAATTAATTCAAGGGCATAGCACACAACTCTCCCTGTTCTTACTATCACATCATTAACTCTGTTTTTTTTTTTTTTTTTTTTTTTTTTTTTTTTTTTTTTACCGGAGCTCTGCTTGGCTCTGGCTTATGGTGGTGCAGGGGACTGAACCTGGGACTTTGGAGAGTCTCTTTGGATAACCATTATGCTATCTACCCCTGCCCTGTTCTCTCTCTCTCTCTCTCTCTTTTTTTTTTTTTTTTAGCATCTTAACTGCTTTTAAGAGTCTGGTTCAGTAATGCTAAATATATTCATGTTCCTGTGTAAAAATCCTCCAGAACTTACTTTTTATCTTGCAAAATGGAAACTTTACATTCATTAAACTCCTCTACCCCACCCCCAGCTTTCTTAGTAGTGATTGTGTAATGATAGCTAATTATATCATGCACTGTTACAAGGATTTTAACATACACATATAAAAAATAGTCTATAGAGGGCTCTGAAACCCAATTCCATCAGGACCCAGAGAGAAAAGAGGAAGAAAGTAAAGAAAGTAAAAACATTTGGAAGTAGTAATAGGTGTAGGTGTGACTTAACAAGGAAGAGGAGGGGTCGGGTGGTGGCACACCTGGTTAAGTGCACACTATAGTGTGCAAGGGCCTAGGTTCAAGCCCCTGGAGGTGTCTCCCTGTCTCTATCTTCCCCTCCCAAATTCTCTCTGTCTCTATCTAATAATAAATAAGAATAAAAAAGAGAGAAAAGGTAGGACTATAGAAAAAATGAGCAAGTATACATAGTTATAGAGATAATAGTCAACCCATATCTGTGACTTTGGGAGAACTCCTGCAGTTTCCAGTGGAGGGAATGGGGACACAGAACTCTGGTGGTGGGATGGCGTGGAATTGTAGCCCTGTTATCTTGTCATTTTTTAAATCAACATTAAATCAATAACAACAATAATAATAATAGTCTAAGTTCTTTTATGCCTGGATTTAACTCTATGAACTAAGCTTTTTTTTTTTTAACATTCAAAAAAAGAATCATTTACCACTTGTTTGTAAAGAAGAGAGAGAGAGAGAGAGAGAAGGTCAGAACACCACTCAGCCCTGGCACATTCTATGCCTGGAATCAACATTGGGACTTTAGGTTTGCAAGTCCTGTACTCTACTGCTAAGTCACCTCTTCAGCTCTCGAAGTCAACACACCCCTCACAGCTCCCTCATCCCCCACTGCCAGCCATAGAAGTAGGCACTATTGAACACTACAGATGAGAAAAATTCAGGCTGAGAGACTTAAGTAATTTGCCCAATGTCATAAAACAAGCTACTAAACTGAGACTTGTACCCAGTCTGGTTTGGGAATCTGTACTCTTAATCCTACCTGCTACTTCAAATCCCCTGAACCTTGGTCATGTAGATTGTCTCCTTTTTTTTTTTTGTGATTAGAAAACAAAGATACATTTTTGTGTGTATGCACTGTCCCTCTCCCACAAATTTAGTATTTCTCTGAGTAAATAGGTTAAGAAACGGTGCCAAGTTGCTTCCTAAGAGGGAAAGCCATGCTGATATCACAGACTTCCAGAATGTTGGCACTTATTTGTCAAGCAATTCTTCAAGGTCACCCACTTAGAAGATGAAGATGGAGAAAGGATTAAGGCCTGGGTCTCCTGATTCTCCTTTCTAGTTCCCTCCACTGCACCCCCCTACATTTAAAGGTAGAATAAAGCCACTATCTTCCTTTGGTAAACCGACCTTAGTTGACACTAGCTTCTTCTCTGAGATGTCCTTATTGAGGCAGCTGACTATGTGGGTTAACTTGGTGGGGCTCAGCCAAAGCCCTAAGAACTAAATGAAATAAGATGCTTACTGAGGCCAGTGCTCAAGTTAAGCTTCTGCTCCTAGGGAAGCTCTCCACTTCGATAAGAGCTGAGGCCAAGGACAAGGGGAGAATGCCACGCAAGATAGAAGGCCTCCTGTTGTTACTTCTCTTTGGCTATGAAGGTATGTGCGATCCACCCGTTAGTGTTCATTACATGCTGAATCATACAACTTGAGTTGATAACACAGCTGATTGATAGATATGCAGCCTGAATCCTTCAAATATCAATGATCAAGACATAGTCAATTAGTATATGTTACTATTGAACAGCAGCTGTCTTTGTGCAGATAAGGCTGTTTTTTTTTTTTTTTTTTTTTTTTTTTGGTCTCACTGCTGGCTTTCTGTGAGGGACCTTCAAGAGTTTGAAGAATGCTAGCAGTGGAACAGAAGGAAGAAAGGAAGCGGCACAGAGGCTACATAAAATTGCTAGCTATATACTGCAACAGTGAATAAGGAAGTGTGGCATACTCTTGATGATTTTTATGAGTCCAAGTTAGAGCAAATTCCAAACCAGAAGAGTATTATGCTATTATTGAGTCGGTTGGTAGTGCAGCAGATTAAGCGCTCAAAGCGCAAGGACGGGAGTAAGGATCCCAGTTCGAGGCCCTGGCTCCCCACCTACAAGGGAGTTGCTTCACAAGCTGTGAAGTAGGTCTGCAGGTGTCTATCTTTCTCTCCCTCTCTCTGTCTTCCCCTCCTCTCTCCATTTCTCTCTGTCCTATCCAACAACGACAACAACAATAATAACTACAACAATAAACAACAAGGGCAACAAAAGGGACTAAATAAATATTTAAAAAAAGAATGATGCTATTAATAATTGGGATGTTATTAATAATTCTGCTGGAACAACAGGTGTAAACCAGGACTGCCCTGGGCAAATCGGGATGTAGGTTACCGTAGTTTAAATATGGATTAGCGTCACACTCTAGTACCACTGAGCTAATAAAAAGCATAATCCAACTGAGAGTCAAGGGCACCCACAGACGCCAAGCACTCAGTTTTAAATGTCTAAATATGGTCCTGGCAGTGGTGCTGTGCTTATGTAAGGGAGACCTACAGGCAGTTCTCTAAAATGTCATCCAATTTCACTTGTAAATTCTCTCAGTCTTCGAACTCATTCTCCTTCCACTCTTCCAACTCAAAAGGGCCCCTAACTCAGAATTCCTGTGTCTCTCCACTGCTGACGTGAGGAACTGGCCGAATGTCATCTTTGCGCCACTAGGGTAGTTGAGTGTTTGTTACAGGAAAGAAGGAGGGCCCAGAAGGAGGCCTCTCCACTCTGCACACCTGAGTCTGGACTTCTTCATTGAAACCCTTCTACCCTCTCATTGTGTTTTATTGGTAGAATGCTCACTTGTTTGATTCTCCCTAGCTCATAACAACTTACATTTCTCAAGCTTTGGAAAGAGCTGTAAACATATAATCCTAGGCCATGTTGCAAACCCAGTATGTTTCTAAGTAGGGATCATTTAAACCAACATGCTCCAGAAACTCTCAGTACTTTAAGGTGTTCTGAGGTTTGCTTCTTTGCTTTTTTGTTTTGTGCCCCACCCCCCTCCTCTTACTCTTTGCAGTTTTCTCAACAAGAAAACCTAAACCAAGTCATTTGAGGCTTAGATCCCAAGACCCTTGGGTCTCAGAAATCACAGGTCTCACCCTCAGGTCTCTCTCTCTTTTATGGCTGACACTGCGGCTCACCCCTCCACCCACCCAGTCATTTTTTTGGTTGTTGCCAAGAACCCATCCCAGAATCCCTGCTGAGCCAAGCATTGTGTGAGAACTTGAATGCAAGGTGTTGAGTCCTACAGACCTGCTCTGGAACCCCCAATCAGAAGGACAGCCTGTCAAAATTGACCAACCCATTTTAAAATTAGACCCATTCAGGGGATATCTGTAATCAAAGATACACCCTCAAGAGGCAGGGAGCACTTTCTTGTTCTATAAAGTATTAGTCTTTTGGCAGGGTTGGAGGGCTCTGGAAATTACTGCAAAGAACAGAGAACCCCATCTGTCCAGGAGGGGTGAAATGTGGTGTGTGTGTGTGTGTGTGTGTGTGTGTGTGTGTGTGTGTGTGTGTGTGTGTATGTGGAGGGGGTAGGCTAGAGCATCTAAAACCCTCTTACCCACCCTGTCCAGGCTCTTCAGCCTCACAGCACACGAAGCAAGCAAAGCAGTTAGTGTGGCTGTGGCACCTTAGCATGGAGCTGGGGGGGACGCTCTGGGAGACAGAGAGAAGTCACAGACCATAGCTACTTCACTTAAGCAGCACACAATCCAGACGGAGAAGCAAATAAGGCTGACTCTCTTGGGAAAGGTGTATTCCATTGCATCACTGGGGACCCGAAGACAAAGGTTCTTGGCCTAATTTACTCCTTGCTATTTCTGTTCCCCAATGGCCGAGGCTCCTTATTACAGTGAAATCAGCTAAACGGATTGAGTCCACATAGGCTCTGGAAGCAGGTTCATTTGGGAATTCACAGACCATCACAGGAGAGTAGCTATGGTTTCTAACCGATCTGTGCATTTGTTGTGCTTATGCTGTACATTTTGGATTCAGCACCAGGGAGGATCTCAAAAACATTTCTCTCCACTTATATTGGTCCATGACTTGGTCTTAGTTATCATCTATGTATATATTCTAAAAGTTGCCGTCCAAGTTTCATCTCACAGGTGGGAGGAATAGATGTAGCAATCATCAGAGAAAGCAGGGTAATTTATTTTAGCAGCATTTTTACTGAGCTATAATTTACATACCTTGAAATCCACCCAGTTAAAGAGTGCAGTTCAATGTCTCTTAGTATACTTGCAGATTTAGGCAGCATGCAACTTAAGTTCAGAACATTTCCATCACCCCAAAAAGAAACCCACAATCATCAGGCGCTGACTCCCCGTTTCCCTACCCGCCCTGCCCTTGCAGCTCCCGGCAACCTCCATCTTTCATTCTCCACAGACTGGGCCCTTCTGGGCGTCTCATTTAGCCTTCCTTTCATCTTTAACTATATATATATGTTTTTGAGGTTCATGTACAGAGAGCAGAATTACCCATGGATATGCCTGCCGCCTGAAATAGCAACATGTTCACACCAGAAGCAATTTCCTTGGCTCTTCTTCAAGGGAGGGGCGTTGTCATCACAGCCTGCTGCTGTTCTCCTCTGGTTATTCTGGCTTCTCCAGTCGACTGGAAGCGGGCTCCCGTCTGCTTTTATCATTCATAATTTGAGGTTTTTCCTCCTTGGCTCTAGCTGTTTCCATGGGAAGAAAAGCTCTGCCTTGAGTGACAAATCAAAGGGATTTGTCACTCAAGGCAGAGAGACGATGTCTCCTATGGGTGCCTAAATGCAAGGGCAAGCGTCTGCTCAGGGAGAGACTCTGGGGGCAGAAGGGCAGAATGATGGAATGCCACAGGGTGGTGAAGGACAGGGAACTCCCAAGCTCTAGGGTGGGACTCAGAACCCCAGGAGGAGTCACCAAAACAGGGAGGAGGAAAAAAAAGCTGCAACCCCAGAATCAAAGCCCTTTCCTCTCTTTCTATTCAAGGCTGACTCGTTCCTTTTGCTCCTTCACCAGTGCTATTTCCTGGAATTCGAAGATGTCATCAAACACTGGTTTTGCTTTTGTTCGCCAGGCTTTTTTTTTTTGTCATGGGGTCCCTAGCATAGCACTTCGCTGCTTGCTCCCTTCGTGACAGCTTTTCCTGTAAAACTGCTTTTTGTTCCTTGTCTCTCTGCTCATTTCCATAAGGATCTGGTGCCTCAGAACCCCAGGCTGCTGCCTACAGACAAATGCACTGGGGGAAGGGAGCCTGGGGTGGAAGCAAAGGCCCAGCCCACTGCTTGAGCACTTCTGAAATCTCCCCCTCTCCACAGGTAGAAGGGGGCTGAATCCCCCCCCCAACCTTTCCTTCTAGTCTTCTGCATTATTTCCACCTATTGCAAAACTTCGTAAGGTCCATGATGCCAAAGCGGGGTTCTGACCGTCACCTGAACCCTGGGTTTGTGCAGCCACAGCTACAGTTGGAGATTATTATAAACATCTCAGCTAGGATTAATCCAGTTGTGTTTCTATTTTTGCTTGCCAAAGAGCTGTTCGCGGGTACAGTTTTAGATAATATGAGCTAGGTATGGGGAGATATATGATAAACTCAGCATCTTGAGTTTGGCAATATTTATGGGGTGGGAAAGGAAGCAGAGCTGTCAAAGACGACTGCGAAAGATAATTTATAGTAGAAAGGAAAGAACCGGTTGAACAGTGGGAGAAACTCAAGGAAGATGGGAAGGACTGACAGCCCCCATCATTGTAGTGCAAAGACCTAAGTCAGTATGGGGAAGAGCCGCTGGATGTGGAAGTATGAATCCATTGGTAACCTTCTTTCCACACAGGGCTTAGCACTCTGGTATCATGGTGGCCCACAACCAAGATGGCGTGCCCTAATCTTCACTGCTCCCTGAGAGGGTCAATTCTGCTCATAATGAGTGGATCAAGGAGTCTCTAGGAGCAAATGAGCAGTGGGTGAGGACCCAAGAGAGACAGCTGTTTAGTGACCACTGGTGAGGGGTGGCCCCGAATCTGCCTGTACTGAGAGATGTGCTCCACAAGCCCCATAGCAGCCTATGCCGAAGCCACCAAGCACACCATGCAGTGGTCTGTCTTCTCCTGGGTCCCTCAATGTTGTTAAAATTCGGTGGCTCTAGCTGGCCGGGCTAGCTTCACGGGCGGGTAACAGAGACGACCAGAGACATACAGCTGGGCAGGGAAGCTGTATTTCTTTATTCAGGAACAACGATTCATAAACTAACCCAAACTAATCACCAAACAGAACTCTGCTGCCTCTTTTCTCCGCGGCGGCACCAAGCACTCTCGAACTCTGCAACTCTGGAACTCTGGAACCCTCTCGGGGTTCCTTGGGGCATGGCCAAGCAGCGTGAAACTAGCAGGACTGATCCAATTTTCTTGGCAGGGGGAGAGCTAGAACAACCCAATGTAAAGCATACAACACCTCAACACACAGACACACCCCCACCTTGTGAGCAGAATTTCTTCTACTTTAGTAGCCACACCTACAGTGAGCATACAGAAGTGCTTTCCAGAACAGGTTTGTGCGATTTACATGAAGACACAACTTGAACATAATAGCCTTTATATTTGCAATGAAAAAAAAAATGAGGCCATTCCTTGACAATCTAAAATAATCTGAAAAATGGGATGGGAGGTATTAGATTCAATTTTTAAAATAAATATATACTCTTTTTAAATTATCTTTATTGGATAGAGACAGCTAGAAATTGAGAGAGAGAGAGAGAGAGGAGAGAGAGAGACAGAGAGACACCTACAGCCCTGCTTCACCACTTGTGAAGTTTTCCCCCTGCAGGTGGGGGCAGGGGGCTTGAACCTGGGTCCTTACACATTGTAATGTGTGCACTTAACCAGGTGTGCCACCACCCAGCCCCTAGATTCAATTTTTAGATAGGAAATAGGTTAAGGAGGGGGACTTTTATTGTCTACTGCCTATATTCTGGTTCCATTTGGGATTTTTGCGGTAGATGTTCCTTTTATCAGGAAGAAGATGAAGATACTTGCGCTTAACCTGCTGTGCTACTGCCCAGCTCCCAGAAATGCAGATGTTTGTTTGGACAAAAATTGCAAGTAATGAGCTGGCAAGACTGTTCACCTGGATTGTTTATACTGGCTTTGTCATGCCCTCGACCCAGGTTCGAGGCTGCCCCCCCACCACCACCACTGGAGGGAGCTTTCATGCTGTGATATCTTTCCCTCCTATCTCTCTATTGCTGCCTCTCTCTATCTGAAAAAAAAAAAAAGTTGACTTGGAGCTGTGTAGCCCTGGTGGCAACAACAACAAAGAAGAAAGGAAGGAAAGAAAAGAAGAAAAGAAAAGAACATTGGAACCAAAGCTTTAAACCAGTGATGTCTAATGGAAGTCTTCGTGATGGACTGTCCTGCATCTGTGCTGTCCAGAACAGAAGCCATGAGCCATGTGTGGCTCTTAAGCACATGAAGTATGGCTAGTATGACTGAGAGACTGACTTCTTTAACTAGTTGCAATTCGAATAGCCACATGGGCCAAGTGGCACCAGCAACGACCAGAGCACCTTGATTACTTCGGGCTGATACTTATCAACCCTTGTCCTATCAGATCGCATGTTCGTTCCATTCATAGCAATGCATGCACATTTTATGCTAAATTGTGAGTGCCTTTCAGTTTCTCACACAATTTCTATGGTGTTTGTACCCTGTTTTCTATACACTATAGATTAACCTAAAAAAGACCTTCAAAATTATGTCCTAATCCAAAATGATCTTAAATGTGCTGGGTGTACACTTGTGAAGGTGTGTGGGGTGTGCTGGGACTTGACTCCCGAGTAAAACAGGAAACAGGATGATGTCAGCAAAGGGCAAAATACTCTGTTTGTGCTCTGTGGGAGTGCTGGAAACCTACAACCTGATTTAGATAGTAGATTCTCAAATATGTCCTGAAAAATAGAAAAAAAAAAAAAACCAGATGAAATGCTTATTTGATAGTGTTAAGTGTTGCCTTCCGTGGTAAGAAATCTAGGTGCATGGGCGTCAGGCAGTAGCGAAGTGGGTTAAGTGCAGGTGGCGTAAAGCGCAAGGACCGGTGTAAGGATCCCAGTTCGAACCCCCGGATCCCCACCTGCAGGGGAGTCACTTCACAAGCGGTGAAGCAGGTCTGCAGGTGTCTATCTCTCTCCCCCTCTCTGTCTTCCCCTCCTCTCTCCATTTCTCTCTGTCCTATCCAACAACAACGTCATCAATAACAAGAACAGTAATAACTACAACAACAATAAAACAAGGGCAACAAAGGGGAATAAATAAATAAATACTAAAAAAAAAAAAAAGGAAAATAGGTGCTTTTCCTTCCTCATTGCTGTACTGGTGCCATTTCCAAAGTTCTAGAATGAACAAAAATAGTAATTCCCTTATCTTCCTGTGGAATTTCACTGTGTTTAGTTTCTCAGCATCTGTGGATGTTTTTTCCCTGGTAGATATTTAGTTAGTTTGACAGCTTCCAGAAGGGTCTTTGTTAACTTTTATGTGACTGTTTTCATGTCACTTTGCCATGTAATGAATCATCATTTTGTCGAATTTCTCATTCTTGTTGAAATTTGATTTTTCCCCTGTTGTTCTTCTGCTAGCCACGCTGGGATTATCATCCACTGAGGTATGTTGCACTAAGAAGGCTAACGTTTACAGAGAAGGTGTTTTTGAACAGTTCCCTACTCAGAAATAGTGTACAGGCACAGCTTGGTGACCATAGCAGTAAAGTAACTATCACGATGATAAAGCAAGTCATAAGAACTGACTTTGTTTTCCAGTGTATATAAAAGTTATGTTTACACTCTAGTCTATTGGGTGTACAATAACATTTTGTCTACGAAAACAGTACACATGCCTTAATTAAAAAGTACTTTATTGCTAAAAAAAAAAAGGGAAAAAATGCTAGCCACTCTCTAAGTCTTCAGTCCTAATCCTTTTTTGGGGGGGGGGTCTTGTAAGAAATGCATTATCATGTGGTCCAGGAGGTGGCGCAGTGGATAAAGCACTGGACTCTCAAGCAGGAGGTCCCAAGTTCAATCCCTGGCGCACATGTACAGAGTGATATCTGGTTCTTTCTCTCTCTCCTCCTATCTTTCTCATTAATAAATAAAAAATATATATATATTTTTGAAAAATGCAATATCATTCAGCTTTTTTTTTTTTTTTTTTTTTGTCTTACCAGAGCACTGCTCAGCTCTGGCTTATGGTGGTATGGGGGATTGAATTTGGGACTTCAAAGCCTCAGACATGATAACCATTGCATAACCATTATGTTCTCTGCTATCATTCAGTTATTAAGAATGATGAAGTTGCCTTCTTCACCCCATCTTGGATGGAGCTTGAAGGAATCATGTTAAGTGAGATAAGCCAGAAAGAGAAGAATGAGTATGGGATGATCTCACTCATGGGCAGAAGTTGAGAAATAAGGACAGAAAGGGGAAACACAGAGCAGAATTTGGACTGGATTTGGTGTATTGTACCAAAGCAAAGGAATGGGGGTGGGGTTGGGGGAAGAGGGGCTTTCAAGTCCTGGTGCATGATGGTAGAGGAAGACTTACAGAGGGTTTTGCAGAAAACTGGGAAATTTTACACATGTATCAACAACTAGTTACTGTAAACCATTAATCCACACAGTAAAAAAAGAAATGCAGTATCTGTGAAGAGTAATAAAGCCACACACAGTATAATGTCTATATAAGTCTATTACCTATTTTTTAATTTCTTTTTTTAATATTGTATTAATTTATTTTAATGAGAGAGATAGAGATCAGAACACTGCTCAGCTCTGGCTTATATGGTGGTGCTGGGGATTGAACCTGGGACCTTACAGTCTCAGGCATGAAAGTCTTTTGCTATTTGTTTATTTATAAAGATTTCTTTAACTGAGGAGATAACATGTTAGAGCATAGGACTTGCATTCCCAAGGCCCCACAGGTACCAGGTTCAATCCCAAGTACAACCATATGATGGAGCTGAGCAGCGCTCTGGACTTTTTTCACTCTCTGTATTTCTCTCTTAAAAGTTTGGAGTCGGGCAGTAGTGCAGTGAGTTAAGCACATGTGGCACAAAGCACAAGGACCAGTGTAAAGATCCCAGTTCGAGCCCCTGGCTCCCCACCTACAGGGGAGTCACTTCGCAATTGATGAAGCAGGTCTGCAGGTGTCTCTCTTTCTCTCCCCCGTCTTTCCCTCCTCTTTCTATTTCTCTCTATCCTATCCAACAACGACAGACAACAACAACAACAAAACAAGGGCAACAAAAGGGAATAAATAAATATTTTTAAAATACTTTAAAAAATAAAGTAAATATATTGGGCAGACGGTAGATAGCATAATGGTTATGCAAACAGATTCTCATGCCTGAGGCTCCAAAGTCCCAGGTTCAAGCCCCCGCACCACCATAAGCCAGAGCTGAACAGTGCTCTGGTTAAAAAAATAATAAAAAGGGGCCAGGAGGTGGAGCACCTGGCTGAGCGCACATACTACAGCGCGCAAGGACCTGGATGCAGCCTCCAGTCCCCACCTGCAGGGGGAAAGCTTCACAAGTGGTGAAGCAGGGCTGCAGGTGTCTCTCTATCTCTCTTCCTCTCTATCTCCCTCTTTCCTCTCAATTTTTGGCTGTCTCCATTCAATAAATAATGGAAAAATAATAAATAAATAAACATTAAAAAGTAGGTAAATATATTTAAACAGTTAATGATAGAGACAGAGAGACTGAGACTAGACCACTACTCTGGCACATGTAATGCTGGGTATTGAACCAGAGTCCTACCCAGTCACCCATCACCTTAAATTTTTTTTTTTTTAATTTATTTAATGAGAGGGAGAGAGGGCTCTGGGCAGTGGTGCACCAGGTTAAGTGCACATAGTGCAAAGTGAAAGGCCCCATGCAAGGATTCTGGTTCAAGCCCCTGGCTCCCCACCTGCAGCGGGGACGCTTCACAAGTGGTCTATCTTTTTCTCTCCCTCTCTATCTTTCCCTCCCCTCTCAATTTCTCTCTGTTCTATACAGTAAAAAATAGAAAGAGCAGTGGATTTGTAATGCTGGCATTGAGCTCCAATGATAACCCTGGAGGGAAGGAGGGAGGAAGAGAGAGAGGAAGAGGGAGAGGGAGAGGGAGAGGGAGAGGGAGAGGGAGAGGGAGAGGGAGAGGGAGAGGGAGAGGGAGAGGGAGAGGGAGGAGAGAGAGAGGGAGAGACCAACCAGAGCACTGCTCAGCTCTACCTTATGGTAGTGCTGAGTACTGAACCTGGGGCCTCAGAGCCTCAGGCATGAAAATGTTTTTCAGAACCATTATGCCATCTCCCCAGCCCATATGTACACTTTTTGCTGGCAGTGCCCAGAAAATATTTCACCTGGGCAAGCAGTAAGCCAGGTGTCTTATAGGGTGTGCATGTGAGATAATGAGCTGGTACCCCAAGTGGCAGACACTGGCTTATGGAGATGCAAAGCTGTGTGTTCAGATCACACACCACACATACATACACACACACACACACACACACACACACACACACACACACACACACACACCCCACAGGGGTAGAGTGGGGACTGTCAGAGACAACAGATCACAAAAGGACCATGTTTCTGAACACAGGTGTTTCTGCACTGGTGACCAGGGTTGCCTTTGACTGTGGCTTTCCTGACATCCCTGCCCCCTGGCTTCCCACAGGATGAGGGTGAAGACCCCTGGTACCACAAAGCATGCAAGTGTGACTGCCAAGGAGGTGCCAACACCCTGTGGTCTGCTGGTGCTACCTCCCTAGACTGCATACCGGGTGAGTGTCCCCTCTTTCCCTGGGGCACTGCCTCCTTGGGGTGTCCTTGAGAAGACTCAGTTTTCCTCCTATTTTCAACTCAACTCAATCACTCCTGTGAGTTCTGTGTGTTCTCTCCTTGACCTCAAATCTCATGGGGTCACCATGCTGATGTAATAGTTTGATGAAAACTTACTGGATTCCCACTGGCCCGGCAAGATGAGCATAAACTGTCCATGAAAAGACTGGTGAAATTTATTACTAGTAGGTGACAGAGGCGTTTTGAGAAGTGCTCAGGCAGATGAAGTTGGAACCCTGGCTGCATCTTTCCTTAACTTGGGACCTCTTTTGGCCTTTTCCTGAGCAATGGAAACACAACTACTATGCCTAGGTATCTATCGCCTGCTTACCAAACAACCAAGTGTAGACAGGGCCCCACACCACAGTCAGTTTCTAGCCAAGGCAAGCAGAGTTCCTTCTCAAATGAAGCCTGGAAGATGGCATTCTCCCTCTGGCTTTCCCTTCCCCTGCTGGAGAAGGTGGCTTCTCCTTCAGTCAGGGTCCTGGACTGAGTGAACACAGATGAACCCCCTGCCAAGCCACAATGGACAAGCCACCTCAGTGAAGACAATGTCCTGTAACGAAATGTGGCCTCTTCTAACAGAAAAATCTCACTCTGAAGTGAGACCCAGCAAACAGTCTGCTAACATCGGGTGGCATTACGTGGGCCACATGGCCTCAGCTCTTCCATTCTGTCGCCCCAGTGTGACTGCAGCCTCAGACAACCTGCACTCAGACAAGTATGTGCACTTGGCTGTGGGTCAATAAAGCTTTATTCAGACAAGCAAGTGATCAGCCTCTTTAAGGACACAGGTAGCTGACCCTGATCTAAGGATTTAGGAGGCATGCATTTTGTGTGGGCCCTCGCACTGCTGGGAAAAGATCAGCTGCTTTCCCTCCCCAAAGAGCTCACATTCCGACCTTCAGGGGTGGCCCAGCAAATATTAGCAAAGCTCAGAGCCTATTTGCAAGAAACTGTCAAGCCACCCCTTCTAGGATGCCAATGGCGTCAAGCCCTGCCATTCACTTTACATAATCTCCTTAATGCATTATGGCCTCCCAATCTTCAGTTTAACACTCTGAAAGAAATACCAAAGGGCCTGCTTTTTTTCACAGCTGATCCAACTCTAAGGGTGTGGGGCTTGCGAGGGTAGGGAAGGTATCATAGGGTAAAAAACACAATGATTCTTAAACACCTTTTTTAATCTCAGCTTGTTTCTTTTTTTTAAAACGTTTACTTATTTATTTATTCCCTTTTGTTGCCTTTGTTTTACTGTTGTAGTTATTGTTGTTGTTACTGATGTCGTTGTGTTGGATAGAACAGAGAGAAATGGAGAGAGGAGGGGAAGACAGAGAGGGGGAGAGAAAGATAGACACCTGCAGACCTGCTTCATGGCTTGTGAAGTGACTCCCCTGCAGGTAGGGAGCCAAGGGCTCGAACCGGGATCTTTAGGCTGGTCCTTGTGCTTCGTGCCAGGTGGGCTTAACCTGCTGTGCTACCGCCCGACTCCCTCAACTTTTATATTCTATTCCAAGTTTATCTTCTATCCATGTATAAATATTTTTCTTTACATAACTGACTACATCCTCATATTTTCAAGCCTAATACATGTGGATAATAACATTGACCTCTCATTAAGAAAGTCCCTGAAATCTCTTTGTATTCCTTTATGTCAACATTCTTTATAAACATGTCTGGTCTTCGTGCCTCCAAATTAAGAAATTATCTACTGAATGAGAAAGGCTAGCCTATTAAGTATATATAACTTGGATTGGCAGGATATTATGAATGGGCCTTTATCCATCTAATTACCAACTCATCCCTCAGAGAGAACTTGTGCCATAAAAGACATGGGTTTTCTCTAAAGAGAAAAAAAAAAATGAGTGTGGCTTACTCGCTTACAGTAACAAACTTCCAGCAGGCAGAAAACTAGGGAAGGACATATGGCATGTGTGTCAAAACGAGGATGCCCTGATTTCCTGCAGCCACACTATTTGTGATGCTTTAGTACCAGTATATGCTCAATGGAGTTTATTTTTTATTTGGGTCAGTGGACTTCTACTCTTCCCCCCTCCCCCAACTCTGCGTCCTGTTTCTACCATTTTGTCCACCATCCCAAGAAGCCACCTGAAATAGGGCGTTTATGTTTGCCTATCTCTTCATTCATCCATCCAATCCATTAACTACTGAGTGTCTCATGTCTGGTTCAGAAGAGGGCAAGACAGGGCTGGAAGGCTGACCATAAAATCAACACCAAGAGGAGGGATATGTGAGAGGTACAGGGAACCTGAGGGAATAGCCCCTGGCATCCCCTAACCCATTCAGGTGGGCAGAGACCTGAGTGGAACTGACCAGGTGAAGGAAGGGCATAGGAGTGTCACAGGCAGAGGGAACTGTGAACAGCGGGTTTGAACATAGCCTTAGGAGTATGCCTCTAGGTCCACAAGATCTGAAGAGAGCCCAGCCAGGTCTATGAAAGGAAGAGAGAAGAAAGAGGGAGTGAGAAAAAATAAGGACATCATAACTGGAGTGCAGTTTACTGCCCAGCACACAGAGAGGGAGAAATGTCATATTTTTAATTTTCAATATTTATTTTCCCTTTTTTGTTTTTATTGTTGTAGTTATTATTGTTGTTGTTATTGATGTCGTCATTGTTGGATAGGACAGAGAGAAATGGAGAGAGGAGGGGAAGACAGAGAGGGGGAGAGAAAGACACCTGAAGACCTACTTCACCGCTTGTGAAGCGACACCGGGGGCTCGAACTGGGATCCTTATGCCGGTCCACGCACTTTGTGCCACTTGCGTTTAACCCGCTGTGCTACCGCACAACTCCCCCTATCTAATTTTCTAAGTTCCAATAAATCCAGTGCAAGTGCCCCTTGGTCAGGGCCTGTGAGAACTTTTGAAGACCTTCTCCCTTCTGGGTATGCTAGGGTTGCCTGAGGGTAGAGTATGAGCTGAGGCCTGGCAGCAGGTCCTCTGGCTGGCCCACAGCCCCTCTGGAAGGCACATACCTGTGTAGCTCTTGACCCTCTGACAGTTTCTGAGGGTGTCTAAAGCTCAGGGCTCCCAGGCCCCAAATCTAGTCAGACCATTTCCTAGCTGAGCTCAGGCCTCCACCCTGTCCCTAAAACCTTAGCTGGGACTGCCAGTCACCTCCTGCAAGGGCCAAACCCAGAGCTTCGGGGGTAGGGCGGTGGTGCAGTGGGTTAAGCGCATGTGGCACAAAGCAAAAGGACCGGCGTAAGGATCCCGGTTCGAGCCCCCAGCTCCCCACCTGCAGGGGAGTCGCTTCACAAGTGGTGAAGCAGGTCTGCAGGTGTCTTTCTCTCCCCCTCTCTGTCTTCCCCTCCTCTCTCCATTTCTCTCTATCCTATCCAACAATGAACAATGTCAACAATGGCAATAATAATAACCACAACGAGGCTACAACAACAAGGGCAACAAAAGGGGGGAAAATGGCCTCCAGGTGCGGTGGATTCATGGTGCAGGCACCGAGCCCAGCAATAACCCTGCAGGGGAAAAAAAAAAACCCAGAGCTAGTCAACTTCTTCTCTAAGATAGCAATCAGCTACTTCCTGCTTAAGTTTAGACCTTCCAATCCATAAACATGAACAAAGTCAACAGGCTACTCAAATCAAATCATCATGTGTACACACACACACACACACACACACACACACACACACACACTTTTTTCCTTCTTGGGACAAGAAGAACACAATTTTTTTTTCCTTATTTGATAGGATAGAGACATTGAGAGTGGAGGGCAGGGATGACAGAGTGGGGCCCGATCCTGGGGTGCACTGTCCTTAAGCAGGTGTTCTTGACCCTGACCACCCATTAGACTCACATGTGGCTTTACTCCCAGGCCCACACCATGCCCAGACCAACACAGACTCTGGGGGAATGGCCTGAACATCTGCACTGCTAGAAGCCCATCCCCAAGGTGATTCTGGCATGCAGCCCAGGCTGAGACACACAGGGTGTCTGTTTTTTGTCCTGGGACTAAACCAGCAGGTTTCTAAGTGAGCAGTTGGGAACCTGCGGGCCTTGTGCCCAGAACCTGGTAGGCATGGAGTTCAGTTTTGCACATGGTGAAGTGTCTTTGGGTCATCCAGAGAAACTATCTACCTGGAAACTTTCCAGCAGGGTGAAGCTTGGGTTCCAGGAGCTAGGCTGTGGCTCCTTGACATCAGCTGAAGCATTGGGAAGCGTGAGATCATCACCTCCCAAGGGAGTGCAGGCAGTTGCATGTCTCCACAAGCTGTTACCAGCCTCCAAGGCCACTACCAGCCCACTCTTACGCGTGAGGCTGGCTAATGAGGAAGAAGTAGCAAAGGGGATGTGGAGGGAAAAAAGAGCAAGGGGCCAAGAATAAAGTGAAAGAATGAAGCTGATGGCCCCAGATGGACAATAAGGTGGCTGGGGCTGGAGGGGCTCAGAGACGCACATCGGCGTCAGGGGTTGAATGACCACTGATGGCCCCTAGGACAACTCAGATTTCTGACACGCGGGCCCCATGTTTCCTTCCCATATAGCTGCCGCTCTCTGGGGCTGGGGTAGGGGTCAGAGGGTCAGGAGGTAAAAGAGCCCTCAGGTCACCAGCATGTGGCACCCTGAATCCTCTGTTCAACAAAATGCCTTCCCTGGCAGGTCCGGGGTTTCCAAAGTGTGCTTGCTCAAAATGTGGGGTGCTAGAACTCTGAAAACTACATTCTTAAACAGCCCAATCCCGGTTTGCCACACTTTGGGGTCACCTGAGGGTGGGGTTCCAGCAGTGCTGATGTCCAGGCCACTCCCCCAGAGAGTCTGGGTGGGCCAAGGCATGGTGTGGGCCTGGGCATGACATGGGCATGGGTGTAAAGCCAAAGGTGATGAAAAAAAATATATATATATATTTTTTTTTTATTTTACCAGAGCACTGCTCACCTAAGGCTGATGGTGGTGTGGGGGTTGAACCTGTGACTTTGGAGCCTCAGGCATAAGAGTATCTTTGCACAACCACTGTGCTATCGAGTCCCACCCAGCCATAGGTGATTCTAATGGGTGGTTAGGGTCAAGAGCACTTGCTTAGAGCCGGTGTACCCTGGGATTCGGTCCTACTCCATGTGATCCTAGACAAGCTGCCCAGCCTGGAGCCCCGCCTCCCCAGAGCTCAACCCCACTACGGAAAGGTAGAGACAGGCCAGGGGTATGGATCAACCTATCATTGCCCATGTCCAATGGAGAAGCAACTACAAAAGCCAGACCTCCCACCTTCTGCACCCCATAGAGATCTCTCAGGTCCATACTCCCAGAGGGGTAAAGAATAGGAAAGCTTCCAATGGAGAGGATGGGATATTGTGGTGGGAATTGTATGGAATTGTACCCCTCTTATCCCACAATCTTGTCAGCCATTATTAAATCACTACTACTAAAAAACAAAGTTGAAAAATAAGAAAAAACAAAGCAGAACTTGGACTGGGTTTGGTGTATTCCACCAAAGTAAAACACTCGGGGGGGGGGGGGTCCTGGTCCTCAAATACGCTGGCAGAGGACCATCTAGAAGGGACTGAATTGTTATGTGGAAAATTGAGAAATGTTACACATGTACAAACTACTGTATTTTACTGTGGACTGTAAATGATTAACACCCCCCTCACCCATAAAGAGAAAAAAGTGGTCGGGGGAAGAGTCAGCTGCAAGCAGTGGAACCAAGCAGGAGTAAAATCCCAGGCAGGAAAAAAGAAGTTACTAGCAGGTCTCTGTAGTTCTCCTGGCTTTACCTCTGTGGTGCAAAATAGCTACTGTTGCACCATCCATTGGATCTTAATTCAAAGCAGCAGGAAGAAGGAAATGGTAAGTAGAACCAATCTCACAGGTTAGAAATTGTGTCATAGGGAGTCAGGTGGTAGCACAGTGGGTTAAGCGCAGGTGGCGCAAAGCTCAAGGACTGGCATAAGAATCCCAGTTTGAGTCCCCTGCTCCCCACCTAAAAGGGAGTCAGTTCACAAGTGGTGAAGCAGGTCTGCAGGTGTCTATCTTTCTCTCCCCCTCTCTATGTTACCCTTCTCTCTCCATTTCTCTCTGTCCTATCCAACAACGACGACATCTATAACTACAACAATAAAAACAGCAAAGGCAACAAAAGGGAATAAATAAATATTTTTTTAGAAAAAGAAATTGTGTCATGTGTTCACTTCTAACCATGAGAGAGACTGAGGTGTTTTTTTCATTTGTTTTGTTTTGTTTTTTAAAGTTGGTCACAATGCTTCTCCCAACAAAATTAGGGGCCTGCCATCAAAAAGAAAGGCGAATGGACACTGGGTAGGCAACCGGCAGTCTCTGACCAGGTGACCCAACAGTGACAGGAAGTGCATGAGAAGGAGCAGACAACTGACAATAAAACACTGGCTCAGTCTTCCCAATTTTCCTCACTCAACAGTCCTTCACTCAGGCAGACTTTTTTTTTTCCTGTTCAAAGTAGTGAGAAAACCACAATTTACAAGTGGGAAGTCAGTCTCACTATATAATTGCTACCCTCGTCTCTCACCATTGTTTTGTTCCTATAATTAGCATCATATGCTAGCCGGGGGCATCAAGAGACCCTATGACATCATGCAGGATGGCTCAACTTGTGTTAAGGAGGAAAATAAAGATTTTGCGTGTCCCTTTAGATGACATTTCACTGTGAACCTCTTGGATTTTAGATGTCTATGTGTGGAGGAGGTGACATTTGTGGAGGAGGAGACATATTTCACAGTCCCCTCTGTCCCAGGAGGTTGCCATAGAGCCAAATCCCCTTCCTTCACCTTCACACTCCTCCCGCATAAGCAGGTTTGAGAGTCCAGCTCTAGACATTGTGAACCATGCTGACACATCACATCACATCGTCAACAAGCTCTCCTGTCCAGGACATCATCTGGGTCACCTTCACTTTAATAACTCCACTATGCAAGTGTTTTGATATGCATTGTTTGTTCCTTTCCCAGAATGCCCCTACCATAAGCCCCTGGGTTTCGAGTCAGGAGAGGTTACAGCAGACCAGATCACCTGCTCCAACCTGAACCAGTACGTGGGCTGGTACTCCTCCTGGACAGCCAACAAGGCCCGGCTCAACAGTCAAGGCTTTGGGTAAGCCAGCTCAGTAGTCCTGGTGCTTCCTTTTCCCTCTCTCTAATAAATGAGCAGCACAGACGGCGTTTTTTCTCTCAGTAAATACAGCCTGAGTACCTTCCATGAGCCGAGTTCTGTGGATGCAGCAGTGAACAAGGCAGATGAGGACTGTGGATACAGCAGTGAGCAAGGCCTTCTGGAAACACAGTTTCAAGGATGGGGGGGGGGGGCATCAGCAGGAAGAGGCTAAGCACATCAGCACATACTCACGTAGCTGAGCATGTGGTGTGTGTGGTGAGTGCTGAGGAGGAGATGAAAAAGAAGACCTGATCCATCTGATGCACTGGAAGTTGAGAAACAAATATCTCACCTGAGACTTCTAAAGAGGGAAGCGGGAGGGACACAGAGCACAGCAGACAGAAAGGCCCTGAAATTCAGCCACTGGCTAGGCCTACAGAAAGCCAGAAAGGTCAGAGCACAGGTGAGCTAAGCCTGGAGAGGTAAGGGGAGGTCAGATCAAGCAGGGCCTTGTGAGTCATTTTTAGCATTGTGGTCCTTGCCTTAGTGATAATGGAAGACTGCAAAAGAGCCCCAAAGTACTAAGACTTAGATGATGCAGAACTGCATTTCTTACTCATCAAAGTCTCCTCGGGCAGTCCATGGTTGTTTTGAAAGCTGGATAGTGTCAGGGACCCAGATCCTTTCTACCATGTGTCTATTGGGGAGTAGGTGGGAGGTGGGAATTAGGGGGCAAGATGGCTACTCTAGTTTCCATCATCACATCCACATTCTGGTCAGTAGGGAGAAAAGATAGGCAGTATGCATATTTCCCCCTTAAACTCACATGCATAATCCCACCAGTCACTTCTGCCCACATCCCACTGACCAGACTTTGGTCTGATGACCCCACCTATTTGCAAGGGAAATTGGTTAATGTAGTCACTTCTGGGTGGCTGAAAGCCCAGATAAAACTCAAAGGCTCTATTACTACTAAAGATGGGAAAAGGATCTTGGAGACAGTGAGCAAAAAGAATTACAGTTGGGGAGTATCACAATTCAATTTCTGGGGTTTTAAAAATTTATTTAATTATTTTATTTATTTATTTTACTGCCACCAGAGTTATCTTTGGGGCTTGATGCCTGCGCGGAAAATCTGCTGCTCCTGGCAGCCATTCCAATTTGTGTGTGTGTGTGTGTTTTTAATTTTTGTACTATCTTTATTTATTTATTTATTGGATAGAGACAGTCAGATGTTGAGATGGAAGGGGGAGATAGAGCGGGACAGAGACAGAGAGCCATTCGCAAAGCTTCCTATCCTGCACGTGGGGACCGGGGGCTGAAACCTGGGGTTCTTGTGGCAGCATTGCAGTACGTGCACTCAACGAGGTGTGCCACTGCCCCGCCCCGCCCCACCCCACCCCACCCCGCCCCTCCAATCTGTGTTTTAAGACACGCTTTCTTGCTCCTGTGGGGACAGCTGTGTGGTGGGGGGCAGGAATAGCCTGGTAATTACTAGTTAAGGAAACTGGCACTGCCTGGGCCCAGGCAAGGATGGAAAGTGATGCAGACCCATGGTGGCAGTAGTGAAATGAAGCTGATGAATTTGAGAAATGCTGGGAGATGAAGCCAACAGACGGGCACACCGAGGTGACAGAGAGGGCGCCAAGACTGGCTCACATATGGCAGTATGAATACCTGGGGGCATGTGGCACCGTTCAGAAAGAGGTGAAAGCTTGAGTCTCAGGATTTGGCATTCAGACAAATAGCAAGTCAGGAGTTACCTGAGGAGTTGTAGAGAAGATGACAGCCAAGGACTGACTCCAAAGACACCAATTAATATGCAAAACCTCCTCCAAACAAACATACACAAAGGGCAGATGACAGTTTCCTCAAGGTTTGTAAGGGGTATAGCGAGGAACCAGATCAGTTCCTTCAATGGCTAGATGCTTGGCAAGGGGCAAGGGCCTCTTCAGATCCACTTGGTTCAGCATTCTGAACATGGCAGAGTCCCTGAAAGTCACAGATGACAGCACCTGGAGGAAATTCATATACGCAGAGAGTGACGTGAAAGGGGGAAGGGAAAGATGGAGAGGGGCCATCAGGAGACACAAGTGTAACAGAGGCTGGCACTTCTTGGAGACAAGGCTCTGGGTGTTCAGCAGACTGGGGCCCAGACTGTCCAAGCTTTGTGGGGAGGGACCCTGGCGAAAGGTGCCTGGTGACGTGCTGTGTCCTCCACAGGTGTGCCTGGCTCTCCAAGTTCCAAGACAGCAGCCAGTGGTTACAGATAGATCTGAAGGAGGTCAAAGTGATCTCAGGGATCCTCACTCAGGGGCGTTGCGACATCGATGAGTGGATGACCAAATACAGTGTTCAGTACAGGACTGATGAGAGCCTGAACTGGATTTACTACAAGGACCAGACTGGGAACAACCGGGTGAGCTGGGCCTACCCCAATCTGTCTTCAGCTCTCTCTGGGATCCCTCTCCTAGCCTCAACCCTTGGGCCTGATGTGCTGACAGAGACCGACTGCTTGGGAGCTTATGATAGCCAAACAAGTTAGCCACTAACTATATATAAATGATTGCAGCCCCAGTAGTGTAGACAGAGGCCCTCCGACCTTTGAACAACTTTTATTAAAGAAGATTTACTTATTTATTTATTTGAAGGGACGGAGAAAAACTGAGAGCAGAGGAGGAGGAGGAGGAGGAGAGAGACCTCTGCAGCACTGCTTCACTACTTGTGAAGTTTTCCCCTCTGCAGATGGGAACTGGGGGCTTGAACCCAGGTCTTTGTGCATGGCAATACATGCACTCAAATGGGTACGTTACTACCCAGCCCTGCGACTTTTTTTTTTAATGTCCTGCTAGGAAATGAGCCCCAGGCCTCATGCATATGAAGTGCCACCGGTGAGCTCTCCCTGACCCAACTTCTTCATGATTTATTCCTTTTTGAGAGAAAGAAGCAGAGAGAGGAGGGGGCACACCTGGTTGAGTGCACGTTACAGTGCACACTGTACGGGGAAAGCATTGCCAATGGTGAAGCAGTGTTGCAGGTGTTTGTCTCTCTCCCTCCCTATCAACCCCTTGTCGCTAGATTTCTGGCTATCTCTATCCAATCAATCAATAAATACAGATACTACAAAATTTTAATTCTTTTAAGAGAGAGAGAGAGATAGCATAGTATAACTCCACCATCCATGGAGCTCCCATGTGTGGCTCTAGGGCCTGAGTCCAAGACTTCACACATAGCAAGGCATGCACTCTACTAGGTGAGCTAATTACTAGTCCCTGGAACAACTTCATCCTTCTAACTTTCGAGAAGTAAGACTCAAATTTGCGCACCATAGATGAAACATAGTAGACTTTTAAATGTATATGCAAACACAAACTTATACAAATAGGTATGATCATTATTTTTATATAGAGCCAGTGCATATTTGCAGTGAATTAAAAAAGTTTACTAGCTATCTGGAAAAGTTCACTGTCATCTGTGAGGACTTGTCCCTGCTAATTGGGACATTCAGTCAGGTTAAGCAGACAAGTGTGGCTGAAAATCAGAAGGCTTTGTACTTTCAGATAGCAATTTATACAGCAAGGCATTCGTGGGTTGAGAGCTCAAGGAGTTTGAACACAATAGGAAAAAAATCCTCTTGATACATGGACATTTCATTTCATTTTCCTTATTATGGCTTTTCAAAAAGATCTGTGAATTCTTTTTCAAGCCCTGTCTGTTTTGGAAGGTCTTGATGGCTCTTTGCAAAGAGGCACTCCACTCAGGCACTTGTACAGTCTAGCTGGAGTTTGTTCCAGCCTTCCTCTTCACCAGGCTTGTGACTGGAATACTCTCAAGGGCAAACAGCTTAGAGAAGGGGTAGGTTCAAGGACAAACAAAGTAGACAAGGGGATGCCTGCTGGGAAGACAGCAAGGGCGTGGCGGATTAGTGGACGGGTGAGGGCCGAGCGGGACAGAATCCCTGAAGGCAATGAAATAAATGACCCCATGCCATTGGGCAAAGCATCTGGATTCTGGAAAGTGGGCAAAGAATAATCTCTTTGGAAACACAAACACCTAGCTTCTGATGCTATGTGCTCTGCTGCGTCATGCCATGTGACACCCAAAAAAACCACAAAATACATGCTTTTTTCTCTACTCTGGGCACTGCCCTCCCTCTTCTAGAATCTGCCCTCTAGATAGATGAAATATCTTTTTTCAAAAATGTTTTTTCCCCCCACATAAAAATGTACACTTCAACTTTGCCTCAACTCCCAAGGACCGGCTTCGCTTCCGTCCCACTTTGGAACAAAAGATCATTCCCTTAATAAGTGCCACGAGGCCCTTCTCAGAATTTCGTATCAAAATGCAAAAGACTGAAACACAAAGTAGGCGATAAAAAAGGCATTTCCCATTCACACCATCCAATAGAACTTTCTGTCTGTGATGGAAATGCTAATGCCTGCAATTTCCAGGGTAGCAGCCACGACTCACATGCATTACGGCACCCTGGGTCCACAGCTAGTGGGCTGTGATTCGCCTACAAGTCAATAACCATGTGTGGCTGGCTACATGCTGACAATCACTCTGGGTCAGATTTGGGGGTGTGTGTCCGTCTGTGCTTCAACCGCCCTTCCCTTTGAGATTCTCCAGCTCACAGCTGGGATCAAGAGTCGCTCAGCCATTTTTCTCCCCTGATGAGGATAATCAGATTTCTTCCCCTTCCCCAGGTCTTCTACGGAAACTCTGACCGAACCTCCACAGTGCAGAACCTTCTGCGGCCGCCCATTATCTCCCGCTTCATCCGGCTGATCCCGCTGGGCTGGCACGTCCGCATTGCCATCCGGATGGAGTTATTGGAGTGTGTGGGCAAGTGCCCCTGATGGGGTTAGGGGGCACAGAGCAACTTGTGGGGGGTGGGCAACACAAGCTCTTCTAAATGCAGAATTACACAGAGAATATTTCTTTCCTTTTCTTAAAGCTAGTTTCCCATTTCAACAAGAGAAAGATGAAATCATCCTTCTCAGAGGCAAAGAGAAGAAGTCCCTAAAACCCCTCTTCACACAAATGCCTCAGTGGCAGGCGTGTTTCGCGGCTCTCAGGGTTTGGTTTAGCTTTTTGAGTTTGGGTACTTTATTTCTGTCTCAGTGACATTGAGTGAAAGGTGCAGTCTCCAGGGAACACAAAACAGCCCTGATAACATGGTAATTCCTTTGTTCACCACACTCAAAGCAGAAGCAGCATTCCACAGAGAAGCCTCGCTTTCAATGTGAAGGGAGAGCAAGCCGGTGGTTCCACCAGCTCCATTTCCATTACAGCACGGCCTTCACCCGGTACACAGTGAAAGGTTTTGGGGTGACTGGGTGGTGGATGGGAGCCCGTGTGGCCTGGTGAGTGTCCCTCAGCCTGGCACCCCCATGTACACGGGGGTTGGGGTTCCAGAGCTCTCCTTGTGTACAGCTCACCTGCAGCCCACTGTGGGATCACAGGTGAATACACCGGACAGGCCACATGTGTAGGTGGCCAGGTCTGCCTCTGTTCAGGAACCCCACGTGATCAGAACTCATCGGAACATCCTTCTTCCAGCTAGCACATTTTCCTCTCTCTATTACATGGTGTGTGTACAATGCCACTGAGTAGCTTTCCCAGTCCACCTTTAAAACATTCTATATGCTTAGTGAGAAAGAGCGGCAGAAGAGAGAGACACCAAAATACCACACCACCACCCATGAAGCTCCCCTGGTGCTTCCCCTGGGAATCTAACCCAGGGCCTCAAGCATGGTATGGCATTCATTCTACCCACTGAGCCATCTCCTGATCCTTGGGACTGGTGTTTTTCAATGAACTCAGTGCATTCTGAAAATTACTGGCCCAGGAGCAAAGTCTCCGGCCACAGCACAGCTGACCACCAGCTCTACAGGAAGTCCTGAGGAAGGTGCGATGCGGCCTGCTGAGGCCAACCTTTCCGGCTGCCACCCTGCAGCGCAGACACGCTTAAGTGCTCTCTTGGGAGGACACAGGCAAAGGGCCTTCCCTCCACCCCCGGAGCTCACAAAATAGGAAGCAGCCAGTTTCTTCTGCAGTTTCTAACTCATTCTGAATTTTTTTTTTCATTTTTTTTTTTTCATTCTGAATTTTGAGACTCGTCTGTGGGAGAGGCTGATGATAGGGGGTTGGGGGGTGGGGGGTGGGGGGGTGGGGGGTGGGGGGGTGGAGGACACGTGAGGTACATGAAAGCAGAGGATAAGAACCCTCCAACGAGAGGGGCCCTGGCACACAGTGCAGCCTTTGCCAGCAGTTGAAGGCTTCGGGTTATAGCACTGAAAGGCCAAGCCAGATGAGCTGGCTCACACTAACAGGAATGTCGCATTCATGTCTCTGTGAGTGGGCAGCCTCCTAAGAGTCCTCATCATTTTCCTGGTGTTTGGCTTCATTTTTAACCCACCATCTTGCTGTTTAAGTCAACATGAATGCCTGGAAGAATGCCTTTTCTCTGCTCAATCTTCTCACAAATAAACATCAACTCAGGCCAGAGGGGGAAATCTAATGCTGCCTTAGGACACAGGGACAAATCCATTTTGAGAATACCTGATTGAAGATGCTTACTGGGGAAACGGAATGAACTGTTATGACACGAATCGTCAGGGAATCAGGCAAGATGGTGGTAGCCTAAGCATTCGGGGCCCTACAGCTGGCACTCCAGACACAGGAGGGCAGCAGAGATAGGGGTCAGAAAAGAAAGCAGCAGTGTGAGGCAGGTGTAACATTTCTCCAGATGGCTTCATGTTAGAAGTGTTTGTTTTCTAATGGTTTTATTGGTAAAAGTTCACATACTATACAAATGTTCACTCACTGGAAACAGCAGCTAATTCAGTGACTTCATATATTCAGACTTGACTAATAATCATATCTCAATTTTGGAAACTGGGTTGTCCTCCCTCTCCTATAGGCCCTCCAATCTATTCACCCACCGCAGGCTCTTTATCACTGTGAATGTGCCCGCTGTACGTTTCATATAAACCTAATAATAAGAATTTTAAAAATGAGGCTTTTTCTGTCTGGCTGCTTTTGCTTAGCATAGTGTCTTCAAGGTGGTTGCGTGGTGCCACACCAGTTAAGCGCACATACTACCATGCCCAAGGACCTGGGTTCGAGCCCCAGCTCCCCACCTGCAGGGGGACATTTCACAGGTGGTAAAGTGTCTGCAGGTGTCTATCTTTCTCTCTCCTTCTCTGTCTCTCTCTCTTCTCTCAGTTTCTCTCTGTCCTATCAAGTATAATAGGAAAAAAAAAAAATGCTGCCGGGAGCAGTGGATTCATACTGCTGGCACCAAGCCCTAGCAACAATCCTGGTGGCAATAAAGAAAAAGAAACATATATCCTAAGCATAGTGTCTTCAAGGTTCAGCCATGGTATAGCTTTTATCAGTCTTTTGTTTCTTTTCATGGCTGGATGTCATTCCATTGTATTGATATACCACATTGTATTGATCCATTGATGAAAATTTGGTTCCTTCCTTCTTTTGACTATTATAAATAATACTGCTATGAACAACCGTGTATAGGTTTTTGTGTGGACGTGTATTTTCTTTTATCTTGCGTATATAGCTGGTGCTGGCATTGCTGGGCCATAAGGTAGTTAGTTGTGTTACCCAAAGTGGCTGCACCATACATTCCCACTTGCAATGTATGAAGGTTCCATCTTCTCCACACAGATTATGTTGGTTTTTTTTTTGGTTATAGCCACCCTAGTATGTATGAAGTAGTATCTCATTGTGAGTTTATTTTGTTTCCCTAACAAAATGATCTTAAGCATCGTCTCATGTAGAAAGGGACCATTTGTATACCTTCTTTGAAGAAATGCCTATTAAAATTCTTTGCCCACTTAAAAATTAGGCTCTACTTTTACTACTGAGCTGTAATAATTCTTCATGCATCCTGTATACAATTCATTTATCAGATGCACAATTTACAAATATTTCCTCCCATTCTGCGGGTTGTCTCTGGTTTGGTGAAATCATTTCAAACACACCCTTGAATTTTGATGAAGTTCAATTTATTTTTCCCTTTTGTTTTTCATTTTTTAAAAATATTTATTTTATTTATTTATTCCCTTTTGTTGCCCTTGTTGTTTTATTGTTGTAGTTATTATTGTTGTTGTCGTTGTTGGATAGGACAGAGAGAAATGGAGAGAGGAGGGGAAGACAGAGAGGGGGAGAGAAAGATAGACACCTGCAGACCTGCTTCACCGCCTGTGAAGCGACTCCCCTGCAGGTGGGGAGCCGGGGTTCGAACCGGGATCCTTATGCCGGTCCTTGTGCTTTGCGCCACCTGCGCTTAACCCGCTGCGCTACAACCCGACTCCCCTATTTTTCCCTTTTGTTGCTTCCATTTTTGATGTCTTATCCGAGAACCACTGTCAAACTCAGATCACAAGAATTTATTTCTGTTTTCTTCTGAGGGATTTATAATCTTATCGCTTACATTTACATCTTTAATCTGTTTTTTTTTTTTTGCCTCCAGGATTATTGATAAGGCTGGGTGCCTACACTACGAATCCACTGCTCCTGGAGGTCCTTGTTATTGTTGTTGTTGGATAGAACAGAGAGAAATCAAGAGAGGAAGGGAAGACGGAGGGGGCTGAGAAAGAAAGGCACCTGCAGCCCAGCTTCACTGCTTGTAAATTGACCCCCCTGCAGGTGGGGAGCTGGAGACTCAAGCCGGGATCTTTGCGCCTGTCCTTGTGCTTCGTGCCATGTGTGGTTAACCGCTGCACTACTGCCCGGCCCCTTTAATCTGTTTTTAATTCATTTTTGAATGTCCTATGAGGATGCAATTTCATTTTTTTGTATGTGGCTATCCAGTTGCCCCTGTACCATTTGTCAAAATGTTATTTTTTCCCCCCAGTAAATGATCCTTACATCCTTATCAAAAATCAGTTGACCAATGGCCCACTTGGATAGTATGCTACTTTGTCGTGTGTGTGCAGTCCAGATTTGAGCTTGACCCTGTAGCACTGAAGAAAGTTTTGGTTCTGTGTTTGGTCTGCCTGCCTCTCTCTCTCTCTCTCTCTCTCTCCCTCACTGTCCCTATGCCAAAAAAAAAAAAAAAAAAAGTCAACTGATCATAAGGGTGAGGGTTAATTTCTGGATTCTCAACTCTACTCCACTGGGATATATGACTGCCTTTATGCCAGTACCACACTGTTTTGATAATGGTAGATTTGTAATAAGCTTTGAAGGTAAATTGTGCGGGTCTTCCTACTTTGTTCTTCAATACTGTTTTGGTTATTTTGACTCCCTTGAACTATCATATGAACTGTAGAATCAATTTGCCAGTCTCTGCAAAGAAGTCACTTGAGATTTCACATTGGAACCTTTTCAGTATTACAGAATTTTTTTTTTAATTTTTAAAAATATTTTATTTTATTTATTTATTCCCTTTTGTTGCCCTTATTGTTTTATTGTTGTAGTTATTATTGTTGTTGTCGTCGTTGTTGGATAGGACAGAGAGAAATGGAGAGAGGAGGGGAAGACAGAGAGGGGGAGAGAAAGATAGACACCTGCAGACCTGCTTCACCGCCTGTGAAGCGACTCCCCTGCAGGTGGGGAGCCGGGGTTCGAACCGGGATCCTTATGCCGGTCCTTGTGCTTTGCGCCGCCTGCGCTTAAGCCGCTGCGCTATAGCCCGACTCCCTCAGTATTACAGAATTTAAAGACAATGAGATACTGAGGTCCACAGAACACTTATCAGCAGGTCATTTGTTTGGGACAGCATACAAATTATTTAATTCATGACAAAAATGTGAAAAGCGAAAGTTTTATTGGGGGACATCTGAAGCCCCACAGAATTTTGCTAATAAACAAATACACTATGTTTGCAGAGACATTTCTTTTGTGGGGGAAATTTTAAGTTCCTTATCTCCTGAATGACCTTCTTATTCTTAAGAGACAAAAGTGAGAGAATAAAATGGTTTGGGACATCTGGCCCCCTACCAGATTTAAGTAAAACTTAAATAAATTTAAATAAATAAATAAGTTCATTTAAGTAAAACTTGAGGTTTTACTGGATCACAGCCACAGCCATTCACCCGCGTACCATCAGTGCTGCTTTTGCACGCCGAAGGCAGACTCACATAGCGGCAGCACTCAGTGGTTGTTAACAGAGACGCTATGCCCCACAGAGCGCCAAATATTTCCTCTCTAGGTGCCAACCCCTTGCTCTAAAAACATGAAGCTGCCCATCTTTGCTTTCTCCATGGCAACCAGCAGGAGTCAGATATCACTCCCACCACCCTCCCCAAAACACCAAGCAAAAGAGACACCACTCAAGAGGGGAGGGAAAAATAATAATGTTTTCAAAATGCCAGAAGGAGAAAAAAGCTTTATAAATAGAAAAGAAAAAAAAAAAGATCAACATCATTAAACAACAGGATTTGACCTGCTTTACATCAATTCTTGTTCCTTACACTGATTCCAACTTCAAAGGCCCATTTATCCCTCATCTGCATTCAACCCAGAGCTTAACAAAGAAGGAACTACCAGGGAGCTGCTTGCTTTCAATCACAGGGGGACCGCAGTGCTCCAGGTGGGGTGGGCCTGGCAATCACATCAGTCAGTGCAAAATCTGCATTTTATTAAAGACATCTGGGAAGATCCATTCAAAAATACATTGTGCTCAGTAAAAATTAACCATTTCATGCTGATAATTAAGGTTACACGGAATAGATATTTTGTATAGTATTTACAGCAACGATAGAAATTTGTACAGAAGTTTAGAATGGAATACATGCCAGAAAAAACTTGATTAAGATGTACCAACACATGATACAAAGTTATATAAACACTTTACAAATGGTTCATAATTAGCTTGTGAAGAATTTGAATATTCAACACTTTAAAGTTAGTTTGGATTCAAAAATTAAAAAGGTTAACACTATGTCACATCCTTGCCACAGTAAAAAGTATGGAATTACACTTGGTATTATGGATTATAAAGTCTGTGAAATTAAGAATGTCTACTGACTCTTCAACTACCACAAATTTGGATGTTACAGCACTCTGGCTTATCATAGTTTTGTTTTCGTGCATAAGCACGGTCTCAAAGTCACCCTGCTCCGTGTCTTTCCAAACATCCCCTTCAAACTTACTAGAGATTGAAGAAGATCAGAATAGGTTTTCTAAGTATATACAGAATAACAACTACCTGAATTCAAAATGGCACAAAGTAATTCTTGGAGATAGGAGTTAGGTAGGGGTAACTATTTTGTTTGGTTTAACTGTTTGTTAGTCAATCCAAGAGTTAACAATGAGAACTGACTGGTTTGCAATCACAGCATCACCCCTCCAGCCTGACTCAGTGACCAAAGAGGAAACACAGAGAAGGAAGTAGACTGTGGGATGACTGGAATTGAGTGTTTCGCTCTGGTGAAAATGGATTTCACACAGGCTTTTTTTTTTTTTTTGTTAATGCTTTCCATTTTGGAAAATCTAAGCCGTGGTGGAGGACTTTGAAGTTCTCCAGAGGGGAAAGCATCATTCTGGCTTTCTCTCCTGGAAACTCTTGAGTGTTTGGTAACTAGGACTTTCGACAAAACTCAAGCGATAAACATTTTCATGCCCCAACAGGGACAAAAGTCAAGGCATCTACCTTTGCTATTCCTGGGTTTTGTCCGATTTACCCTGAAACAGAGCACTAGGACAAGCTTGTCTACGCCTGAAACAAACTGGGATAGGCTTTTGGGAAAGTAAAATCCCAAACCAAAAGAAGTCCTGAGGAATTCTTAGCAGTCTGTCAAACACAGAAGGGATAGAAGAACAGATAAGGCCTCTTTCTCCCTGACACTCTGTGCTGGAAGAGTAGCGAACAAGGCAACTTCTAATCTGCATACAACATGGAGACCAATTTTTTTTTTTTTTTTTTTTTTGTTAAGATTCCAAAGGAGGATCAAAATAGGAACCGAGGATCAAAATAAGACCCAAGGATCAGATGGGGTTCTGAGAGCTCACTAAACCTCATGGGTACTGAAGGGCCTTAGAAATAAATGAAACCAGTTGCACCGCCACAATTCTGCTGACCCTAGAAAATTGACGTGCAGACTGTTAAAACTTTCTTTTTTTTTTCCCCTGGGAAAAAAAAAAAAGACATAGCTCCCTCAAAGTTGGGAGTGAACAGTCAATGAGTGAAAATACACATCGAATCTCTACGGGGCAAACACAGAGGTGCCTGGAGAGGATAAAGTTAGAGTCAGGACCAGGCCTAACGCTGAGCGGTGAACGAACACAGCACGATAAGAGATGAGGATTCACAGTCATTGATTTGGCACGAAAGTCTACGATCATTTATAGTACGTTCAATTAAAAAAGAAGAAAGAATAGGATAGGGCAACAGGCCAGAGCTTTCCAGCCACCTCACTTTTGCCACAGGGTGTGTATTATACAGACAGACGGGGAACTCGTCAGTCATGACTTTGTCATCTTGCATTGCATTTTACTCATGGCTTCTAAGATACAATGCTTGGCCCAGCTGAAGGAGATCTCAGGATTGTCTCTATCTCAGTGGGTCAAGGTGCAAAAGTAAGAAATTAGAACCACTTACGAGGTTTTGTTTTGCAAGGTGGTCCTCGGTGTCTCTGACCGAAACTGCTTGCGAGGTTCTGGCCCTGGGGGTTCTATCAGGACTCTGTCTGCGGCCCCTTTGAAAGAAATCTTTTTTTTTAATTTAAACTATAAATAAGTCTTATCTGCCTACACTCTTTATTAGTGATGAGCCAGGAGGTGAAGCAATACACAGTTCTCTGACTTGGTTCAGTGTCTCACGCCCCACCCCCAGTTCACAAAAGTTTGAGTTGTGTGGACCTCCGAGCTCCTATGGAGTTCACCCTCCCACTCTTAACTAACGCAGGAGGTGAGGACCTTCTAGGTAGGAAAGCAGTGTTCTTCAGACACTGTGGTCTGACCAGGAGAGAGTATGCAGACTTCAGAGTCTCGGCTGAGCTCTAGGAATAAATCCCAATGAGCCACTGCCCTTGCTCGACAAGTTGGGTGACCACCAGGAACTAGAGCCTTCTATGCACTTGAAAGGCAATTGTCTGGCCTCTTTGAAAGAATTGTACACTTATGAGTTTTTCTCATTACAGAGCTAGAAGAAAAATAAATGGCTCCCCCCCCCCCATTTACTCTAATAACTAGTTTAAGAAGTGAGGATACTAAGATGTGAACTACGAGGTGCTGGGAAGGGAGGAGGCAGGGGTAGTGTTTCCTAGTGAAGTCCACTAGTTTTCAGATTAGGAACATGCTAAACTGGCTAACTCTACAATCACAACATACTTTATAATACAGGACGTGGCTAGGAACTAATCAGCACAGCTCGGAGCTGAGAATGAGAGCGTGACTGCATATGGTGAATCTTAAAGCAGGTTTGAAAACAGATTTATACCCAAAGCATACAGCACAAATAATCTCAAAACAGCCACAATCATAACTACCAATAAGGAGATGTGGTTTTTTGTTTTTTTTTTGCTTATAATTGGTCTGTCATATGCCAATATTCTTAAAGAGCTGTTAGATGACTTGAATAAAAACATTTGTTTTTTTTTTGGGGGGGGGAGGCACAGCTGAAAGCCATGGGTGCCTCAGAGCAGTTGGGAATAAGCATCACAATCTGCCAGGCTAGGCTGCTGCTTGATTTGAAATATAAGCCTCATGGCTCTATGTGAGATTTCCTAAGGATGCTGACCTAGAATCGAAATCTTTCCAAAACACTTAGAAAGTAACCCTGGTCTCCTCCCAAAGGATTCACCTTTTAGCAGGTCCAAGACAATGGGAACGCAAAACAGGACGGCAGAGATTCAAGCAGCACTGGAGCAGATTCTTTTAGAGCATGCAGTGAGGAAGAACTGCCAGTTGCCGTTCGGTAGCCTGGAAAGAAAAGAGCTTGGCGAGCTCTGTGGGGCTGCGTTGGTCTTTACTTAGGGTGGGGAGTGTCTTCTGGGCAGATGTCTCTGCCCACCAGAAGCCTTGCCTGCTCCCGCCCCCCATTGTGACATTGCTAACATTCTCTTTGTGACAGAGACAGCTCCCCAGCCCCCGAGCGAGAAACACTTGGGCTTGGGCTCTGGAGAGAGGCTAAGATCTCAGCTCAAGACCACACAAAGTTTAGTAACAGTTCACTTAGAACTCCTACTGAGAAGAAAACGGAGGATGGTGGTCAAGTGAAAGCAGAAAATTAGTCAAGAGTTTCTTTTCCAAAGGAGAGCAGTGGTACTGCCTTAAAGCAAAGTACACCATAAGCCGACCTTCCTTTCTTTCTGCCTCGACCTTTCTATCTTTTAGGAAGGTAGATCGCGGGTGTCATGAATTTCACTTCCTAAAGAAAAAGGCAGCCCTTTGTGCCTTTAAAACAAGTTCTTTTCTTCTATCTATCTTTTAGGAAGATAGATTGCGGCTGTCATGAATTCCACTTCCTAAAGAAAAAGACAGCCTTTTGTGCCTTTAAAACAAGTTCCTGTTACAGGTGGTGACCTTAGTGAAGCCAACAATTTATCAGCCCGAGGAAAACAACAGTTGAAAGCTAAGAGAGGGCCCATCTGATTTGAGAACCCTAGAACATTCGTTCGCCTCTGTGAGCAGAAAAACATCACATGCTAGAAATGCGGATTGTAGTTCACGTATACCTTACAGAGGGCAATAAAGTCAGCATGGATGAACGCTGAGAAAAGAGCTACCTCGAAAACATTACTTGAAAATGTTGTAGGTATTTTCTGGCTCAAATCTGGGAATGTACAAAAAGTCCCTGTGGACTCTTCATCATGTTAGGTTTACTTTGCTTTAGGTAGAAGGCAATTTATGCTAGCCCTTCTTTTGAAGAACCATCATGGATAGAAATGTTCTGCAAACATCTGAGATCCCAGTGTTAGCAAGGAGGAAAACATGGGACATCAGCCCCTAGGTGACAACGAGCCTCAAATGCCATAGCACGGCAATGTGACTGCGCAGTTCCTAAGCGCACAGCACAGTGAGAAGTCTTTCCCGAGGAAAAAAATACGTAGTTTCTGGTTTGCAAGGGGGAATACAAGGTACAGATCCAGTATGAAAAAGAAGAGTTACACACCCTTGTAGAGTCATTAGTATCCAGGCAAAAACTGCTAAAGGTCCACGTCATTGATGTAACTGAGCAGCTTCTGAGAAAAGCCGGAATCCAGAGCCACTCCAACAGTACAGAAAGGGGGAAAGAGAGAAGATAGAAAAGGAACCGAAGAGCATGCAAACTAGTGGTTTGAATCAAACTGTCTCAATGATAGTACCCAGTTGAGTTTCATTTTAGTGCCTATTACACTTGAAATTAAATAAAAAGCACCTTAAAATGACCTCTATATATAGAATCAATACACATCATTATAGCAGTTATATAAAAATGCAGTACGCACACAGTTTAAGCTTCAAAGAAACTAAGAGGTTTTCTTTTTTTTTTCCTTCTTCTTCTGTATAATGTTTATAATCATCAGAGCTATGATTCTCAAAATCTTGGGGGCAGGAGGGGGACATGACGCAGCACATTTCAGCCACAGCTGACTTGGTGCAGGGTTGGCAGCATCCTGGGACAGGTATGAAATGCGAGGAGCTTCTTCTTGGACGGGTGGGTGGGGAGCTTGACAAGTGTTATTGCTAAGAAACTATTTCTAAAAATCGAATGCTACCCTTGATGGATGATGGTATAGCAGTGCTCTCTGTCAAGAGTGGCCTAGAGACCCCGTGGCCAATGTCCTTGATGACATTTGGGAGACACTTGGGGGTTGCAGGTGATCAAATGAGGGCAAGGGAAGTACTCTTCTGATTGTGTGTGGCGAGCAGTATATGAGGACCCTATTCTAAATGGACAGTCCCAGGAAGGAAAACACGGGCACAGCAATTTGCTCTGGGTCTGGAATTGCTGCAGGAGCCTTTCCAACAACTGGAAAGCGCGATAACAAAAAAGCATCTAGAAACTACAAGTGCCATACGTGCATCTCACGTTCCACCAGCCAAGAGTCTCTGGACCGGGACTCAGGATTCAGGAACCTTGAGCTGGTATGCAAGATCTGCAGACAGGGGCCCCGTGTGACCCTGAAACTAGGAATATTTGCTGGCAAATCTTTGGTCTACACTCTTCATTCACACAGAGGTGAAGAGCACATGCTCCCTCTCCCTGAAGACCCACGGGCCATTCTGGGTCTGTTCTCCCCTCGGGTACCAGGTACCAGGAATGGCCCTGGCTGTGAATGGCAGCCGGCCATGTGGGGCAGGGTCAAGGCCATTGGGGCGGTCATTGGCCCAGCCCACTTGCTTCCCCCGGGGGTCTGGGAGGCGCTGCTGCTTCTCACTACCAAGGATCATGCCTTGAGGCTACTGCCGGGGCCTACTGGTTGAGCAAGGTTCCTATCATTCCAGTCACATTTAGCCATGACTCTCCCTTGACTCGAAGTATAATACTCACTTCATATCACAAATGTATAAAAATATGGCAGATAGTGTCAGAACAATACTTTCTTTAAATGATTATATTTATAAAACAGACAGATATTTACCATATATATATATATATATTTGTATATAGAATAAAATACTCCTGATGCAATATATAAATGTTACTGTTTAGTTTTTATAGAAACTACTGTAGCTGTCCCACTGCTTCACAATGTTCCAAACAGCTCAAAATAATTTTACATTGAACAGAAAGGTATGATCCGAACAGTACAATATTAATTAATTATAAATAAATGTTACAAATCCTATCAAATATGGAAGTTTAGAAAACAATTTAAGACATACAGTTAGTTCATCTGCTAACCCTTCAGAGGGATACTCTTGGATTACAGTCCACCCCACGTTTTAGTCTAGGCAGACAAAAAGCTGGAGTAAGGGCATCGGTCAACACGGATATATATATATATATATATATTTTTTTTTTCTCTATCCCTTGTAAGTGCCAGTGTTCCTGACTTCCGCGGGACTGCACTAAAGCTGGAATGGGGGGTTGTGGGGTGGAGAAACTGGCAAGAACTTCATCTTCCTCAAGGGCACTCTAGCCATTGTCATGCAAGACCTGTGGGGACAGTGCCCCTAAAGAACTCCTGTGGCTCTAAGATCCCTGACTGGCATTTGCGGCTGTGAGGAGGCCCAAGGCCCCCCCTCCCCACATACAATATTGCACACACCTTCATAAAGCTGAAAAGACTGGCTCCCCTTCCCCTCCCTGGCCCTGCCCCCAGCAGCCCCTCCCCCTCCCCCTTGAGTCCCTCCACCCACCCACCCCCACCCCCAGCACACATTACAAGGCTGTCTCTTTCAAATCATTCAGATTTGGCATTCGGGACCGATTTGTTCTGTTATAAGGGTGCCCGTTTGGCCCGCTCTTGGCGCCCAGCTGTTCAGAGTAGGAAGGGCCCTCAGTGGCACCGCGGGTCACGGAGGACACATGCCAGCCAGGCTCTATCTGACCTGGCAGCTGGAGGGCTGGCCTGTTCTTGGGCGGAGGATCCTGTCGGATGTTGCTGCCACCACCCGCCGCCTGGCTCAGGGGGTGGATCCGAATTTCCGAGAAGGAGTTTTTGGCTTGCTGAGTTGGTAAGGGCTGGAAGCGGGGGTCTGCGGCCCCGGCTGGGTGACTGGAGGTTGATGAGAGATGTAACAGCTTGCGCAGGGATTTTAACGGCTGGCTCTGCAAGGCAGGAGGAGGGCACACATGGGCACATGGGCAGAATAGCGGGGGGGGGGGGGGGGAACGAGCGGGAGGGAGAGTGGCTGGGGAGAGGCCCAGCCAGTCCAGCTGCACTTTGGTTCTTTCTCACACAACCGCAAGTTTTTTTCCTCTACTGTAAAAGCCTAGAAAGCTCTAATAAATGGCAGGCTGGTGGGGCTGATCTGAGGCAAGGTCGCTCTCGAGCAACTTTGCTGTGGGACCTCACGATTCTGTCAGCAGGAAGAAGACAAAGAAAGCATTTGGCCTCAGATGGCCTGAGTCCCTCACCTCTAAATCGGGTGTGAGGGTTACCATCAAGAGGCCCATCAAAACACTGAAATTCAGAGAATTCACATGGACCAGGCCTGTGGGCTACAGCCCTAGGCTTGGGGTGATGTGGCTGCTAATCGTCAGAGTGGCTTTACTCCAAATGTCATGGTACAATGGCCAGACATTTAAAGGGATCAGAGAAACTTAAAAAATGGTGATGGCCACGAGGAACACTACGATTTGAAGGGGCCAAGAGAAACTTCTTACTTAGTGACTCCTGGGGAGCTCCTACCATGCCATTCAAAGCCTGTCCAAGAAGCCTTGTGGCCCCCATGGCACACTGCACAGAGGCTCAAGAGTGCTTTATTTTTTAATGAAATTTGTACGATAAAACCATGAGATTCCCAATGATATGAACAGCCTAGGCCTCATGGAACCAGTGAGCAATGAGAGTTAATCTGGGCATAGCTGGAGGGGGCAGCACTAGCTACAAAGAGAAATGGTCACACAAAGGTTTTTGTTTGTTTGTTTAGATCAGGACAGCACATCAGGTCCTCTAAGCTTTGAGCTCAGTTCCCACACCTGTCCAATAACCTGCACACCTAATCCCCTTCACCTCTTCTCCATGTAGGCTTTATTATGCTAGAAGCAGAAACTATAAATGGTTGGAGAAAGTCAACTGGAATTTGGGGAATCGCTGTCAGCTTCTCTCAGCAGCAGTTATGAGAATAAACAAACCTATAAAAATAGACCCACCCCCCCCCCAATCACAGGACTGTGGCCATTTAGAGACTCTAGTAACCCCACAGCCTCAGAAGGTTTCAAAGGTTGTCAGAAATTACAGTACAGAGAAATAACAGCTCTATAAAACAGTGGATTTGATCAAAACCTGAGCTTGGTTACATTATTTACTATGCTGCTTCTGGGACTTTAAAGATTCAATACTAACTTCTAATCACACTAAAGGGCACTTGCTTTAAAGGAGATAAACCTGGGGTACTGCACATTTCCTGACTGAGTTTCTGCTCATTCCCCCATGGTGGCAGATGCGTAAATGTGTCAGGTGAGGGGCCAGGATGGCTCAGTAGCTAGAGCACATGCCTTCCTGTGGGGGGGGGGGGGGGCTGAGTTTGATCCCCGTCCCCATAGGGAAGCCCCATGGATGGTGGGTTGTGCTTTGGTATCTCTTCCTGTTTCTTAAGTATATAGAGTAAAAGTATTAGGTGGGGAAGATTGATTGGAGGATTGCGTGCAGACTCTCACTTCATTCCCTAGAGTCTCTTTAAAAAACAAAACAAAACAAGGGTTGGAAAGATAGCTCGGACCCCGCTCCCTTGTGCCTCCACTGGAGAAAGCTGTGGTGCTGTGGTGGCTTTCTCTCTCCTTCACTCTTCCTATCTAGAGCTGTGAGGCTTCAGTGATGGGGGAAAGAAAGAATAAAAATACCAAAAACCAAATCAAAATACAAACCAACAATACTGTTGAATCATGAGTAGCAACTGATACACTGCTAGTCAGTCTTCTATCAAACATAGTAGATTCCTGAAGCTCACATACTGTTTCGAGAAAGCTAATGATCTCTGCCTTTCAGATGAAACTTTAGTCTTCAAGCTACCTGGTCTCACCTTCCCCTACGTTTTAGGCACACCTCATTTTTTTAAAAAAAATTTTATATTTATTTATTTCCCCTTTTGTTGCCCTTGTTGTTTTTTTGTTGTTGTAGTTATTATTGTTGTAGTTATTGATGTCGTCGTTGTTGGATAGGACAGAGAGAAATGGAGAGAGGAGGGGAAGACAGAGAGGGGGAGAGAAAGACAGACACCTGCAGACCTGCTTCACCGCCTGTAAAGCGACTCCCCTGCAGGTGGGAAGCCGGGGGCTCGAACCGGGATCCTTACGCTGGTCGGTCCTTGCGCTTTGCGCCAAGTGCGCTTAACCTGCTGTGCTACCGTCCGACTCCCCACACCTCAGTTTTCACCAGGAGCTACAGATGAGTTTTCTTTCTCTCCTTGGCTGCAGTTATTTGTGGGCTGGAGCCAAATCTTGATCAGCCCCCCTCCCCCTGGCCAGTGAAAGCTAATGGTCAGTGAAAGCTAATGGGAGCTCACTCCAGCCCACCCCTCTAGCCCCACCCCAGGACATGGGCCACTGAAACAAGATCATTCTTCTGGACTGCTAAGAAGCTTCTGGTTATTGGTGAGAGTATATTCTGGATAGGCTCTTGGCCTTGGCCTCACCCTGCCCTCCCTCCGTGATTCCTGGAGAGACACAGGCACCACTCACCTGGGTTTGCAGATCAGGGATCTTCTCAGGACGCCACTCCTTGGGTCGGCTGCTGGGGGTGCTCGCTGTGTGAATGGCTTTCTGTAATGTCAGGAGGTCAGGGCCATCAGAATTGGGCACCTAGAGCAGAACATGAACACAGGCTCAGTAAGCCCACCAAGAAGCCTGACTGAGAGAGGCAACCACACCCAACAGAACAAAAGCAAATTAAATCAAACCAAACCCAAACTCACCCTCCCCTTCCCCAAAAGGGCCCAATTAAAAAAGAAAGAAAGAAAGAAAGAAAATAAAGAAACCAAAACTTTCCCCATGTTCAGGATGCAAGTAATGCTAGTTAAATTCCGCTGCCCTCTTATAATTTTCCCTGCATTAGGAAAAATTGGCAGGTGTCATGCAGCATGGTTAAAACCTCAACCCTTCAAGCATTCCCATGCTGTTAGTTTCAGTCGCTGTAAGAGAGAGCAGTTAAAGTGGGCTGTACCAGGAAGTGCCGTCGTATCCTCATTCCATATTGCAGTTAGGTTATGAACCAGTTCAATAAAACAAAAATTTGTTCCTGCTGGGAGAATGATCCAAACACTGTATTTGGTAGAGTCAAACAAGTCTAGCAGGCTTTCAAGGATAGCCAAGTGGGAAAGCCTGGCTTGACTCATAGTCCTAAGGGATGGCCCAGTAAATTCAGGCACTTTGGAAATGCTAGGAATTTGTACCACAAACTAGGTGAATGCAAACGATCGACTCATTTGATCTTGGTAACCACAGGAAGGCAATGTCAAATGCCAGGCAAGAGCTTTGGCTTTAAATTAAGTGATTGGCAAAAGCTAGAGCCAGGCAAGGAAAGAGCAAATTACCAACTAGCAGAAGCGGTTTTTTCATGGAGCCTGCAAGCTCGCTCAATTTGATCAATTCAACTTGGTTTTCAAGAGACAAACTGCCAAACCAAGTGGTAACAAACTTTGTGAGCCAAACGAAATGGCATTTGTTAACTGTAAATGCTAGTCGGATTCTTTACAGGATATAAGGGACTTTGTGAATGCTTTCTGCCAAGAACTGGCTACTCAGACAATCCAAACTAGCCTTTCACCAGTTTGTTTCATAGCCTTTTATGCTTCGACCTCGAGTTATTTGAAAAATCCAGGATGGTAAAGAATTTATATTTCAGTGAATTTATGGAACTGGCTCAGGCACTTAACTAGCATAAAGAGAATATGACCCCATGAAAATAAAAGACATGCTGTTGTCATCAGTAAAACAAGTTTACTGGAGCGGTTTTCAGGGCTACTAGATGTAAAAGTGGGTACCATGGGTGGAGTGACTACAGGAAGCTTTTTCAAAGAAGAACTATGCTTTAAATGATTCTTTGAATTAAAAAGAGGAAAGAGGGATTTCTTGATGCTTGGATTCTCCCCGTTGGTGGACTCTGTCTGCAACATAAGATACAAATAAGCTAATTGAAAAAAAAAAGTAAGAGAAAAAGTGTTTTTCTTGTACTCCTTTGAAAGCCTTCAGACCATTCAATCTTTTTTTTTTTTTAATTTTTATTTATTTTCCCTTTTGTTGCCTTTGTTGTCTTTTTATTGTTGTTGTAGTTGATGTCATTGTTGTTAGATAGGAAAGAGAGAAGTGGAGAGAGGGAGGGGAAGACAGAGAGGGGGAGAGAAAGATAGACACCTGCAGACCTGCTTCACCGCCTGTGAAGCGACTCCCCTGCAGGTGGGGAGCCAGGGGCTTGAACCGGGATCCTTTGGGTCCTTGTGCTTTGCGCCACGTGCACTTAACCCGCTGCGCTACCACCTGACTCCCTAGACCATTCACTCTTTACAGTAGTCACTGAAAGAATCTCTGTGCTGTGTGTGCCTCTAGAGAGATTCTGTTCCATTTCTCACCTGGACAGGAAGATGCAAACCATGTAAATTCAAGACATGCCCAAACTTCTCCAAATACAAAGAACATGTATGTGGTCAGGGTCCATACTACAGTAGGAATATCTACACACATCCATTCACGTTCAGCTTGCAAATTTTTCTGGTTTAGTTACTATCCGGACTACACTGTTGTAGTGAACTGTGTTTAAATAGCTATTGGTGAACTTGAATCTCTTCCTAATGCTAGAGAATTTCACTAGCCAAACAAGCCACCACTTAGTGTTACTATCAGGGAGGGGGGAAAGGGCACTACAAACCTCACTTGGAAAAGCGATCTCATACTGCAGTACACTACCATCAAGTCAGAGGCTGAGTTCTGGGCAGTTAGAAATTTCGATCTCTTGTGTCCATCTGGCACAATTCAGAATAGGGGTTTTCAAAGTGAAGAAACAGAAAGTTCAGTCTATAAACAGAGGATCATGACCAGCTGACTAACTAGGGTACAATTACCAAGTTGGCAAGGTTACTGTGTGCTCTGAGGGTTTATTTAACTCTTTGGATGTGCAACTGAAGCCAGATTTCCCAGGGCAGCTTCCAAGCTTGCTTGAGTTGAAGCCGGCACCTTTACAATACAAAATCATGTGGGAGGTGGCGGTGGCACCTCCCCCCCTCCCCCCCACTTTGGAGATCTGGCACTGTTCAGGATGTCTCTTATGGTGTGAGCGTGAAGACATCGGTATAAAGTGTCCTGTAGGGTTTCCTGTGGTGGGAGGCTCACAAAGAGTCTAGCTGGGATTGGTAACGAGGCCAGGGACAAGTTTCCAGGAAACAGTGGCTGAAAGTGGAAAGGAGTGAGTCTTGCCTGCTCTCTGGGAGGACTTCCCTCTAGTTTTCCCAACAGACTGTGACTTGGGAGAGCTACAACTCACTGTTATCACCGAAAAAAGCAGTTAAGAACTGATTTAGGGAAGTCAGGCTGTGGCGCAGTGGGTTAAGCGCACGGGTGGTACGAAGTACAAGGGCTGGCACAAGGACCCCGGTTCGAGACCCAGGCTCCCCACCTGCAGGGGAGTCGCTTCACTTCACAAGCGGTGAAGCAGGTCTGCAGGTGTCTATCCTTCTCTCCCCTTCTCTGTCTTCCCCATCTCTCTCCATTTCTCTCTGTTTTATCCAACAACAACAACATCAATAATTACAACAATAAAACAACAAAGTCAACAGAAGGGAAAAAAATAAATATTAAAAAAATTTATTATTTAAAAAAAGAGTCGATTTAGGACCCACCAAGCCTTTAAAAGTATTCTGCTGCCAGACTTATTTCTTTCTTTTTAAATTTATTTATAAAATAAAAAATATCAACAAAGGCATAGGATGAGGGGTACAATCCCATACAATTCCCACTACCAGAGTTCCGTATCCCATCTCCTCCCTTAAAATCTTTCCTATTCTTTATCTCTCTGGGAGAATTTCTGCTAAATGCTCATCCGAAGAAGGCAGAGTTCAAGCAATGTTGGGATCAAGTGCCTGAGGCCTGGTGTCAGGATATCTTTTGGAATCAGACTCTAGGTACTGAAGTCCTTACAATGATTTTTCCTTTTAATTAAAAAAAAAAACACAAAAAAAACAGAGATGCAAGGAGTCTTTGGTTTGGAAGGCCTGAGGCATTGTGCTATATATAGTCTTTTTTTTTTTTGCACTGACTTTACATGTCAGAATGAAATATCTGAAAACGGTAAAAATAGTAAGGCGAAGAGGAGAGAGTGTTAGGAAATGGTAATTTTCTTATTTTTCCTTACTTATATTTAAGCATCTAGAATCTGAATCAAATTCTTAGTAAGAGTCAATGTATGATCTCCATTCAGGTCACAGTGAGCCAACAAAGGTTTAGGTGGAATGGCAGATGTCACAAGCTAAATCTGTACACAAAAACACCTCCAACTCCTTGGCTCCTGCTATGTTCTTCCAGTCAGTTCACAATGGCTAAAGACTCGAGGCTATGAACAAAAAACCCTTGAAATAGACATGATGGTAATTAGGAGGAGGTAGTCTAAGCTTAATTTCACAATCAAGAATTGTATTCTGGGAGTCAGGCGGTAGCGCAGCAGGTTAAGCACAGGTGGCACAAAGTGCAAGAACCGGCTCAAGGATCCCGGTTCGAGCCTCCAGCTCCCCACCTGCAGGGGAGTCGCATCACAGGCGGTGAAGCAGGTCTGCAGGTGTCTATCTTTCTCTCCCCACCTCTGTCTTCCCCTCCTCTCTCCATTTCTATCTGTCTTATCCAACAACAATGACATCAATCATAACTACAATAATAAAACAACAAAGGCAACAAAAGGGAATAAATATTTAAAAAATTAAAAAAAGAATTAAATTCTATACTTAATGATGAATGTATTTTATACTTAATGATACTTACTTTTAATCGTCTATTTTGTTCATCTAATCTAACAAGTGTAGTTTTGTGAGTGGCATTTTGACTTGACATTCTCTTTAAAGTGAGTTTCAATTACAGATAGTGTATTTTCTTTTTAAATGAATATTTCATGAATACTATGCAGCTGTTAAAGTGAAAATAAAATTTGTGTAGTAGCACAGTGCATGTTTATATGTGTGATAGATACTAGAAGCTAGAATACAGCATTTATTATTTAATATTATTTAACAACCCCCCTCCCCCCAAAATATATGTACGCTCAGGCTAAAAAAACAGAGGGCAACCTACCAAAATCCTGACACCTGTTGTAGGGCAGTAAGATTAGAAATGATCATCCCCTCCCCTCAGTTTCTTCAGTAATGAGCTCATATACATCTTCTAATGAAATATACTTAACAAACCAGAAAGTGAAACAATAGCCTAGACAAATAATCTAGGAAGGCCTTTAGTAATATTTCCAGGAAAATTTGTCATTAAAAATCCTTCAGGTATCATATATTCTGCTACTACCATCTATCTGTCTCATCTTTACTTACCATTCAGTCACCGTCCTAGAATTTTCACCATGGAAAGGAATCTGAAATATTGAGTCTAATCTACTCATCTTACAGGTGAATTTAAAGAAGTCTGTTGGGATAGGCCATTTGGATCATGTCTTTTTTCCTTCTTAATGAATTGAAAGTCAAAACTAGTATAGTCATGGGCCCTTTGGAATATACCTAAAAGAGACCTACTAGCTATTTCCAAAACGGAGACCCCAAATCTTCATCAGCAATATTCCAGCCTTTAGGTTCATGATTAATCAACACTAATCAGTCAATGTATGGCTTTATATGTTAACTCTTTCTCAGCCACCAGGTTCCAGATGCTACCATGATGCCAAGCGAACTTCCCTGGGCAGACAACCCCATCAATGTGTCCTGGAGCCCTGCTTCCCCAGAGCTCTGCTCCACTAGGGAAAGAGAGAGACAGGCTGGGAGTATGGATCAACCTGCCAACACCCATGTTCAGCAGGGAAGCAATGACAGAAGCCAGACCTTCCACCTTCTGCACCCCACAGTGATCCTGGCTCCATACTCCCAGATCGATAAAGAATAGGAAAGCTATCAGGAAAGGGGATGGGATACGGAGTTCTGGTGGTAGGAACTGTGTGGAATTGTACCCCTCTTATCTTATGGTCTTGTCAAGTGTTTCCATTTCATAAATAAAAATAATAAAAAAAAAAAAACCTGAAAGTCAATTATGGGTGAAGTGCAACTAGAAATGGAATCAGTGAAACCGGCTAACTCAACCTGTCTAGTCTTGAAGGTGGCAGACAGCAAAGGGGGACTGCTGGCCTGGGGGGCCTAGCTCCCTTGTGCCTGGGGTCTTGCTAGGATGGCTCAGTGGTGTGCCAGTGTTTGGCTCAGGCAGAGAGTGCCAGGAGATAAGGCTCATTCCATTTCACAGTTCAATCACAAGATAAACATACCTCCCTCCTATCACAGGGTCCAGAAATGTTAATAGTTTCTCCTCTCTGAGACTGTGTGATCCAGAAATGTGCTTGGCAACATGGGAAGGTGAGAATGAGCCAGGAGTGGGGTGGTGGTGGTGGGGGAGGAGTACAACGAGTGATGGCTAGTTACAAATTTCAAACTTTAATCTTAGACAAAGCCCATCTCCTAAGTTTCACATTTCCTTAACCCCCACAGAGAAAGAAACCCTGCAGTTTCATAGCTACATGACTATAAATCCACAAGGATAAGACACTTATTGAGAGAGGCTTAAGGTATTCGCTCTCATCTGAATTAAATTTTGTCTATTCTTAGAGATTCGGATGAATCTAGAGATGGCTTGGTGAGAGGAGAACTGTACAGAATTTGGGAAAGAGAGACAGAGTGTCTGCATGTCAAGTCTTAAGAAGAAAAGAACTCACTTGGATTGCCATATGTAATGTGTCAAGAACCCACAGACAAGTGTACACTCTGCTCCCACCCCACTGTCAGCCATCTACTTACTGTTTGAGATTTCTTCTTCTTCTTTTTCATTGACCTGAAAAAACCTTGTTTTTCCTTTTCCTTGAGTTGTTCGGAATGACTAATGTTTTCAGGACTTTTCCTAAATGGGGAGACATTTTATCATATTGATTTTGCAATCACTCTCCTGCCATTATATAACAAATACAACGAAGACTAAAAATGCATGACACCAGGCTCAAATAGCCATGAAGAATCAAGTACACAGGTAAAGAGCCTCTAAAAAGCACAGGAGGAACTGAATCTAATCAGCCATGGTTAATGATTAGCCTTTGGCACTGGCTCACTCCAACTAGCAATTTGAGCATTATTGTAAATGATCTTGAACTGTGCTGCAGGACCATTTTCATGCTGTGGAAAACCTCAGAATTAGAGTCTGAGAAGCACATGGTTTGAAGGATGCCTTTTCTGTAACCTTCCAAGGAAAACAACAGAGATTTCTTTCAACACCTTTATTTTTCTTTTACCTTTGAAAAACAGCTCAACTAGTTCATTAGTGAGCGCGCGCGCACACACTCACTCCACAGCTACCACAGAAACACCATAGGGATAGGGAGATAGCTTAACGGTTATGCAGAAAAACTTTCATGCCTGAGGCTCTGAGGTCCTAGGTTCAAGCCCCAGCACCACCATAAGCCAGGGCAAAGCAGTGCTCTGGTAAAATATAAATTTAAAATAAACTGATAAAAAAAGAAGCAGCATTATAAATAAATGTCACTTGAAACTGAAAAATTCCTTTATAAAAATCCAGTATCTATTTATGAAAATTACATTGAAAAACAGAAGGTTAAGAACAAAATGTAGACAAACATGAATGGATGCCTTAATACAAAGTACTCATATGGAAAGAATGAGTCTGAGTACAATGCCCCATTCCACTAACACCAGGAGCTATTTTGTTATGCAAATAGGAGCTATTAAGATAATAGACAGCTTAGCCCCAAGAAATTGGATACTTGCATATGACCAGAGACCACTGTATATTATTTAACTAAATTACAGTCTTTCAAAAGCTACTTTTGGTGGGCCATGCAGTAGCGCACCTGGCTGAGCACACATAACAGTGCACAAGGACCTGGGTTCGAGTCCCCGGTCCCCACCTGCAGGGTGAAAGCTTCACGAGTGGTGAAACAAGGCTGCAGGTGTCTCTCTGTCTCTCTATCTCCTCATTCCCTCCTAATTTCTGGCTATCTCTATCCAACAAATAAATAAAAATAATTAAAACATATTTTTAAAAAGACTACTCTTAAAAAAGGTGTTATTCTTGAAAAAAATGAACATTCATATGGTCTCTATTTTAAATGTGAATATATATATGACTGTAGACATTTACTTTTTTTAAAAATTTTTTAATCTTTATTTATTTATTGAATAGAGACAGGGAAAAGGGTGATAGATAAAAAGAAAGACAAAGAGAGACCTGCAGCCCTGCTTCACCACTTGCAAAGCTTTCCCCCTGCAGGTGGGGACCGGGAGCTCGAACCTGGGTCCTTGTGCACTGTAACATGTGCGCTCAACCAGGAGCGCCACCACCCAGCCCCCACATCATTTTCTTAGATGACTGAGTTCCTTAGCTATTCCCTAAAATTAGAAGTGGAGCCATTAAAGGTGACAGAGATCACTCATGTTTATGCTTTTTGAACATTTTAGCAGTGATGAAGTTATTAGACCTTCTAAGAAAATATGAACAAGGCAGCGCCTTTAATTTGATTAAATCTATGTGAAGGCAGAACACATCTATATTTATTACAGATCCACACGATAGAAAATACCAGGAAGCTATTAAAAAATAAATCACAGCTTCAAAGAATTTTCACTAACATGAGAAAGTATTCAAGCTACAATACCATGAAAACAGGAGGATTCAAATCTCTCTACATAATACAAAACCCAAGTGCATAAAAAAGCCATATATATATGTGTATATATATATATATATATATATGTGTGTGTGTATATATATATATATATATATATATATACACACACACACACATGCTTTTCTTTAAAAGGTGGGAAGAAAGTAAAATAAAATCCTAAAAGCAACCATCTCTGAGAAGCAGGACTATTGGTGACTATTATTTCTTCCTTTGCATTTTGACAACAAACAGGCATTACAGACGTGATGAAGGTTTTACAAATGGCTGGGGGGGGGGGCACACCTGGGTGGTGGCACACTCAGTGAACACACACATTACAATGTGCAAGGACCTGGTTTAAGCCCTTGCTTCCCACCTGCAGGGAAGAAGCTTCACAAATGGGGAAGCAGGTCTCCAGGTACCTCTCTCTTCCCCCACCCCCATCTCCCTCTTCCCTCTCAATTTCTCTCTGTCCTGTCAAATTAAATAGATATAAAAGGGAAAATTGGTGGCCAGGAGCTATGGAATCATCACCTAGGCACTGAGCCCCAACGATAACTCTGGTGGCCATAAAAATAAATATTTCAAAAGAACAAAAAGAATGTATTTGAAAAACTAAGAACTCAAGAACAAAGACTAAAGGAAGTTAAAAATGATGACCTCTGAATGGAGCAATGCTCATTTCCTACGTATTTAGCATAACCTTGGTAGGAATTCCAAGGAAGTGGAAACATGTACTGGAGGCCTCAGTGTTTCTGAAACACATTAAGGCCTGCAGTTGCAAACAACGTCGAGAGCATCAAGTGCTATGAAATACAGCACGGCCAATAAAATACTGAGTATTGGACCTCAAAACAATGCCACTGAAAATTCTGAAAGCCAAACCTTTCAGACATAATAGAAAGGGGGAGGATGGAATGGAGAAAAGATTCTTTTCAGGCCAGTGTTGTACTGCTCAGCCCAGTGCCAGAGGGACCCAGTCTCTGGGAATTCTGCCAGTTTCTTATGACATATACTTCTGAGGTAAGGACACAAAACCCTGCCTGGCATTGGGGTCTAAAGACAAATCCTTGGTCTTAGAAGTTAGTCATGTGTAGGTCCTTGAGAACCTGGGAGAATGGTATAGTTTGCCGGAGTCACAAAAGCATGAATTTCAGGAGGGAAAGAAGCCTCAGAGAACAGCATCTAGTTAATTAATATTTCTAAAAGTATTAATGTTCCGTGACTTCCAGAAGCTACATGAGGAAGTACTTCCTAATGATACGGCTGAGGCCCTGCCCTCATGGGGTCTGCACACATCCTAGAAACACAGGATGTTCAGATTAATGGGTAGAAGTTTCCAGTCGATCAGAATGAACTTCCAACAAATTATCACAGGTTTGCCCATGGCAGTAGGGAAAGTGGTTTGTCGGCCTGGGATATCTCTAAGGGGACCAGGGTCACCGCCATTGGAAGCCCAGAATGGGGACAGGTGCTAATGCACCAGGCACAAGAGGCTGAGATGCCAGTCCACGGAGGAACAGGATTCAGGGCAGGAAGTGAAGGAAATCAAGAGGACTGTGGCAGGGCTGAGGAGGGGGGCAGGGTACAGAAGGAGCAGTCTTTAACGTGCGATTCTGCGTCACCCCCAGTACAGGGGAAGGTGAATCAAAGAACCACTGCAAGGCCCTTTCAGAGGCTCTGGATAAACCAGAGCCCGGGGATGAGGAGGAAATCATTTCCCAAGTAAAGCTGAGACGAGGTGGCAGGGAAAGGACCGAGAGGCCAAAGCCAGACAGGAAATTGCCATCAGAGTGTAGTGTGAGTCCATGCATCAGAGAAGGAAGTCAGAAAAAGAATGCAAGTGTGTGTATGTGTGTGTGTGTGTGTGTGTGTGTGTGAGACAGTGAGGCAGAGAGTAGAAGAGACAGGGAGAGACCACACCACAATGCTAGTACATGAAGAACTAGCAGAGAGACAGAAGGGAGAAAAGGCCAGGAGAGGCCACAGGGAGACACGGCAGTGTAGAGAAGGGGGAAATCATGGACTCTCAAGCCGAGGAGCTTTGTGAAGGCCTACTGGCTAGCCACCTGGCACTTAACTCCCCGCCACCATTCCTTCTCCCTGGCGTCGCTGACTAGGGTGTCAGAGAAGAGAAAGGCCGTGAAGAATTCTGTGAGTTCTGCCGGCAAGCCGTATCACAGACGGAGGTAGTCACAATTTTACAAGAAGAAAAAAAGCCTGGGGTTGTGCTAGTGAGTGACAGTCATTCTTCACTTACCTGAACCACAGGGAGTTCTAATGAATTTGGTTTACTGTTTTAAGTGTCAGTTTTTAACCCAATTTTGACAGCAGTCTTTCTAAACATATTTATACACGTCATCTTTTTAAGCAAAGCAAGAGCAGCCTGTCTTATAAATATGTACTCTCCATGGGTATCTATGACAGCATGCATGGCACCATAAAGATGAGAGTGATTTTCATACTGGCAGCCCGAGGATAGGCAGAACACTCCGCTCACAGCTCTGGTGCGTGGTCTGTCTCTTCTTGCTCTCTCTCTAGTTCTCTGGGATTATATCTCTCCCAACAAGCTCAGGGCTAGTGCTAGCCCTGTGCATACAAGAAGAATAAATTATTTCACACAGAGGGTTTCCTACAGAGGGTAGAAGTATCTTTCTTTTAGTAGAGATGGTGGTCTGACTGGATTAACTGGTTTTCCCCATGAAAGGGTTGTTCCCCTGCTTCTATCATTGCACTCTGAGTTAAAGTTGGACAGTACAGAGTAGAAAACATGCTCTTGGGTGTCAGAACTCATTTAGGTCAACCCCTCTGTGTTGCTAGCTGTCCAACACCAGACCAGCTCCTTCACTGTTTGAAGCTGCAGCTCCCACAGTTGTGAGGTCAGAGTTGCCCTTTCTTCAAGGGCTGGCTGATCATGAGGAATGAGAGTGACAGAGCACACAAACGAAAAACAAAATGTCTATGACAAGATTGGATGGCAGTAGACATACATCTGCCACCAAGGAAGAATGCAGTGGGAGACTGTATTCTCCTGGATATTGACCAGATTTTTTATTTTTACTTTGTTCTCTTATGTGGTGGTTTAATATAAATGTTGAGCTTGAAAAAAATCACTACAAAGCCTTTCCTTTCGGCAGCCAACATGCCATCTTGACTGAGGAAGACCCAGAAACTTCGAGTCATGGCCATCAACGGAAGCATCCAGGAGGCTGAGGTAATGCTGGTGGAATGCAACACCACTGGATCAACTTCAACAAATATCACCCAGGTTACTTTGGGAAAACTGGTATGAGGCATTATCACTTCAAGAGGAATCGGAGCTTCCACCCGTCAACCTGGATGAACCTGGATGAACCGCAGACCCTGGTCAGTGAGCAGACATGGGTAAGTGCTGCCAAAACCAGAACCAGACCTGCTCCTATCACTGATGTGGTGTGGTGCTGTTGGAGTACCATGAAGTTCTGGGGAAGGAAAGCTCCCAAAGTAGCCCATCATTGTGAAGGCCAAATTTTTCAGAAGAGCTGAGGAGATTAAAGGGGTTGGGGAAGGCTGTGTCCTGGTTGCTTGAAACCACACAGGAAGGCTCATTAAATGCTATAAATGTCCCCCACTTTTGATACCTTACCTTCCTCATACATCAAGTCAGCTTACAAGACCCTAGAGGTATGGGGAGCTTGGTTTGAGCGTCAGCTTTCATTTGGAAAATGAGACCTTATAAAGACCTATAATCTACATTAAAGAACAACTAAAAAAGAATGAAAGAAAGAAACCACTACAAGTTGCAGGATACATCCCAGGATCCATAATATGGCATGGCAGAACCTACAAAAGTTGGCTCACAGAGCCCTCTCTCCTACCCCTTCCCTGAATGTCTTATGTTATGAATGGCCAGTTGTGTTTTGTGAGTGAGTGTGCTGAATGACCAAAAATTTTTTGTATGACCCATCTGCTCAGAAGTACTCTAAATGTTAAAACCATTGTTACTAACATGCATTAACTCTCTAAGTAACCTGAGTCTGCTTATAGACCAAAGTCAATTATAGTAAACCTCTAACTTGTTACAAGTTTTATTGTTTTTCACAAGTAAGTGATTACAGCTATCAAGCCTTCATATGAGGAATCATCTGTTCATACGGTAAGGTATTAAACTGTAAGAAGTTCCTCCATATCCAACCTATGTGAATTAGCAACATTCACATATTCTTGTAAACTTAACTGGTGTATCTTGTCTTGCCACCATAGGCCTGCCTTTGTCAGCCAACAATTTAAAGATGTTTCTCTTTATAACATCACCCATGCCACGGACATCCTTTACTACCCCCAAAGACAAATGGCTGTTCCCCTGGACATCACATTCACTGACTGCTTCCCTTAGACTTGAGATATGCTCCTACCTCTTCATATCAATGGATACATTCCCCCTTCCTTACCTGTATACCCTTAGTTGTGGGACCCTAGCTTGTTTTACTTCTTCTGCTCACAATAGGTCCTATAATTCTTTTTTTCAACATTTTAAATTTATTTATTAATGAGAAAGAGAGAAAGAACCAGACTCACTCTGGTACATGTGCTGCCAGGGATCGAACTCAGGACCTCATGCTTAAGAGTCCAAGGCTTTAGTCACTGCATCACCTCCCGGACCACAGTCCTATAATTCTTTTTTTTTTTTTTTTTTCCCTCCAGGGTTATTGCTGGGCTTGGTGCCTGCACCATGAATCCAGCGCTCCTGGAGGCCATTTTTCCCCCTTTTTGTTGCCCTAGTTGTTGCAGCCTCGTTGCAGTTATTATTGCCATTGTTGACGTTGTTTTGTTGTTGGATAGGACAGAGAGAAATGGAGAGAGGAGGGGAAGACAGAGAGAGAGGGGAGAGAAAGATAGACACCTGCAGACCTACTTCACCGCCCGTGAAGCGACTCCCCTGCAGGTGGGGAGCCGGGGGCTTGAACCGGGATCCTTATGCCGGCCCCTGCGCTTTGCGCCACGTGCGCTTAACCCACTGCGCCACCGCCCGACTCCCAGTCCTATAATTCTTAACAAGCTCATGGCCTTTTGCAGCAACAGACTGATGCCATAAAGATGCAACCTATACAAAGTCACTATCATAGGCTGGACATGGCAGAATATTGAGTTGCTGTGGAGGATTTGCCCCCCTCCATCAGAACGTCCACCATGTAGAGGGCTGGCTAGCCAATGACGGGTAAGAGGAAACTAGCGCTATCCAGTCAACCTAAGACAGGGCATCTGGTACTACTGGGCAAAAATGACCAGGTGTTCCAATGACGGGTAAAACGGAAGGCTGATCCCCAACCTAAGACAGGCACAGTCCACCGTGCCACAAAACAAAGTCCGCCAAACATCAAAACATGATATAAGACAGGGGGACATGTGGGGAGCCACATGTGCCCTCAAGGTTGCTATTGGCATGGCCATAGAGTTTATGTTAAAAGATAGTTCCTGGGAATCGGGTGGTGGCGCAGCGGGTTTAGCAAGAACTGGCTTGAGGATCCCAGTTTGAGCCCCCGGCTCCTCACCTGCAGGGGAATCACTTCACAGGCGGTGAAGCAGGTCTACAGGTATCTTTATCTCCCTCTGTCTTTCCCTCCTCTCTCCATTTCTCTCTGTTCTATCCAACAACCACAATATCAGCAATAACAACAGTATAATTACAACAAGAACAACTAGGGCAACAAAAGGCAAGATACAAGATACAAAAAAAAAAAAAGGGGATAAGATAGTTCCCGCTTCCCTACACCTTAGAGTCTTTGTTAAAAGATAAGGTCTTTTTCCCCATGAATCACCCAGGACCTTCCAGATAAACGGCTGACTACCATGACAAATAATATAAAATATAATCATAAATGAATAGGAAAGATACATCCCCCAATACTCAGTTGGTCAAGGCACCAAACCTCTTCTTCTATAAAGCATTCAAATCAGATGCCCTGCTAACCACGAGAAGCAGATTGTTTGTGTTTCTTTCACAGGAATCCCGGAAAAGCCATCTGAACCCCTGCACACCCTGACGTCACTCACTAGATGGCACGACTACCGTGGCACACCCCCCGAAACCCTAGATGTCACTCAACGCGATCTGAAGAATCTGATTCGCAGACTCCAAGGACAGAACCTTTTTACTGCCTGTCTGCCTTTCCTGCTTTTGCTTTGACCTGTCACGTTTTGGCGGTTCCAGCTCACAATCTACAGAAAAGCAGAATTCCAGAGGCTGACCTTCCTCATGCAGCATTTCATCCCCTGCCATTTCTCCCCCTAGTCGCCTACTTTGGACTGAGACTTCTATCGGACTTGCTGGTATACCCTTTGGACACTTTAGACAATTTTACAGCAGCTTCCTTCCCTTCACGTTGCTGGTTTTTCATAGACTGATCCTGAGTAATTCATAGACTTTACAGACTGTTGCCTTGAGGACTATACAATGCCAAATAGCCCCTCTGTTTGGTGGGTCATGCCTCCCGCCTCCCCCTCATTATGTACCCTTGCCCCTTTCCCCACCCAAACAGGGAATGCTCCTTTACACAGCAATCCTTCCCTTCACACCACACTGACTTTTACTTCTCCCCTTTGTGTCCCTTCCTATTTTGTTATGTCATTTAGGCTTATGCCCAAAAGGTTTCTGCCCCATGATAGTCTTTTATAGACTTTGTACATCTTATGAAATTACTAGATAGAAAGATAGAAAAGATGTAGAGATACTGTGAAGAGATGGTTGAGCAGGCTGCGCTTAAACCTATGAGATGAGTCTCTCCAGGTAAGTCTCTCTCTCTAAAGAGGGGTTGAGCACAGGAGGACGTTTAAATCTCACAAGGTTGGCAGCCATTTAAGCCTTCCCTCCTCCACAGAAAGTCCTACATCTTCCCACCTGAGCATGGCATTCCTCTAAAACATTGAAGCCTGCTCCATTTTTCTTTACTGTGTCCATTTAGATATAAAGGGATAGGAGGAGATGTTGCTGAGGACTTATTCTGATGCAGTCTCCGCCCCCAGGTTTTTCTATGCCCCGCTAAATCCTAGAGTGCCCCCTTTCAACCAATCCTGGCTCCGCCCCCAGGTTTTTCTATGCTCTGCTAAATCCTAGAGTGCCCCCTTTCAACCAATCCTGGCTCCGCCCCCAGGTTTTTCTATGCCCCGCTAAATCCTAGAGTGCCCCCTTTCAACCAATCCTGGCCCTACACGTCACCCCTGGTTGTCGCCCAATAAAAAGCCCCCTCACCCCTCCCCTCTCTCTCTCTGGGCTCTCGGCTCTCCCTCTCTGAGGTCTCGCTCCCTGCTCTCCCCCCCCCTGTGGTCGGCCATGGTCGGCTGGCTCCACGTGGTCTGAACCAAACCTCCCCCCCCATCCTATAATAAAGATCTGTGTACCCCTTTGCTCTGGACGTCCGCTCTCTTCTCCGTGGTGCAGCCCGACACCAGACCGCCTCAACAACAACAAGTAATGCCAATACACATATTAGTTAAACAATCACTCTATAGCAAGAAGGGCCTGGCAGGAAGAAGAATGCTAAGAAAATTGACCCTGTCTTTATGTTCCTTCTATGTTTGCCATCTATCTCAAATCCACAATTAAGACGAAATAAAAGTTAAGACAAACCAGCATACTCACCATGGATCAAATGCTGACTGTCTTTTTGAATGGTTACTTCCAGAACTGTTTTCAGATGGTAAGGAAGAAACTCGGGTTGACACATTATTTTCATGGAAAGAATTGTCAGGACGTGGAGATGGCACTAAGTAAAGAAAATTCAGTCACTGAGGTATATTTGTAGTCAAAGTAATGCTCATGGTATTCTATCATAGGGTTTGTTTGTTTTTTAAGTTTTAGTTATTGATTCATGAGAAATGATAGGAGAGAGAGAAAGAACCAGACATCACTCTGGTACATGTGCATGTGCCGCTGGGGACTGAACTCAGGACCTCATGCTTGAGAGTCCAATGCTTTATCCACTGTGCCACCTCCTGGACCACATATTCTATCATAGTTTATCCCACATGAATAAAGCAAATGAAGAGGCAGTAGGTCAGAATCCTTAGGTGCTCCTCATGTCACTTTAGTGTCTACCTCTCCCCACTACATACAACATTAACTTGCAAGGGTCTGTTAGCTTTGGGCATTAGTTATACAAAACATAAACCTGCCAGCTGGTAAACGGAAGAACATTGTAGGATATTTAAAAATATGAATATGACAGTCACCTCCCCCCCCCCCCAACACACACACACTGCTTTGACATTCTTTGAAGCTGAGGCTTCTTACATCACAGACACAACAATGTAAAAAGACTAGTCTCATTTTGAAGTGCCACCAGGATTATTGCTGGGGCTTGCTGCCTACATGATGAACCCACTGCTTGTGGCAACCTTCTCCAGCCCTTTCCTTTCTTTCCTTTTGAACAGGGAAAGAGAAATTGAGAGGGATGGGAGAGATTGACAGGGAAAGAGACAGAAACACCTGCAGTACTGCTTCACTGCTCATGAAACTTTCCTTCTACAACAAGAAGCTTGAATCCATGTCCTTGCACATGGTACTGTGTGCGCTCTACCCAGTGTGCCACTGTGTGATCCCGACATGCTTCTTCACACTATGTGTGCTGGAAGACACGAAATAGCTACAAGGGGTAACACTCGGGAGGCAATGTCAATTTCATATATTTTTAAACTGAAGTCCAAAGAAATTCACTTCTTTTAAAAAATTTTTTGTTATCTTTATTTATTTATTTGATAGAGACAGCCAGAAATTGAGAGGGAAGGGTGTGATAGAGAGGGAGAGAGAGACAGAGACACACCTGAAGCACTTTTCCACCACTCGTGAAGCTTTCTCCCTGCAGGTGGGGATCAGGGGCTCGAACCTGGGTCCTTGTACACTGTAACATGTGTTCTCAGCCAGGTGGTTCTCAACCACCACCTGGCCCCAGAAATTCAGTTATTATTATAAAAATGTGATTTTTCATTTTCAATCTAGGAATTAAGACAAACTATTTTTTTTTTTTTTTTTTTTTTTTAGTTTTTCTAGGGGTTTGGAGGGGTAACTATTTCTTTCTGTCAGTTTCTTAGCTTGGACATAAGTCAAAATATACTACAAATTTCATCACAAAAAGAATATATAGGCTGTATATCAAGATAAATGACACTATGTCACTTGACTCTTGACCAGTGAAACTAAAAACGGGAAGTATTCTGGAAAGATCTGTCATCTCAATGACACCACTAAATTTCCATCCAGTTAGATTTAATAGTATCATTGAAATGATAGATGTCTCCAGATGTTTTACCTCGTTAAATCTTCTCCTTCTATTTCTGGACTTTCTAAAATAAAAACATTCTACCTGACAAACCCCGAGGTGAGAACATTAAATGAGGGGCTTTCCTATTATCAACCAATTTAATTCATTTGAAATCAAAATAAAACCATATTTAGAGATCAAAGAAAAATTAAAAACTCCATTTAAAAATCACAAAACAAAACTACATAATTTTGTTTGTGTTAACTTTAACCTGAATTAAAATTTTAGGCCCCCCCCCCCAAATTCTAAAGTAATTATGGCATTAGAAATACTAATAAGGGAAGGGGCCAGGTAGTAGCATACCAGGTTAAGTGCACATAGTGTGTAGTGCAAGGATCGAAGTAAGGATCCCGGTTCAAGCCCCCACCTGCAGGGAGGTTGCTTCACAAGCAGTGAAGCAGGTCTGCAGGTGTCTATCTTGCTTTCCCACTCTGTCTTCCCCATTTCTCTCAATTTCCCTCTGAACAGCAACAATGGAAAAAAGATGGCCACTGGAGCAGTGGATTTGTAGTGCAGGTATGGAGCCCCAGTGATAACCCTGGATGCAAAAACAAACAAAGAAACAAACAAAACTATTAAGGGGGCTGGGTGGTGGTGCACCTGGTTAAGCACACATAGTACTAAGCGCAAGGACCCACACAAGGAATCGGGTTCAAGCACACACACCCCCACTCCCCACTCCAGGGAGGATGCTTCAGGAGCAGTGAAACAGGTCTGCAGGTATCTATCTTTCTCTCTTTCTCCCCTTCTATCTCAGTTTCTCTCTGTTCTATCCTATAAACATGGAAAAAAATATGGCTATCAGGAGCAGTGGATTCATTCAGTACAGGCACTGAGCTTCAGTGATAACCCTGGAGGAAATAACAACAACCAAACTACTAATGTATTAGAAGCCATATTAAAAGCTTTTCTTCAAAGGTGGGGCTGAGAGGAAACAGTACAGAGTAGTCAATATATATTTAGTTATAAATAATAACCTGCATGTATCTGTTTTTGCCAGGACTCCTAATTAAAAAGGAAGGCTAGTGGCCCAGGAAGTAGCAAAATGGATAAAATGTTAGACTCTCAAGCATGAGGTCCTAAGTTCAATTCCCAATACCACACGTGCCAGAATGATGCTCTGGTTCCTTCTCATAAATGCATATTTTAAACTAAAATAAAAAGCAGGGCTAGGGAGGTGGCTCAACAGTGGAGGGCATGCCTTGTCTGTTTTAAGGCCCCGGATTAGATCCTTAGCACCATATACAAATACAAAAGACAGAAACAAAATAGAAAGTCAGAAATGGATGTCCGTGCTCCGATCCTTTTTTTCCCATAGTACAAATAAACAAATAATAATAATAGTGGCCAGGAAGATGGCTCAGTGGGGAGAGCACAGACTAGCAAGTATAGGATCCTAAGGTTTGATTCCCCAGCACTGGATATGCCAGAGTGGCGCTCTGGTCTCTTCCTCATCAACAAAACTTAAAAACAAAAAACAAAACAAACAAACAAAAAACGAATAAAATGATTGAACAGTTGTGTATGGCTGCCCTTTGGCCCTCCTAATCCAGCCCCTTTCCAGCTGTCTCTCCAAATTAATAGAAAGCACAGCAAGCCAGGGAGAACGGATGTGGGTGGCTGGAGAAGGTCAGCAAGTCCAGAAGGCTTTGAGAAGGGCAGCCTCCCGACCTCAAGACCTCTGGCCTCTGCCTTAGTGGGCCTGCTGTCAGTCTGCCCACTAGGGGCCAGATGCACCAGGGCTCCCACTCTGGCACTACTTACTTAGCTCTTCCCCCAAATACCCTTCTCTGTCAGCGTCTCCTAAATTCACAGAGCCTCTAAGCGTCTGTTTTGGTCACCTGTCAAATGTCAGAGCTATCCCTTAAGGCTGTGCAAGTACACTTGGAGACTGTCTTTCTTTCAATCAAATATTCATAAAACTGCCACACAGAGGAAGCAGGACTGGACAGAGGAGGAGACACGTTTCTTCCTTGGTGACCACGAGGACAGTGATTGCAGAAGGCCACCAGGCAGAATGCTAAAGGGCCTTGTATTATCTCACTCACATGAGCAAATAAAGATGCTAAGCACAGGAAAACAAGCAAAGCCAAACGAAGACAAACCTTTGAACTCGGACTGCAGAACTGAGGTCACTGAAAGGGGTGCTGGGGAGGGAGGCTGTGAGCCGTCAGGGTGGAGGGGGTCGAGTGGACCAAGGTGGAAGGATGTTGGTGCTTTGGAGGTGAGTGAAGTGTGGTAACACATTTTGAAGAGGTGTGAAATTGAACTCTAAAACATTTATAGACTTGTAAGCCACGGTTACCTCAAAACAAATCGATTTAAAATGCAAAAAATATCACTTATTTTAAGTTCCTAGCCGTGTGTGTGTGTGTGTGTGTGTGTGTGTGTGTGTGTGTGTTAATGGTGACAGAAACATGCTACAGAAGCAAGCAGAAGAAAGGCACATGCAAGCCCTGTGTGAGGCCCAGGGTCTGGGAATCTGCCACAGATTCCACTTTTGTACTAGTGCCAGTGGATAGCCCCAGGGAACTCTCAGCGGGCAGGAGGCAGAGGGCCTGGCAGAGCAGTGAGGAAAGTAGGTTGCCCCACTAAGTTCTCAGAACCAGTGCCATCTACATCTCCAGCTCACACTTGACTCCCCTTATATAATGTCAGCCCCACAGGGTGGGGCCTTAAGGCTATCTCCCTCAAAGTCAGTGGGCCAGGCTCACAGGTGACACTGATAAAATATTGTATAATTTGATTAAATGATTGTGGGACTGCTTTTTGGAAAATAAAAACATTCATTTTATGTTTTATGAGTGAGACAGAAAGGCCAAAGTGCTGCTCAGCTCTACAGCGCCAGGGATCAAAGCCAGGCTTTCAGACATGCCTTCCTGTCCTGCACTCTTGCCACTAAGTCACCTGCCCTAGCCACAAGGGACTATTTGGATGGCAACCTTGGAGCCAGGGAGGCCAGTTGGGAGGTTGTGCAGAGAATTCAAGGCAGAAGCCAGGACGCAAGGCAAGAGAAGTGTGGGAAGCCTACAACACAGACACATGAGATACTGGCTTGAATTCAGGGCAGTGAGATGTGGTGGAGGGTGCAGACTGGAGGTGTGCTGAGGGGGAGAGGAGGAAGGGGCACGGTGGCAGCAGATCTTCCAGTCTAGGGCCCAACTTACCTCGGTAGAAGCTGCCAACTCTTCTGGGAACAGGGTCGTTGTACAGATGTCTGTTTTCTTTGGGGGCAGTGCCATCATCAGAGTGGGGGTCATGATACGCTCCACCCTGAGACAGGAGACAGGTTCATACAGAGTAAACAACAGGGCTATGAGCAGGCTGCCTGCAAGCTTAGGACAGTGCCTGGCTGATGACCAACGGACTCACCGATCCTTGAAAGAGAAAACTCAGAACTACAGTTTGAAGGAAATGACTTAACACACTGGGTCAAATGATCATTGGGACAAGGAGTATGAATGCATCTTAAAAGACAGGTTGTATGTCAGTGATTTACCAAGTTTAGACACATTTAATAGGAAAAGGTAGCAAGTTTGAAGAAGTCAGACCTCAGACTTCTGCCGGGCGTGGAATGATGAGGTGCCTTCTCTGGAAGGCTCCTTCACAGAAGATCGGGCCACAGTCATCTCTGGAGGCAGCTGCTCTCCAGGCTGCAAAAAAAAATGGAAAAGGACTTAAAAGAGGGTCCTGTTCTCAGAATGAAAAGCACCTACACTGTCATGGGCTCCCTGAGGTGTAACTGGTACCTTCACCCACTCAAGTTAGAAACCACTAGCTGGCCTAAACACAGACTGAACGAATCATTTGCTGAATACAAGAAAGTCAAACAAAAGTCACATGGATGGAAAGTGAAATTCCCCTAAAAGTTAAGGAAAACAGGGCATACATTGCGCTGGAAATAGTTCAATTAATTATTAAAAACAAAGAAAACGATCTTCCAAATACCTAGATAGCCGGGTTCTACATAGCACTCTAATTTGAGATTCTACCAGCTAATCCAAAGATTTTCTAGCAGATTTTGGACTGAATTCTCCTAACCAAAACAACACACACACACACACACACACACACACACACACACACACACACACACAACAACAACAACAACAAGACCCATGCAGATCCAAACTCATTTTTCATAATGAATTTACATGGCAGACTCAAATGAAAACAAATGTCTTTTGACTATACCAAGGAGTAGGCTAAGTACTCTTAATCATTTCTGTCTTGGAATCCCCCAACTGCTGGACTTTTTTGTAGTTAAGTTCCCCCTTAATCTTATTTAGGCTAATAGCCCTTCTATTTCATAATTAACCATAATCATAACAGAGCTCATCTCTGGCGATGCTAACTATTTCTCCAAGAAGGTGAGTCACAGGCTAAGAGCAGCCTAGGTCCACAGTGGCACTCATTGAGAGAGAAAGTAGCATTTCCTACCACTGGAAAAAAAAGAGAGAGATTAGGGAGCCAAACTGCCAAGCCTGTAGGCGGAGTGGACTGCATTTTGGTGCGTGTACAGTGGACATAGGAAGGGTAGTATCTCTAGCCTACCCGGCTCATCAAAAACAGTTAAAACATGAAACAGGACTCTGTCTCTACCCCTCCACCCCCCAATGTATTATGAGAAGTTCTGGACAGGAGTCATCCAGTGGGACCTTCCTGCTTTCTCCTTCGTGACAAGATCTCATTCAAGCTACATTATTTACATTGTTGACAAAGGCCTCTGGAAAAGCATTCTAGAGAACAAAATGACTTACCTCTAGCCTCAATTCTCAGGACAGTGGCTATCTGCCATCCTTGTGCCTTTCAACTCACTTGGCCCTGCAGCTTGGCACTGAACCTCTTTAACTGGACTTCCAATTCAGTCGCAGTCAGATCTGTGCTTACATAGTAATTGTTGATAATTAGTGTATTTCCACTGTGTTCACAAAACCTTTATCCTGGAGCTTTCAGGGAGCCAAGCCATTTGTCCCTTTTCCAATCCCTTTTATACTATACTTAATGGTAGTATCCTCTAACTGCTTGTGACTCCTATCTGCCATCCTTGGGCAGCCTGCTGGCCTGTACAAGACCCCTCTCTGCAGGGCCTCCTAGGAACTGACTCGAGTCACAACCTTATGCATCTCTGGCCCTCCTTTCACCTGGGTACCAGGCCAGGGTTTAGGTACCTGGACAACCCCTAACATGAGAGCATGGCCCAGAGCAACATGGTTTAAGCAACAGACACTGTCTCAGGAGCCCAGCTCTGTCCTCACTCCTGGGCAAAGCTGGGTGACACACCCAAACACCTGAGGCCTCCCCAGGCATGTCTGAGAAAGGATGAGGTTGCATTATAGTGACATGAAAGAAACCTGGAAGGCTTGTTTCTTCCTTTGCTCACTCCTGTGATCCACAAGTTCTGCCCAGTCTACTTCTGAGGAATTTAGGGCTCAGCCATAGGACACAAGACTTGTATGCCCAAGGCCCACGGCCCAGGGTTCAATCCCTGGCACCAGCACATGCCAGAAATTGGGTGCTTCCCTAGTCTCATATAAAAATAAATCTACTGGGGCCAGGTGGTGGTGCACCTGGTTAAGCACTCACATTATAGTGCACAAGGATCTGGGTTCAAGGCAGGTCTCCACCTGTAGGGGGAAAGCTTCACAAGTGGTAAAGCAGGGCTGCAGGTGTCTCTCTGTCTCTCTCCCTCTCTACCTCCCCCTCCCTTCTCAATTTCTCTCTGTCTCTACCCAATAATAAAGAACAAATATTTTTTTAAAAAATAAGTAAATACACAAATAAATAAAAATAAATCTACTGGGCAGGGGTAGATAGCATAATGGTTATGCAAAGGGACTCTCATGCATGAGGCTCCAAATACCCAAGTTTTTTAAGAAAATATATTTATTTATTCATTTTCCCTTTTCGTTGCCCTTGTTTTTATTGTTGTAATTATTGTTGTTGTTATTAATGTCGTCGTTGTTGGCTAGTACAGAGAGAAATGGAGAGAGGAGGGGAAGACAGAGAGGGGGAGAGAAAGATAGACACCTGCAGACTTGCTTCACCACTTGTGAAGCGACCCCCCTGCAGGTGGGGAGCCGGGGGCTTGAACCAGGATCCTTGTGCTGGTCCTTGTGCTTTGCGCCACATGAGCTTAACCCGCTGCACTACCGCCCAACTCCCGCTAATTGCCAAGTTTAATCCCCTGCACTACCATAAGCCAGAGCTGAGCAGTGTTCTGATAAAATAAATAAATAAATAAATAAATCTACTTTTGAGTAGTCTAAGACCCACTCTAGAAACTGGAGAATTAGTTCAACTGGTAGAGTACCTGACTTGCATGCCTGAGGCTCCCAGTTCGATTGCTGGCATTGCACGTATCATAATGCAGCTCTAGCTTGGCTCTATCTTGTGCAAAATCCTTATTTACTTTGTGTGATAAGTAAATCTTCAAAAAATAAAAATAAAACTTACTGAACAAAAGAAAATAGGATAAAGGACCTTGTCTGTTTCCTTCCTGGCACTGACATAATTCAGAACATTCTCTCCCTTCCTCTCCTCTCAAGTTGGATCCCTGAAGAAGCCACCCCAAATTCTGCTGCATCTTCCCTCCCCTTCAGCACACGGACCTGGCTGCAACTCACAGGCCAATTATCCTTGGCATCTGACTGCTTGTTTGTCCTTGCTTCCAGTTTCTCTCCTGATGGATGATTCCCCACTTTGCCCTTCAAGGTGGTCTCCACTCAGCAGTCACTTCCTCTGGAGGCTTCCTCCAAATGCCAGTACCATTTGCCACCCCCCACCCGTTCCCTCAGCTGGCACACCTGTGACACAGTGCAGGCACGCAGCCATTGGTGTCTGCGCCATGCCTCTGTGACACGTATGAACACACCTCCAGTCACCCCTTCACTTTAAGGCCACTGGCCTTCCTTATCAGAGGCTCACTGAGTGTCTGTCCTTAATCATCCAGAGGCCTGCTCAGCAACCTGACTTGGGAAGGCTGCCCCTGGCACCATATTCTGCTCATGACATCTCCCTCTGTTCCCAACTCCTATTTATAGTCAGTGCCATAGGAATTTGGTTCTTAATGATTTCATTGCCATCATGTATAACTGGATCTTTCCTGAGGGAAGCAAGACAAGTTTCTTTAGGGCAAGCACCTTTGTGGGTGCCTGAGAAAACCCAGCAGATGGTGCTGAAGGTCCCCAGCCTAGCCCCCACTGCCCCAGAAGCAGCAGTACAACTGAGATTGGCCCAAGATAGTCCCTGTGACCAGGTCCCATGTTCAAATCACTGGGTCCAGACCTCAGAGCCAGAAGATGATAAGTGCCCAGCACAGAGACCGTCACCCTCTCACATGATACGGAAGTGGGTGCAGATCCAGGCTCTGCCTGGCCATCCAGACTGCCTGGGGACTGGCCAGCCCCTTCCCCAGCTCCCATGCTACTGAGTCTCCCTTTACATTTTCTAGTCATCTTTTCTGAAGTCCTGATGTACTCAAGAACGCATTCTCCTGGCCTCTCAAAGGGAAGAGCTGTTCCTACAGGAAACGCTGCTCCTGATACTGGCTTTTCTTCACTATCATTTCTTTGAAGCAGGTAAATGCTCCATTAGGAAAACAGAATTAGGAGGGCCAGGTGATGGCACATACGCCTGAGCACATACATTGCCACATACAATGACCCGGGTTCGAGCCCCCACTCCCCACCTGCAGGGGCAATGCTTCACGAGTGATGAAGTGGATCTATGGGTGTCTTTCTCTCTCCCTCTCCATCTCCCCCCGCCCCTCTCAATTTCTCTCTGTTCTATCACATAAAATAGAAAGAAAAAATAGAGAAAACAGAACTTTAAAAAAATTCCGTGTGGGCATGCTCCTTCTTTAAAATAGGCTAGTGTCAGTTCTAGAGCTTGGAGAATCAGAGGGTGAGGAAATCTTATGCCCACAGCACTGCCATGAGGTTTCAATACAGTCTCTAAGACTGAAAACTAACATTTATCCTGGCCTGAAGAAACACTTAGCTATAGTTCTGGTCATAAATTCAACTTTTCAATCCAGTCGAGATATTCAGTAAGGTATTAACAACAAAGCTTGATTTAAACAAATGTGGTTTAGAAAGATTAGAGGGGAAAAAAATCCCCATAAATTCATACTGAATTTTGAGAAAATTAAAAACAAACCTATTTATAGCAGATGAATTCTGTAATAAATCAAACTAACATTCCCTCAAAGAAATATGTGAGGAAGGAATATTTAAGAAAGCCAACAGATCTCTAAAGATAAGCCCTGGGAGTCTGGCGGTAGTGCAGCGGGTTACGCTAAGCGCAGGGACCGGCATAAGAATCCGGGTTCGAGCCCCCGGTTCCCCATCTGCAGGGGAGTCGCTTCACAGGGGGTGAAGCAGGTCTGCAGGTGCCTACCTTTCTCTCCCCCTGTCTTCCCCTCCTCTCTCCATTTCTCTCTGTCCTATCTACCAACGGCAACATCAATAACAACTACAATGATAACTACAACAACAAAAACAACAACAACAAGGGCAACAAAAGGGAAAATAGGTAAATAAATTTTTAAAAAATTTAAAAAAAAAGATAAGCCCTGAGTACTTAATATTTGGCTGGTGCCCAGGTGGGGACTGGGGGCTTCAACCTGGGTCCTTGTTCATGGTAAAACACACACTTAACCAGGTGCACCACCACCCAGCCCCCCACCCCATTTCTCTCTGTCCTATCAAAATAAAACAGAAGAAAAAAATTGGCCACTGGCAGTAGTGGCACCAAGCTCCAGAGATAACCCTAGTGATGATAAAATAAACAAAAATCAACACACACACACACACACACACACACACACACACACACACACACACAGTTTCCAGCAGTAGTCCTCTGTGGGCTGCTTCCCTCAGTGCACCTTGTCAGGAAGCAGGGACCACTGCTGATGACCCTACTCTCCTTGCTCCCACACACCATACCTGAGGTGACAGGAGCTGCAGGCTGTTGGCTCTGGCTGCCATCCCCTGCCCTACGCTCAGGCTTCCATCCAGGCCTTTGGCTCTCACTTTGTCCCGGGTCACGTACATGGAATGCCTATGCGGACGCTGCTGGGAAGAGAAGGGGCTCGTGTAGCCCAGCCCATACGAGAAGGACTCGTGGGGTGCAGACAGCGAGTGGGAATGGCTGCCTTCTATGTGCTCGGGCAGCTTCAGCTCCTCCATGGTCTTGGAGTGCCTGGTGGCTGTGCGGCGGGAGTCCAGCGTGCCCTCGCTGCGGTTGGTTCTGCCCGAAGGGCTGAGCAGAGTTCGTGTGTCACCGTGTCGGGCTGGGGTAGGACTGGTGGGTGAGTTCAAGTCCAGGCAGCTGGATGGGAAGTAGCGGCTCGTGCTGGTGTCAGTGATCTGGGCCCGGGCTTCAGAGAGGTTGCTCACAGACTTGGAGTCACTCAGCGCACCGTGGCTCTTGGCCTTGGTCCTGTAGGAGGGGCTCCGGGAGGACTGGGGGATGGTGTCGATGTAGCTATGGCGGCTCTGCTTCTCGCTGGGCTGCAGCGTGCCGGCCTTGCTCTGCGAGCTTTCCATGAATGAGTGCCGGTTCTGCTGTGACCTGCTGCTAGACTTGAGGTACTTCGTGCCCGGGCCCTCTGCCGGCTTGGGGTCGATATTGAAGTCGAACTCTGTCTTAGACTTGGCTTCTTTGGGGCTGAGAAGGTGCGGTATGTTGTTGTTGGTGAGGTCCTTGCTGCCGGCCCCGGGCTGGCTGCTGGCTTGGTAGGTCTTGGTGTGCATAGGGCTCAGAGTGGCCCCAGCCAGGTTGCCATTGAGGAAGCTTTCGTTGGCAGGCAGCCCTTCGTCAGTGCGAGGTAGGCCCACACTCATGTTCTGGATGTCCTTGCTGTTGGATCTATGGTGAGACTGCAGAGCAGTGCTTTTGCTGGCCTGGCTTCTGTGTCAAGAAGAAAAGAAGAGCAGATCAGTTTCCTTCTCTAGCAGACATGCTAAAAGCAGCATATACATGCACAGAAAGAACATGCCCCCAAACACCTCAGAGACTGCAAAGGGAAACTCTCAGATGCGCATGCCAACAAGTAAGTAGTTCTCTGTTGCTACCAAGAAATATCCTCAGAACACTTCGTGGCAACCAAGCCCTAGTTTGTAGGAAGCAACTCTGGCCCCCTTCATGTCTGCTCAGCAACCTTGCTGCCAGTGCAGGTTTGAGCAGGAGCTGCGAAGCTGAGCGCTTGCCATACTGCTACTCATGTATGGGCTGGTAATGGAGCCCTTGCCATGAGGGAAGCTGCATTCTAGACAAACTACAACCCCTGTCTGCTTGCAAGTCTCGGCAACACCGAGACTTGAGGCTCTCTGTGTGCCTGGGACCATGTTTTCATTCACAAAAGTCGTAGCCCACCTCAGCAGCCTGTCCTTACAGCAGCAATACCAGTGTCTAGGGTTAACCTAGACAGCCACAGAGTGAGAATACCAGCAGTGTACTCAAGAGAATAAGAAGACAAGAAAGAAAGAAAAGTGCCTGGTGGGGTTTGCTGGGGAAAACAATGAGCAATGTTTCCATTTTAGAGCGACGGTGAGATACCTCCTTGTCCATTACAGGGTGTGCACTCTAACGGGGTCCCGGGGCTCCATAGGATACCTTCTCTTCAGACATAATTCATTCTCATCTTCATCTCATGCTTAATTATTCCAAACTGGCTGGGGTCTTTCTTAGGACTTAAAGCCCCATTTCCAAATTGGGCATAAATAAAATCTATAAATCCAGAGGGAAACCCTGTCCTCTGTTTGAAAGCTGAAAGTGATGTCACAGTGAAGTGTGTGTGTGCTCTCCTGCAACTATTTAAAGGACCAAGTGATAGTTTGAGATAGGTGAGAATGCTCTTAAGTAGAAAAATAACTCACATGATTCCTTGTTTACTACTGAAGCCAACAGTATTTACTACACATTTTTTATTTTAATTTAATTTATTTATAAAAAAGAAACACTGACAAGAGCCATAGGATAAGAAGGGTACAACTCCACACAATTCCCACCACCAGAACTCCATATCCTATCCCCTCCTCTAATAGCTTCCTATTCTTTAATCCTATTGGTAAAGATGTGGGAGAGTTTTTGTCTGTGTCTAAGTGAAGGCAAAGTCTCAGGTTTTTTTCTGCAGAATGCTAGGCCATGAAACTGCCTTCCACTTTCCTGAAGAGTTGAGATGCTCAGCATCAAATGTAAGAGCACTCTTTCCTCTCCCCTCACCACTCAGAACATCACGATAGCCAGCAGGCTTCTAATAGTATAGACAGCCTCCTCTCCTAATGCTCTCTCAATTGGGCCACAGGAATTGCAACATTAAGTAAGGTCACTCACAACTGAGGTAACTAAATGGCAGATCCCAGACTCAGAACGAAGTGACACAGAAAGGAAGGTTCCACTTTCTATTAAGTGATGTCAACAGACTCTATTCCGGATCGATGAAGAGCAAGCCTTAGTTGGTTGTCATTTTATACTTGAGAACTAAAATAGCTCAGTGACTTTTCAAAACTCCAAAGACAGACAGATACGTAATTTCACCCATAAACAAGCTAGACTAAGTGAGCTGGATACTCTCCGCTTGGGTAGCTCCCAATCCGTTCTCCACCTCTCCCTGGCCCCAGGCCTCAGGAGCAGCTGATCCTGCACAGAAAGCATCTATTTCCTAGACTCTCCTGCTGGCCTTGGGCAGTGCACTGGGCCAGGAGCCGGCTCACTTGCTCCTTCACGGCACCTGTCCTCACTCAGATCTTGCCATAGTCCTCCAGATCTTCCTCCCGCCTGGCTCCCCAGGGCTCTCATAACCCTCCTCCTATCTCATTTTCTTTCACACCCGGATTAGAGACAGTGAGAGTTGAGATAGCACATACAAATTCTGGGAAGTGTCTCACTCTCCAAAATAGAAAAGCGAAGCCAGAGCTTTTGAAGTTCTTGAAAACACTGCTCTCCACGCAGAGCATAAACCTACACATTAGGAGGAACACATTCACAGCAATGTAAGAGGCAATTTTTACCTTGAAAAGGGCGTGTGCACACACATGTACACGCATGCATGTGCACACACACACACACACACGATTAAGGTAGAAATGTTTATTTAAAGAGCTAGGTTTCAGAAATTCACAGAGCCTAAAAAGCTCTTCTGAATGTTCTTGTCTTGGTTTCATCAGAAGTCACAGAACTCTGCACATAGCCCCTATGTAGACAGGGCAAGATATTGTCTTCAAATTAGAGCACTGCCAAAGAACAGCAATAAAAAAAGAAAAACATTTCAAAAATTCCATGGATCTCTTTTGATACACAACTATAAGGAATCTGGGTCAAACTGCCTACCATTTAAGAGGGTTTCATATATAAACCCTTCTTTAACGGTTGGTAGGATAAGCAGATAGATGATTAAGCTTAGTTAAAAAAACCTTTCCAGGGAGTCGGGCTGTAGCGCAGCAGGTTAAGCGCAGGTGGCGCTAAGCACAAGGACCCGCATAAGGATCCTGGTTCAAGCCCTGGCTCCCCACCTGCAGGGGTGTCGCTTCACAAGTGGTGAAGCAGGTCTGCAGGTGTCTATCTTTCTCTCCCTCTCTCTCTGTCTTCCCCCTCCCCTCTCCATTTCTCTCTGTCCTATCCTACAACGACAACAACAACAATAATAACTACAACAATAAAACAACAAGGGCAACAAAAGGGAATAAATAAATAAATAATTAAAATTAAAATTAAAAAAAAAAACCTTTCCAAAGCAAACATCAAAGAAGCAAAGCAGGGAGCCGGGCAGTGGCGCAGCGGCGGGTTAAGTGTACATGGCGCAAAGCACAAGGACCGGCATAAGGATCCTGGTTCGAGCCCCCGGCTCCCCACCTGCAGGGGGATCGCTTCACTGGCGGTGAAGGAGGTCTGCAGGTGTCTATCTTTCTCTCCCCCTCCTCTCTTGATTTCTCTTTTTCCTATCCAACAACGACAACAGCAATAACAATAATAAACAACAAGGGCAACAAAAGGAGAAAAAATAAATTAAATTAAAAAAAAAAAGAAGCAAAGCAGAGTGTTTTGGGTGAAGTTTGCCAAAGCAGGTCAGGTGGGGAGGTGTGTACAGGGCAGGCCCAAGACTCCCACCACGTCCAGAGCAAGTGTTAGAATCTCAAGAGAGGCTGAAGGGGGTTCGAGCAGGGGCAAGGCCATGCTACAGTCTACTGCCTTTCCTACAGGGACATGAACTTGTACTACAGAAGACAGGCTAAGCTGGGGATGGGGGTATGGTTGGGGAGGTGTGTGTGTGTGTGTGTGTGTGTTGACAGCTCTGTCTGAGGGGTAAGGCAGGCAGTGTGTAAGGCAGCCAATGCAAGGTGGTGCTGTGAACAGCCCTACAATGTCACTGTGAAGGCCCACTGTGTTAAATTAGCCCCACTACCACCACACACACAACACTCCCCCCAGAAGGACTTCCAGAAAAAAACCAGCATAGATAAGTGTGGAAAGGATTTCTTCAGAATCATGCAAACTGAGCTAAGGTCATTCTTATAGAAACCAGTTAGTACTTTCTTTGGTCCGTTCAATGTAGTATTCAATATCTGAAAATGAATTCTACTAGGTTTATTTATTTATTTATTTATTTATTGTCTCTGGCTTATAGTGGTACGGGAAATTGAACCTGAGACTTCAGAGCCTGAAGCATGAGTCTGTCTCCATAACCATTATGCTATCTACCCCCACCCATTTTGAAATTTTTTGCCAGTAGGGTTATCACTGGGCTCAGTGCCTACACTCCGCCACTCCTAGCAGCATCCCTTACCTTTTTTTTGACAGAAGGTGAAAGAGAGATTTACAGACAGTGGAGATATCTGTAGCCCTGCTCCACTGCTCGTGAAGGTTCCACCCTGCAGGTGGGAAGTGGGGCTTGAACCCAGGTCCTTTTGCATGATGACATATGTACTCAACTGGTATATCACAATCTGACTCCCCAGGGTTTTTGTTTTTTTTTTTTTTTTTTTTTTTTACTTATAGTTCCTACTTCTGTCTACTTCACAATTTGGCAGGAACTCCTCAAAGACTAACAGAAACCATATCCTCATCATCACACATATCCTCCTTGGCAGATCCCACAGAGAAGCGCCCAGGAGAGCTTCAGCTTCCACTGGGAATCTGTCCTCAAGGCCTCCTTTGGGGATATGGGTCAAACCCCTCATCCTTACAGCATATACCCTAAAGTTCTCACTACCTAATGAATTTTCCATCACTGGAAGCCTTTTTCTTTGCAATGTAAAGGGGGGGGGGGGAAGGACTGAATTGGGAGGAATCTCAGATGAGACAAGATGTAAGGAAGCAGTTCAGTGGTGAATATAGGCCTTCTCGACTTCAGGCACTAAGAGCTCCAAGAAACACACCATAAACTGAAGACAAACTTGGTTAAACAGAATTTGATTCTGCTCCCAGGCCTCCTTGAGGATTAAAAAAAAAAAAAGGTAAGAATGATTTATAACATGTGAGGGCAACAATAACCTAAGCCTGCTATTTTTCTGAGTACAGAGCCATTAAGAAGGGGAAGCTTGGACAAGTGCCGATTACCTGTTTATGGATGCACCCACAGAATTAAAACGCCAGGTCTCAAGTTTTCAAAAAATTCCACTCAGATAACAACATTTGTTCTTTGTGGGGAGAAAGTTAGAAGGGAAATGGGAGAAAAATGTATATTCAACAAGCTTCAGGGTAAGAACTATTATTTTCTGCTTTTCTTTTAATAGCATAGAAGCAATGCTATTTTCTCTCTAGGCCAATATAAGTAGAGCTAGGTGACACTACCTGCTTCTTGGGAGAGGAAGGAAGAGACACTGCTCTCCTGTAAATGCAGCCCACTGGACTAGAAGTGTCAGTTCTGGAGAGGGAATCGCTTTATGGGCCAATGCTTTATGAGGTGACACCTCCTCCCAGGAAATAAAGGACTTTTACTCATTATGCTGAAGAGTATATGCAAAATTACCTACTGTAATCACTATCTACCTGGTTTTACTACTGTAGTGTTATTACAAAAAAAAAAAAAATACCCAGCTCACTTTGAAGAGGAGCAACAACATAAGACCCTTCTATAGAGCCTGACCTATTTCTACCAGCTGTGGTCTTGGGTGTGATGCCACCCAACTGTGGCCTCTTTTTCTCCCTCCAGGAATCCCCTTACCTGCACCTATCCTCTGTCCTCCAGGCATCCCCTATGTGGGCCCTTAGCCTAGAACCTTCTAGCTCATGAGGTGAGAAATCCCCTTCAAGGTTGCTAATCCTTGCTACCTTCCACAGAGAATACACAGGTTTCCACCAAAGATTTGTTAAAGATCAAATCTTTAAGACCCACACAACCCTTTAACTGCGGTTCTGAATCATGTAATAAGCATAAGGAAGATATTTTTGAATAAAGAGGGCTTTCCTTCTTTTCTCTAATTGCATCATTTTAAGCATCCACCTCCTCCACCTACTTGTAAGTAAGACCAGCACTGCATCTGTATTTCCTTTAAAGGGAATATTTACCTATTAGACAATGTGCTGCTTTCCACGTGGTAAGGTTTTCTTTTCGTTGACCTTGAAGGTGAGCGATCCAAGAGCCTCTGAGACTGGAATGAAGGGTGATTCAAACATTGCTCTGTCAAGTATCTGTCAGCTGGGTCCAACTTCAGTAAATTCTAAGGAAATAAAGTTTAAGACAGGAAAGAACATTACAAAGTCAAATGTAAATTCTCATTGGAAAAAAAACAACATTTCTTCTAAAAAGACATAGTCATTGCAAAATAGCTAGCAAACACCTCACAGTATCTCCCCTCCCAATTATACTGCCATGTTGTCCTCTGGAGCTTTGCCTTCCTATACTATGCTTGAATATCATCGGTACAAGTTGTCTTGTACACAACCTGGTTCTATTATCCACAGCAGTTTTATTTATTTATTTATTAAAATATTTATTTATTCCCTTTTGTTGCCCTTGTTGTCTTATTGTTGTGGTTATTACTGATGTCGTTGTCGGATAGGCAGAGAGAAATGGAGAGAGGAGGGGGAGAGAAAGAGAGACACCTGCAGACTAGCTTCACTGCTTGTGGAACAACTCCCCTGCCGGTGGGGAGCTGGGGGCTTGAACCAGGATCCTTACGCTGATCCTTGCATTTTGCACCGTGTGCGCTTAACCTGCTGTGCTACCGCCTGACTCCCCGACAGCAGTTCTATATTCTGCACTTGTCACTAACAAAAATTATTTCTTCCATCATAAATATTTAAGTATCTTTGTGTAAGTGTATATTCTCACAGAAAATTATCTGGAGGCAGCCCACATAACCAGTTTCTTGGGCATCCTTCCACAAATAATGTATACACATCTCTTATCTGTTCTGATTATAGCCAGCGAGTAGTAACTACACGAGTGTCTGAACTTGGCTTGCTTTCCACTGGACATCTGAATATAAAAGGACATTCCATGAGGGTAAAAGCTTCAACTCTATAGATGTTCCTCAGGCTAATTTTAGTGATTCTTCAGTGGTGAACATTTGGGTTGAAGCCTTATGAATAATGCAACAACAGATACTTTTACAAAATAACTGAACAACCAAACAGCCGTTTGTGGCGTGGCTATATCCTGGCATGGCTAACCAGTCTCCTCCTGTTGGGTATGTGAATAGTTGCACTTTTCACTATGATCTGGAACAAACCCCATGATGTACACCTAAAAGCCGATGAGAGCTCATGACTTGCTTCATAGGCTAAATGACACAGCTTTTTATGGATCGTTTTCTGTGGGGTGATAAAGTTGCCCCCTCACCCACCCAGGAAATTTGTCTCAAATAACACTCCTTTTAGAACTGCAGGGGTCTGCTAAGTTCCTGGCACCCTCATCAACAACAGGCACTATGGTTCCTTGTAATACTTGCAAACTTGATATTTTTAAAGATTATCTCACAGAGATCTTGAATCAGCAGATTCAATTTGATCACTAGTAAGGTTGAATGTTTTGCATTTATGGCTACTTACACTTCTTTTCATATTTTCCTGTATATCTGTCCTAATACATGTGTTCTGTATTCATTAAGGTGCATGTTTTAACAAGCCAAATGCTTTCTTCTAATATTATTTATTAGTAACTGGACATGGTTTTAACAGGTTCCTAAAGCTAGGCAATTTTTACCAGTAAATTAAGTAATCATCTAAAGAGAAATAACCTACACAGACTGGCACAACTCAAAAGAGCCCGTGGGAATTTGCTCTTTGAGAAGCATTCTCCCTGAAAGAAAGGAAGGAGGGTGGAATTCCAGCAGTTCCAAATCTACCTCTGGCTCCTTTCCATTGATTCTGCCCACATTTAGGATCCCTGCTGACTACTGAGAGTTGATTAGACTTGGTCCCAATATGGATGACTTTATGCCAGACTCCAGCCTGGCACCACAGAAAAATGGAATCCTGATCATATACTAAAACATACACAATGCGTCAAAAGATTCTGGCAACCCAAATCACTGCTTACATGGAAGTGGATTTAACATTCATGTTGACTTGGACACAACTCTAAAATGATCCTCATTCTTTCTTTTTTCCTTATTAGGGAATACAAATTGGATGTGTGTAAAATGGTTTCGGCTTCATTGGCAATTGAAACAGTGAGCACAAAAATAGTTTCAACTGTATGAGACTAGCTAAAACCAAAGGAGAGTCAGTTCTCAGTAGTCTTTCTAGTCAGAAATGCTTATCACCTTTTAGGAGTCAAATATCTGGGGGTTGGGCGGTGGCGCAGTAGGTTAAGCGCATGTGGCGCAAAGCGCAGGGACCAGCGTAAGGATCCCGGTTCGAGCCCCCGGCTCCCCACCTGCAGGGGAGTCGCTTCACAAGCAGCGAAGCAGGTCTGCAGGTATCTGTCTTTCTCTCCCCTTCTCTGTCATCACCTCCTCTCTCCATTTCTCTCTGTCCTACCTAACAATGACAACATCAACTACAACAATAAAAAAGGGCAACAAAAGGGAAAATAAAATTTAAAAAAATTTTTTTTAAAAAAGGAATAAATCTTCAAAAAGCACCACTTTGATTTAAGATTATCGACAGTAGAAATTGCTATACAAACACACAAAGAAACTCCTACATTTATGAATACAGATGTTTGTTTTTTAAATCACTTCAAAAGATGAAGTCTTTATGAGCAACATATCTAAAAAAAAAAAGTACCCTGTAAATTGTTTCAAAATTCATCATTTGAGTAAAAACAGCAATTATTTTCCTTCTTTTAAAGCTGAGCCCATGGAGCTATTATAGCTGTTCTCTTAAGTTATGAGGAGCTTGGATCAGCGCTGGTGACTCATATCCCCACTACATAGGCTGATCCTGAGATGCAGGATAAGACGGCCATTTTAGGACTGATATATGGACAGAATGTCATAGAGAATATAGTTTCAGGGGCCAGACAGTGGCGCACCTGGTTAAGTGCATGCCTCACATCAACCAAGGACCCTGGTTCAAAACCCTGGTCCCCACCTGCAGTGGGGGAAGCTTCATGAGTGGTAAAGCAGGGCTGCAGAGGTCTGTCTCTTTCCCTCTCTATCTCCCTCCCCCCTCTTAATTTCTGCCACTATCAAATAACATAAAAGAAAAGAAAAGAATATAATTTCCACGAAAGGGTGTTACAGTACTTTTATTTTTTTTGAAATACTGACGGTGCTTTCTGTAACATCTAGTAGTGACATGGCAGTATTCACCCACAGCGCTTGAAGTCAGCACTGTGATCCCCAGGAGTAGGGTCAGAAGGAGGCTTCTGGGGTGTTAATCATTTCCTCTCAGTTTAGGTGGGGGTGCACAGATACCACTATATCTTAAAAATCAATGCTGATAAACCGTGCACCTTCAGAATACACACTTCAACAAGATGTTTATTTAATAATAAGGAATTGTGAGAGTAAATGTGTCAAATAAATAGGAACTCGTCTGTTTAATGTCTAAATTGGCACAAAGGCAGAAATAGTCACAGTAGCGTTGAACTTTCTCTGTGCTGGCTTTTACCAGGTACCATGCTGCTGCTTGGTAATTACATCTGGTAATGATTTAACAAAAAAGTTAAATTGTTTTTAATTAAAAAACAATAAAAGGCAGAAATCATGAAATCACATTTTATTCAGTGCTCCTACTTTGTTCTATTTAGATTTCAAGAGTTATCAGATAATAAAGGCTCTGGTAAATAAATATTGATTGCGTGAAGGAACATATTGACAAAACCCAAGTGATTTAAGAGATAATTTATGCTTAATTAACCTGCATGAACCTTGAGGGTTTTTTTTTTGTTTGTTTTTGTTTTTTTTTAATAACACCTTTCAATCTGTGTTCAAAAGAACTATGCTATGGGGTTTCATGAAAGTAAACGTATTCTGTAATTAAATTTGGGAAATGTTAGGTGAGACAGAAACACTGCTCGACTGTGGGGTTTCTGAAAACCTTTATAAGTTAATGAATATTGTAAATCTCTAAGAAAGGTTAGAAGATACTTGGCCTTTCCCAAAGGCCACGCCTCCCCGCCCCCTCCTCCACCCCCCCAAACCTATTTACACTGTGTTCCTTGGAACACAGATTAACAGAGTTTAAAGCTTAGCACAATTCTCACAGTGCTGCTCAGCAATTTCCTACTGTGCTAAATATCCTTTTAAAGACTTTGTGCATAGTGTAACCACCCCTGATTTTGATGGGCATAAAATAAAATCAATCTACTAACAAGTGTTTTGGGGAAGTCTACTATGAGACACCCAGCACTTGTGATGAGGCAGACTGGCTGTTGACTGGGGAAAAAAACTCTCTGTAACAGAGTCCAGCGCAGGACGCTCTTCTGGACAGGCCACTATCATGAGGATGAAGGTTCAAGTCTGGTAGCAGCAGAGACCCTGCTACTTCAAAGAGGAGCCCAGGAGAGTTAACACATTCGGAGAGAAGAGGCCAAGTCTATACATGTGCTGCCGGGGATTGAACTCGGGGCCTCATGCTTGAGAGTCCAATGCTTTATTCACTGTGCCACCTCCTGGACCACTATAATCTCTTTTCTTTCATTACTGCATTAAAGTTTTGTTTTAAGATCCTATGGCTTGAATAGCCCTTGAGTGCTGAATAAACACTGTTATAATATTCTATTATAGTTATATTACATAATACACTATCTATTTATACTGTTATTTTGTCCATTTGGGGAATATAATTTAAGTACTCAAGGTTTTATCTAGATGGAAAGTTACAATCCTCGATATATACTACGACAATTTTAAAGAAATCACACACCTTTTAACATGATATGGTCCCCAGTTATTCACTATTTTATATGTTCTTTTTTTATTACCACCAAGTTTATCACTGGGGGTTGGTGCCTGCACTACGAATCCATTGCTTCTAGTGGAATTTTTTTTTCTTTATTTGATAGAACAGACAGAAATTGAGAGGGGAGGAGAAGATGGAGGAGAGAGATTCAGATATACCTCTAGTACTTTTTTCAACACTCATGAAGCTTCCCTCTTGCAGGTGGGGAATGGGGACTTGAACCTAGGTCCTTGTGTGTGAGAGCATGTGTACCACCACCCATACCCCCCACTATATATATAATTTCATTATTGGGGTCAGGCAGTGATGTACCTGGTTGGACACACACATCAATCACCATGTACAAAGATGGTGGTTCAAGTCCCTGGCGCTCACCTGCAAGCGGCAAGCTTCACAAGAGTGAAACAGTACTGCAGGTGTCACTCTTTTTCTCTCGTTCTCCCCTCCTAATTTCTCTCTGCCCAATCAAATACAAAAAAAATAAAAGCATTGGGCAGGGGTAGATAGCATAATGGTTATGCAAACAGACTCTCATGCCTGAGGCTCCAAAGTCCCAGGTTCAATCCCCTGCACCAGCATAAGCCAGAGAAGAGCAGTGCTCTGGTAATAATAAAAATAAATAAATACAATAAATAGTTACAAAAGTAAAAGCATTAAAAAAAATCTTTAAAAAGAGAAAAAAAAAGAAAGCCTTTCTTTGCAAAAAGTTAAAAGCAAGACACAGTCACATGCAGACTTAAGAGAACCTATGAAATATCAACTATACAGAAAACATCAACTTGTCCTACCTTCATTAGATCAAGTAATACACTATTTAAAATTCCAAGGTATCGTCTCTCCAGTGATTGAGGATGGTTCACGGCTGGAAACTGTAAAAACAACACAAGGGCATTAGCAAGCTTGAGGGGAGGGATGCTTGTATATATGTGCTGTGAGTGCAGCTGAAGGTAGCAGACGAGTAGACGATACTGCCCATGTCAATCAGGGTCAAGTTCATTTCACGAGCCTATTAATTTTGCTATCTATGTATCCAAGGTCAGAGTTAGTAGGAATGGGTGTTAAACAGGAAAATTCTGAGATGAAGGTGATTCTTTAAGTCTTGTCAGACAATACTGAAACATGGAAGACAAACCAGAATATCAAAAAATGAAGAGCACATAATAGATTCGGCATTGCCTGCTTATATACCATCTGATCATAATATAATTTGTATAGTCTTTGCATGTACAAACAATTCTTAATTGCTGACAGTTAACTGGGGTGCTAGCAGAAGGGGTATAAGAGAGTTCTTACGCCTTTTGCACAATGTATTAGTCACTACTAAAAAAGATTACAGATATAGAAATAGTAAATTCAGGACATATTATATAGTTGTTTTAAATACTTTTTAATGAACTGCTTTCAATTTTGTGCTTGAGGTAAATTGCAATAGAAGGCAAATGATATAGGCTTCTAGCTGAGCAAATGCGTTTTTTTAAATAAAATGGGAGTGGGATGGTGGAATTAATGTCGATACTCTGTCCTTCCCTCTACTAACTTACATTTCACAACACCTAAGTGGATGGTAAAGAGCCCCCTGCCAGGGACCAAATGGGAAAGCTAGTTGGTTTTAGTTTTATCTTTATACAAATATGAGAGGATTTCAAGTACTGCAGTACCTGAATAGACTAAATAAATGGATGGGAGGACTAGGTCATTAAGGTGTGACTATGACAGCATGGCCACACTGGGCTAACTAAGACCAGCGGAAGATACAGAATATGGTTGAGACCTAAATGTTGCGCGTGCGCAATCCAGAATCTGGTTGGAGAGTAAACAGCGCTACACTGTGCAGCTGTAAATTCTACATAAAATTCAGAGAAAGGAGAAACTAAGGCTCGTTTGCAGCTATAGAAGAAAACTCAGAGGCAAGATCTGAAGTGAGTTTTGAAAGATAAGAAAAATGTAAGCACACAGAAAAAAATGGGGCAACGCCTTCCAGAGAGAGGAAGCAGAGGGGATAACAAGAACTTACTTAGACCAGACATACAGGTAATAACCTAAAACTGACTTCTGAGGGAAGTGATGCAATGCAAGGCATTTCAGCAATTCTTATTTTAGAGATGAGGAAAGATGATCTGAATGCTCACATAACTGGTTCAAGGCAAGTTACATAATTAAAAAAGCAGGAGAATTAGTATTTGTACCTCAGGTCCGTGATCTAAACCCACACTGTTTCTAAACCTAGGTACCTCTCCAGAAAAAGGTGCATATCATTCAATACTTTGGATGTTGGAGCATTTAATACTGGCCCCCAAAGAGAGAGCCCTATCAAGCCGTGGTTCTACCACCCAAAAAGGTAAAGAAAGGGAACAGAAATCTTATTCAAAGAAATAATAGCTGAAGACTTTCCAGACCTGAGGAAAAAACTTAGGAGAAATTATCTGTGCATCATATACATGCCAAAGGGTTAATATCCAAAAATATAAAGAATGCATAGAACTCAACAGCAAAAACAAAATAACTGATTTAAAAAAAAAAAAGGAAGATCCAAATAGACATTTTCCCCCCAGAGAAGACAGGCACATAAAAAGATGTTCATCTCTTACTGTGAGGAAAATGAAAATCCAAATAGCAATGATGTCACAATATCCATGACATCACCTTACAGCCCTGTGAATAGTTATTTGTCAAAAGTTAAGAAACAAGCATTGAAGAGGATGTGGAGAGAAATGAGCACTACACATTGTTGGTGGGAATGCAAACTGGTGCAGCCACTCAGGAAGGAGGCCAGTATGGAGATCACTCGTGAAATTAAAAACAGAAATTCCATAGAATCCAACTGTCCCATTTCTGGATATTTAACAAAATAATACACACACATTCCTTTGAAGAGATAGATGTACCCTCATGTGTTACTTATAATAGGTAAAAGTTAAAAAGAACCTAAGGACCCAATGACAGATGACTGGATAAAATCGTGGCATATTTAAACAGTGGCATATTACTCAGTTATAAAAACAGATGGATCTCTGCCACTTGTGGATGGATGTGGAGGGATTGTGCTTAGTGAATTAAGTCAGACAGAGAAAGAAAAACAGGGGTCAATTGGTGGCACACCTGTTTGAGTGTACATGCTACCGTGAGCAAGAACCCAACTTCAAACTCCTGGTCCCCCCATCTGCAGGGGAAAGTTTCACAAGTGGTGAAGTAGGGTTGCAGGCATCTCTCTGTGTCTCTCCCTCTCTATCCCCCCTCCCTTCTCAATTTCTCTGTCTCTATCCCATAATTAAGAGAAAAATAAATACCGTATTATTTGACATATCAAATTATAATTGTATATTATAATTATATATGTATATATAATTTGATATATATAGCAGCAAATGTAGTATATAGAGAAACCAAAGAAAAGGATGAACAGAATCGGATAAAAATAAACTTTTAGACTGCAATACCAAACTAGTAGCTAGTGAAAGAACACAGGGTGTAAGGTGAGGGGTATCGGGTAAAAGGGATCAACTATATGGTGAAAAACAGGACTAGACTTTCAGTGGTGAACTTAACATATATAGATGTTGATTTATAATGATGCATACCTGAAGCTTAAGTAATTTTTTACTGTCATGTTATTTCAATCAATATTTATTTGACAAAAAAAAAGAGAAAGGACAAAAGGAAGAAAGAAAGAAAGAAAGAAAGAAAGAAAGAAAGAAAGAAAGAAAGAAAGAAAGAAATATGCATTTCTGTCCAGTAAGACTGGGAGGGGGGATGTTTTGAAATGTCATGAAAACATGGCTTGAGAATCATGTGTTTCAGAGAAAGAAAGAAAGGAAAGAAAGAAAGAAAGAAAGAAAGAAAGAAAGAAAGAAAGAAAGAAAGAAAGAAAGAAAGAAAATGAAGTAGCAGTTTGGCAAATCTGCTTGAGAAAGGATTTTATTTTAAGAAACCACAAAACTGGTTTTGTAGAAAGTCAACAAGTCTAGGAATGGCAGCCCAAGACAAAGCATTAAACTAATTTGAAAAGAAGATCTGAGAACAGACAAGAAACACCTGGCTAGGATAGCACCTTTACACCTGTGGGGTGCAAGTATTCCCAGCCGGCCTCAAATTGCTGCAGCCCTTTATATACATTGGTTGTGTGGTTAGGGAATGGTTGCTATTTGAGATAAAGAAACCTCCTGAGATAACCCAAGCTCAGAACATGATGCATGTGCTGGGGGGAAAAAAAACTTGGAAAAACTTGGAAATTAGGAAAAACATTAGTAGTTCCCTCTTTCATATTCAGACCATTACTTTTTTTTTTTTTTTAATCATGAGTAGTATAGAAGCTTCGAAAATCAAACATTATAATGAGAATTATGCACATTGTAATGGGGAAGGGAAGTGTATTTAGTGGCAAGCTTGGCATTCTATACTGCCGCATTGACTCCACTTTGAGTTTTTGCAAAGCCTCTTACCCGGAGCCCATGGAATCGAGGATTACTGTAGAAGAGCTTCATCTGCTCAGACGGGAGAGGTCCTAGCACCTTCTGAATGGTAAAAAGTTGATCAATTTCACTTTCTCCAGGAAACAAAGGCTGCCCATCGCTTAGCTCCCCAAGAATACAGCCCACGGACCACATATCTACAGACTTGCCATAGGGAGCGCTGAAAAACAAAGGGAGAGATTATCTCGGCAAATGAAAACATTTTTAAGAATTCCCAAATAATTTGGAACAAACACATGATTTCAAGTACATTTGGGCATTTAAGAAAGGAAAAAGTACAGTGTGGGGGGAAAATGAGTCTGAAAATAAAGAATAATGGATATTCAAGAAAAATGCAGAACTCAAGTGAATAAATCTATGCTAATAAAGGCATCAATCTAACAACACAGTACCACAAGAAGTTGAAATCTATTCACATCCACGTAGATTTGGAACATGAATGGCTTAATAAACCTGAACCCAGCACAAACATCTGATGAGTTAATTCTTCACTTGGGAATGAAATGTTCCCAGGAAAGGTGTTTTCTAGGTAATTGTCCTTAGCTCTCGAACTGTCAAAAAGGTACTGTGATTTGAGTTGTCTGGAGTGGTGAAGTAGTGCTGCAGGTATCTCAGTCTCTTTCCCTCTGTATCAGCCCTATCCATTTCAATTTCTGGCTGTCTCTATCCAATGAAGAAATAAAGATAATAAAACAAAAAAAATGGCCACCAGGAGCTGTGGATTTGTAGTACAGTACAAATAAAGATTTGTGTTCCCTCTTCGCTCCTCTCTCTCTTCTCCACAGCGCAAAACAACATCTGGCGAGAATGGGAAGGGGGAGGAGTAACCATAGCACTCCAGGATAGGATAATAACAAAAATGTACTACTGATTTATGCGTCTTCTTAAAGACAGAGAGTATTAACTAACCTTTGATTGCATAAAATCACAATTTCTAATAACTGAGATTACACTAAGTTCTGCTGGACCTCCTAGAATCTATTTGTACCCTGTGTACGAGGATTTTCTGAGGGCTATTTTTTTTTTTCTTTACTTGCTTGGGGGCATATTATCTCCCTTATAGGATCTGAGTTTACCAGAGAGACGATTTCAAGAGTGTAACTATTATCAGCAAACAGAGGCTAGACATGAAAATCTAGGTAGCCCCAAAATATGTATACCCTAGCCCCTATAGCTTGTTAAATTACAAATGGTGGATTTAGTTTCAAATACAAATGACTCAAATTTTAAGAATGAAAAGCAAAATATAGTATCTTGAGAAAAAAAAAAAGGATAAAATTTGAGACTGCCATAATGATAAAATAGTTAAACAAATACTTGTAAACCAAAAAAAAAAAAAAAAGTTAGCATACTACAGAATGTATTTCTAGGATACTAAATCATTGCAACAATAAGTCAATCATTTATCTCACTTCTTTCCCATAAAAACCTAAGAAACACTGTATAGATTTTTTTTTTTAGGGGGGCGGTGATGTGGGGAGTGGAGGATACTAATCTTTCTTCAACACCTGTGAGAGGAAGAGAAAACATGCTAGGCGAGAATCCTCTGGGAAATCTCTACATTCTCAGAAACTATCTACCTAGCCCAATGTACTAGTTTTCCTCTGTCAACTGATCTGAATGATTTCTGCAGCTGGAACAGCTGTGAATGCCAAGGACAGAGTTTTGAGAATGTACAAGAATGTAAATAGTTATGCTTTCAAAAATGTCAGTTCCTAATGTTAACCAAATATAAACTGATTTCAATGGGATTTTTCTACAAATAATACAGTTCCTCAAGGGGGTATCTGGCAATCATTGAATTAGCAATATTCAATTTAGTTTAAATTAGTTGCAGTACCCGCACGTCTCTAATCATAGCCTCAGTTTTCAAATAACACACAGGGTCCCAGGTTTTACAAATAGGCTGTCATGGGAATGAACTCCTCGGGGCCATTTTCCAACCAAAGGCATATACTGCCATACTTAAATCACTGAATAGGATTCTAAAACTTATCCACTTCATACTCAGTTCTTATTCAAATTCTAATCCCTCCCAAAGGAAAGTGGTCTATATGCCCCAGTTGAGTCTGGATAGAGGGAAACAGAACAGGCAGCACAAATATGAAAGAAAATCCTAAATCAGGTGTAAAATGAGCATAGAAATGATATCATCTGTCCACACTAAGAGAAATAACATAACCTATGAGCATCTATTTCCTAGGACAAAGCAAGTGTTTGATTTCAAAACCAGTACAAGTTTCAATAGTTGACACTCACAATTCGTATAGCCCCTAGATCAACAATGAATGAATTAAGAGTTACCAGTAGATGGTTGGTAGATACTGGGAGAACCAACTATTACAATCAAAATGAACCCTGGCACTTAATTAACCGAACTTCTCCTCTTCCAGAGGATCCTAAAGCTAACAATCTAGAAGCTGACAGGTATATGGAGACGAAATTCTACTTTGAATGGAACTCACCCAAGTAAGAGTTCTGGGGAACGATACCACCTCGTGGCCACATACTCTGTATAATTAGCATTATTGCCTTCTGATAGATTCCGAGCAAAACCTGAAAGGCAGCAGAAAGCCCAAAACTGTAACTTCGAAAAATAATTTCATGTTGGCAAACTATTTCAGTAATAATAATATTTTAAAGGCGCATCAAGAGAATATAATGACTGATACTGAATAGGTCATCCTTGGTGGGTTTTTTTCCCCCCTCTAGATTTATCACTGGGGGCTCGGTGGTGCCTGCACTACAAGTCCACTGCTCCTGGCGGCCACTTTTTCCATTTTGTTGTTGTTACTGCTGTTATTGTTGTTTGTTGTATGCTTTACATTGGGTTCTAGTTCTCCCCCGTCAAGAGAATTGCATCAGTCCTGTTAATTTCGCGGGCCCGCTTGGCCCCGCCCCTAGGAAACCCGCCAGAGTTCGAGAGTGACAGAGTGAGAGAGGGTTCCTGAGTTTGAGAGTGCCAGAGTTTCAGAGAGTTCTTGAGTTCCAGAGTAAGAGAGAGTGCTTGTGCCACCGCAAAGAGACAGCAGAGTTCTGTTTGGTGATTAGTTTGTCTTAGTTTATGAATCGTTGTTCCTGAATAAAGAAATACAGTTTCCCTACCCAGCCGTTGTCTCCGCGTCTCTGTTACCCGCCCGTGAAGCTAGACCCGCTGGCAAGAGCCTCCGAAAATTTTAACAACAAATGGCGCCCAATGTGGGGCTCGAACCCACGACCCTGAGATTAAGAGTCTCATGCTCTACCGACTGAGCTAGCCGGGCTAGGATAGAAAGAAATTTTAACAACAAATGGCACCCACGTGGACCTGACCTGCGCATCTCTCAGATAAGTAAGGACAATTTGGCTACCTATGCACTATGGCCTTCTCTTCTGCTTGTGAAGAGATCTCCAAAGGCCTCTGCTCTTTCTTCACGAGACTGTTTTGCTGTTTCTGGAACATTTATCTCTGGACCACTCTGTGGTTTCCACTCGCTCGGGCGAACTCAGAACAGCCAGCGGGAAGAGCCAGCGGGCGGGAGGCGAGGCGCGGAGCTGCTGTTTCCACCTGGTTAAACAGCCAGCCAGCCGGCTGCGCCCAGACAACCCCGCGCACCGCGCCCGCAGCCCCGCAGCCTGCAGGAGGCCGAAGCCAGCACACAAGAGCCCCTGGAGCCTGAAGCCAACACGCAAGAGCCCGAGGCCAACACGCAAGAGCCCGAGGCCAGCCCACAGGAGCCGGCTCTCCACCGCGTGGCGCAGGGCACTGGACGTGTGATCCCTCCACACTGCTCGGCCACTGCGAACAGGGCAGCAGACATGGCAGGGCCATGGGGCAGGGCCGCGGCGGCCTATCATGGCCGCCACCCCTAGGCACCTAGGCCCACACCTTCTGCAAAGCTGGCCTGCCTGCCCTCTTTCTATAAATTCTGGGGATAGGATAGAAAGAAATCGAGAGAGGAGGGTAAGACAGAGAAGGGAAGAGAAAGATAAGACACTTACAGATATGTGGGGAGCCAGAGGCTCGAACCAGGATCCTTACGGCGGTCCTGCACCTAGCACCATGTGTGCTTAACCTGGGTTCGCTACTGCCCACCACCCACCACCCCCGTCCTTGTTTTTTAAAGTCCATTGTATACATGTCAATTAAAACATATAATGTGTTCACAACAGAACTAGTATCTCTCCTGTGCTATGTGGGATTTACATACATTATACAATACTATCTACTGTTTCTGATCAGCTCTGGCCAGTATGTGAACAACTAATACTTAGAAATGACTGAAACAAAAGTTTAAAATCAATGTTTTTCCTTTGCAGCTTAGGAAGTGGCACAGTGGTAGAATGCTTTCTCTTCCCTTCTCAGTCTTCCCCATTTCTCTCCATTTCTCTCTGTCCTATCTAACAACAATGACATCAGTAACAACAACAATAATACAACAACAATAAAAAAGCAACAAGAGCAACAAAAGGGAAAATAAATAAGTAAATATTAAAAAAAAATTTAAAGAAGAAAACAGGACAGAGAGACAGAAAAATGCTACAGCACTAAAGCTCCTCCCAGTGTGTGTGTGTGGGGGGGGGGGTTGGGGAGAGACACTGGGCTCAAACCTGGGTCACACATGGCAAAGCACGCACGCTTCCAGCTGAGCTATCTTGCCAGTCCCTAAAATGATTCTTTATCTCCAAATGTGACTGAGAAGCACACCAGGGTTATATTTTATTATTTTACAACTTCAATCATTACTTCCTTTCAAAAGGCAATGGGGGCTACTAAACAAGCCTGTAGGTAGCAAGGGGTCCATTGTGTTACAAGGAACCAGAATGTGAAAACGGGGGTGGCGGTGGTGAGGGACGGGTTGGGAGGGGATTTAAGTGTGTGATTCGAAAGGCAGAATTCTTAAAAAATGGAACATTAAAAAAATAAAACCATGGCAGAAAATCATTAGTTTTAGTGAATCAGTATTTCTTTGCAAGACGTTTCGAAGAAGTGTTTGCATTTGTGAATGGGCCTCTTCAAGCTAAACAAAAGAGTCTCAGGCTCTGGGAGGGAGAACACAGGAAGAACTCTCTGGGCTGCCAGGGCACGCTGCCACCTGTGGTGCTGCCACAGGAAACTTCCTGTATGTTTAACAATGGCTACTTGGAGGAGAAAAGATGCTAGGCCAGGGGGCTGGCTGCATTCTCCTGTGATTAGTCATTGTACTGGCATCTTTTCTGGATATCTGGTTTGACGTACAAATCTCAGCAACTCTGGAGCTCAAGCAGCTCTCCCACCCATGGAATCCTGGATGCCACAGAAAGTGTGTATGGGGAGTCTGGGCAGTAGCGCAGAGGGTTAAGCTGAGGTGGCACAAAGTGCAAGGACCCCGGGTAAGGATCCCTGTTCGGGCCCCGGGCTCCCCACCTGCAGGGGAGTCGCTTCACAGGCGGTGAAGCAGGTCTGCGGGTGTCTCTCTCCCCTTCTCTGTCTTATCCTCCTCTCTCCATTTCTCTCTGTCTTATCCAACAATGACATTAATAACTACAACAATAAAAAACAAGGGCAACAAAAGGGAATTTAAAAAAAGTTAAAAAAAAAGTGTGTATGGACGGCAGTCACAAGTAAGGATAAGGAATCTGAGATACAGAGCACTCCTGGGGGTTGGGAGATAGCTCACCCGATCGAGCACACATTTTAACATAGGCAAGGACCTGGGTTTGAATCCCGGCTACCACATGGGTGTACTTGCATGGGGAAGCTTCATGAGTGACCAAACAGTGCTGTGGTGTCCCTTCTGTGTATAAGAGAGAGGTGAGGAAAAAAAAAAAAGCCTGCCTGGGAAGTAGAAATCATGCTGGCATGGGGTCCCGGCAATGACCCAAGTAGCCAAAAAAAAAAAAAAAAAAAGGGTGGGCATTCCTGAAAATCACAGTGCCAAGATCAAAATCTTGTAAATACAGTGTTCAGCATTTGCTTTTTATCCTCCTGAGCGCTGCTGCTGTTTAGGCCACAAGCCTTTTTTCTTTTTTTTTAATTATCTTTATTTATTTATTGGATAGACAGCCAGAAATGGAGAGAGAAGAGGTATAGGGGGAGAGGGGAAAGAGAGGGAAGAGAAAGAGAGAGAGAGATAGGCCTGCAGTACTGCTTCACCACTCATGAAGCATCCCCCCTGCAGGTGGGGACTGGGGCTCAAACTTAGGTCCATGTGCCTGTAATGTGTGCTCTCAACCAGGTGTGCCTCCACCCACCCCCACCCCAGACTCTTCTTTACAATGCTCCTTATCATGATACACAACAAACATGAAGTCTCAGGCAGCAGATTCCTAATAGGACCCAAGTCTCTGAGCATACTGAGTGCAGTTACATATGCTTCTGATGGCTATACGCTCACTGGACAAAACCCGTCATTGCACCAAGTGAATTGTTAAAATTTCCATTTCTCACTGTCTGTTTCGTCTTCCAAGGACAATCAAACTCCTGCTTATGATAAAGACAGACCTTTTCATCTGTATGTGGAGGTTTACACTGTATGAGTGATTATACTCAAATTTTAAAATAGAACATTTTTAAAAAGTCACACTATTTTTCCACATATGGATTAAGTCAAAGTATAATTTAAAAAAAAGTGACCTATGACTAGAGTACCATAATTCAGGATTTGAAAACTGCTTTAACTATTTTACTAATAATGTTTAAAGCAATATATATATATATATATATATATATATATATATATATATATATATATATATATATAACAGTATACAATTTTCTACTAGGACAGAGTACAACCCCAAAACTTTTGACTCACTTAACCAGGAGCTAGGTTACTATATAGTACTAATCTCATTCACCAAACATTTTAAAGGAAAGAAATGGAAGTGTTCAGAAAATGTCTTTTGATGTTTTATATACACAGATATTAACTATTCTGCATGTAGATATAGTACATATATGGATTTTTACGTAGGCATTATGATCACACCCAGAGCAATTTCAATCTACATAAGATTCTTCTTTGTGTCCTACTCAAACCAAAAAGTCATAGTGATATTTCTTAGAAAATTCTTTTTCTGGGGTCACTAAGTACTAGAATCATGAAGATATGCATATCCACACATTTACTCTGAATTCCCATTTAACAAATGCTATAAGAATTGTTCAAGCAACAGGCAATACCATGCAGAGCAAAGAGAGGAATCATCTTCCAGTAATGAATTTTTCAGCATGACTTAATGGAAAGATTCCTTGCTAATTGAAGTCAAAATGTAAAAAAATCTTTCTCATGTCTATAAAAGTTACCTATAATGTTATGTTAATTCTGTACTTACAGGCTCAATTTCTTTTTAACTTACCAAAGTCACACAGTTTCAAAACATCATTGTGGCTGATTAAGAGATTTTCTGGTTTTATATCTGGAGTATTAAGATTGAAAAACAGTTATTAGAAAACATTCCATACACTGCTGATTGACATCATTAGATTACTGTGAACATGCCTAATTAGAAATAACCACAGTAACTCAAGTCAGAACACTTATGCTAGTGCATGAAACTTTGACTTCATTTCTTCTCGAGAAATACGCAGATCACAATTTCAGAAATGCTTTTTCTCTTTAAGCCTGAAAAGGAGGGGCTAGGGATTCTGCTCAGGGGTAAAGTTCAAATTTTGCACATGTGAGGCCCTGAGACCCGGCCCTGGCTGCCCAAGACCACAAAAATAAATACAAAAATGATTTCTCAAAGGATCAACTAGCTCTCTGGAAGGAATTTAAAAATAAATGAGTCTAACCAACACATTTCAAAAAACTCTTTTTACTTCCCCAAATACTAATACCCATTTTTGAACATAGACTATAAAATGTTCACACCCACAAAATACCTTAAAAACACATGAGAGTTAAGTAGCTAAAACTATATATACTAGAGAAATGAAAACAAGATATATTTTTCCCATTGTTGTTGCTATTGTTGTTGTTGGATAGGATACAGAAAAATTGAGGGGGGAAGATAGAGAGGGAGAAAGATAAGACACCTGCAGACCTGCTTCACTGCTTGAGAAGCAACCCCCTGCAGGTGGGGAGCCAAGGGCTCAAACCAGGATCCTTAGACTGATCCTTTCGCTTCACACTAACTGCGCTTAACCTGGTGCGCTACCACTGGCTCCACATACAAGATACTTTCTGTTATGATTTTCAGCATAACCCACTAAGTTACTTATTTCTTTAACTTTGTTTGTTGTGTGGTTCACAATTATAAATAAACTGGGTGAGTCAAGATAAGACTTCTCATTTTTCTTTGCTTTTTTTATATTTATTTATTCCCTGTTGGATCCTTACGCCGGCTAGTCCTTGTGCTTTGCGCCATGAGCGCTTAACCCGCTGCGCTAATGCCCAACTCCCAAGACTTCTCGTTTTTCCCATGCATCATTTTGAAGTTGTAGTGGGAGTTGAGAAAAAAATAGAAATACACAGAAAGCACAGTTTAATGCCCCCTCACCCAGGTACCTCACAATTCCATTTTAAGAGTACCTATCATCTCTCTGCCCATCTCTAAGATAGGGCAGAGGTGAAAATGAACAAAGGAAGAGATATGAGCAAGATTTACAGATTTCAGTTATCATGGTTTCTTTTTTTCTTTTTTGGCCAGAGCACTATTGAACTCTGGCTTACGGTGCTGCAGGGGATGAACCTGGGACTTTGGAGCCTCTGGCATGAGGGTCTCTTTGAATAACCATTACACTATCTCCCCAACCCTATCATGGTTTCTATTGCTAGTTCACAACCACTGAGATTTACTGAATATTTAACCAGACCATAATATCACTATAGAAATGCAACAACACAGGTGGTTTTTTTTTTCCTGTTCTATTTATTTTTATTTATCATTTTTTTCGGGATGGTGTACAGTTGTTGGCACATGGGTACAACCTCTCACCTCTTGTGATAGGTATCAGCAAAACACTCTCACCCCAAACTTAGGTCCTTTTCTACCATCTACTTTGCACCAGGACCCCAAAGTACTCTGCCCTCCTTCCCTATAGTTCTTTGCTTTTTTAAAATAAATATATTATTTATTTATTTATTAGTGAGAAAGATAGGAGGAGAGAGGGAAAGAACAAGATATCACTCTGGTACATGTGTTGCCAGGGATTGAACTTGGGACCTCATGCTTGAGAATCCAATGCTTTATCCATTGCGCCACCTCCCAGACCACACTTATAGTCCTTTGCTTTGGTGCAATACATCAAATCCAGTCCAGGTTTTACTTTGAGTTTTCCCTTTCTCTTTTTGTTTCTTAAGTTCCATCGCTGGGGAGCCAGAGATGACCCGAACTGCCCCTGCGAACTGCCCCTGCGGCTCCAGACTATGACCCACATAGTCAACGACTGCCACCTCTCCAGATTCAAAGGAGGTCTCGAAACTTTACATCAGGCTCAACCTGATACTGTTGACTGGCTACGGAAGAAGGGCAAACGCTAGAAGAAGAAGTTCCAAGTATGAGTGAGATCATCTGGTATTCATCCTACTCTTTTTGGCTTATCTCAGACACAAATTGGTTTCTTATTAATAGCCCCAAACTACAGTACAGACTGCTATTAAAATCACCACCTTATGTACTAGATGACCAGTTGACATGAAAATCTATCTGTCCCAGGAAGATAACTGCTATAAAAGTCAAATTCTAGAGAGAAGTACAAACTGTCTCTAGAAACAATAGGAGTTGGCATTATTCACATGACGTCTAAGCTATTTGTTTTAAAGCTATTCTTAAAGTGAGACAATTTCTCAAGCAATAACTTTGAGTGTTTGTATATAGGGTAAGCTAAAACGCAGTATTCACTTAAATGGTGACTCAATGACAACACCTTTTATAACAATACTGGACACAAAACTAACGGATCACACCTGTAACCTGCAAACAATGATCACATTTCACTAAAAAGTACAGAAAATCAGGAGATCCGGGCCTAAGAGAAGATGGGAGGCTATTGTCAAGGATATCAGTGACCGAGGACTACCTCTAAAGCCTGATTCTGGGTTGTTCTGCTATGTCTGGTTTACCTGAAGGACCAAACGACAATGGAGACTGTCCTTATTGATCTTCTTGGCCCAAAAGAAGCTTTAAAATTATTGCCTACTGAGCTTTTTACCTTACTGGGTGTCTGTACAGTTAAAGGTGGATCTATTTCTACATACAGAGATTGAATCATAATTAAAATCAATTGAAGTTCATCCTCCTATTGACAATACAAAAGGAGACTTAGAAGGCAAAAACCGTCTCAATCTTGTACTTTTCAAATACGTATAGTGTAAATGGAATGTCAGTACCTGTGGAGATATTCCTAAGACCGAGATCTGTGAAAACTTTTGTTGTCAGCTTTATTGGATAATTTACTAGTTTGCATTGCGAAAACCCGTACTCACCCCGGTGTACGATATCGTTCTTATGGCACCAGTGAATAGCTTTGATTAATTGGTAGATATAACTTTTCACTTTATCAGGTGGAACTCCATTTGGCATTTCTTCCAATAATTCAAGCATATTCTAAAAATTAATTAGGGAGCCATTAGTTCTCAAAATTAGGTAGGCCCCTAAACCATGTGTTAACAACTTTACAAAACATCTTTGATGATAAATCAACTAATCAGCAGCATGTTTTTGTTGTTTTTTTAATGTTTTGCTTTCAACTCACAACCTTTTTCATACTGAGGCAGGATAATTAAATCGAGATTTTCTTTCAAGAGAAATTCCATTTTCACTGCTCTCTAATGCTATTCCAAATAATAACCCTGTGCACTTTACATTTTCCCTAAAACCTTTCAGTTGTCATTTTTTGAATAATTTCAAGGGAAGCGCAATGAAAAGTATAGATAAGACACCACAATGGATGAGGAGGGAGGAGGCGAAATGTCATTTTAATATAGTGCACAGTCATCTTTAATAAAACCCTGCAATAAAGTCAAACCTTCAAACTATTTCTGAAATAGCAGGAAAATATTCTTGAAATGAAACAATCCTTAAGAAGAGCTCAATATATTCAACAGGAAAATGAAAACTGGCTAGAAAACACTGCTGAAATTAAACTTTACAGTGCTGACTCAATTAAAAAACATATATCTTTCAATATTTTCTCAACCTTTAAATTCACAAAAGCAGGCAGAGTTTAAAAACATAGGCACCTAAAACAGAGACAGTGTCATTGAGGAGCTAACATTGAATGATTTGGTTGTGGAAGTGAGACGTGCACACAGGTTTCCATGGCAGCCAGAGACAGTATAAACCATCAGTATCACAGACTTGTTCTCTAGTTAGCATTCTCATCAATAAAGCTTTTGCTGTCCATCCCTCCTGTCTCTATACAGGTTTTATAAATTATGCACATGCATACACATGTATCTGCAGATTTATGTACTGCTTTCTTTAGTAAGAATAAAATTAAATAAAATCCCAAATCTGTTTAATAAAAAAATAGCCCAGCCCCCTCTCCCCCCACCAAATAAATCAGTAGTCTAGACTACAGTCTGCAGTCAAAGACAGCTCTAAAATGGACGCAAATGTTTTTACAAATTAGAACCTCCATTTAATCAGTGTGCACTGATCTCCAGTTAACCGAGCACTCTCCGTTCCCTCTGCAAAGCCCAAAAACTAAGGTGCATGGCACAGTTACAGCTCATTGTAATGGACCAGAGGATCAGCTGGAACTGAGCAGCTCAGTGTGATCTAGGGCTGTCTGGAGCAGAGAGGGCTCTTGGGCCTCACAGAGAGTCCACGAAGTCAAATTTCTGCTCACGCTAACACTCAGCTGTCTGTTTCACTGTGTCTATACACTAAGGGCACAAAACAGTGATGCATTTTTCCATGCCATGTGTTCACAGATTTTTTAAATGGTAGTTTCATTTAAGGACATCTTTGATGAAGTGGTCAACACTCTTTGACTAGATTTCCATTTTTTAAAAAATATTTATTTATTTATTCCCTTTTGTTGCCCTTGTTGTAGTTATTATTGTTGTTGTTGTTGCTGGATAGTACAGAGAGAAATGGAGAGAGGAGGGGAAGACAGAGAGGGGGAGAGAAAGACAGACACTTGCAGACCTGCTTCACCGCTTGTGAAGCGACTCCCCTGCAGGTGGGGAGCCAGGGGCTCGAACCGGGATCCTTATGCTTTGTGCCATCTGCGCTTAACCCTCTGCGCCACCGCCCGACTCCCTAGATTTCCACTCTTGAATATATCTTTTATCGTGCTACAATAGGGTTGAGCAGAAAGCACTTTGGCTGCATGTCCAAGTATGATGGTTTCCTTGATAAACAGGACTTAGGTGTCAAATTATAAGCTAAATCAGCAACTTTCCTGTGAGATCTTATCTTCTACTTGAAATAATGACATACAAGTACATTCATTTTCACATGCAATGAGGTTAACACAGTTATCTTAAAAACAAACAAGCACTAATACTTCTCAGTTTGGACTTCTAATATGGAAAAATGCTAGTAAGAAAAACCTACATAAATAAAAAGCAAAGATTTCCCCCCAAATTCTAAGAGTACATAGTCCTAAAACCGAAAAACTAGAAAGCCACAACTCAAGTACAGCCTCACAATTGCTCTTTCAACTCAAGTTGTAAACATATAAATATTCCATTTAATAATCATATGAAGGCTGTACTTATGTACTAGATGTACTTGCTACTTTTATACAAGGGAATGTTCTATATCCCAATAAAATACTTTTGAAAGGGAGCCGGGCGATGGTGCAGCGGGCTAAGCACACATGGCGAAAAGTGCACGGACCAGCATCAGGATCCCCGTTCGAGTCCCAGGCTCCCTACCTGCAGGGGGGTCGCTTCACAGGCAGTGAAGCAGGTTTGCAGGTGTCTATCTTTCTCTCCCCCTCTCTGTCTTCCTCTCCTCTCTCTATTTCTCTCTGAAAAATGCATAATTATTTTTGACAACTGAGGACTATAAAGAGCATCTGATTTTATAGCAATTCCATTTTTTAATGATTTTTTTTTAACTACCAAATTTTAGTTTTATTTTGGTGGGGAAGGTCCCTTAGGGGAATGCCTAAATTGACAAAGAAGAAGAAATCTTACAGCAGATTTTGTAAGAGACATAAAATAAAATGGTGTTTTAAAATGACAAAGAGCCTTGTTAGATTTTTCAAGTTTTGCTTGTTATGACATTATTACTATATATATTTTATTTTAATTAGAAAAAGAATTTGTAAAGGCTGAGTTCATTTAGCAGCCATGTTAGGGGTTGAAGAAGTAGCTCACTGGATAAGATATGTGTCTTATATGCATGTGGCCTAGGTTTGAACCCTGGCACTGGCACCATGGGAAGCTCTGGTACTATGGTATCTCTCCCTTGCTTTCTGTCTGAAAAAAGCAGCCTAAGAGAGTGGTGAGATTGTTTAAGTGTGAGGGTGAAGGAAGGCAGGGAGGGGGGAAGGGGGGAGAGAAGGAGAGGACAGAAGCAGAAAAGAGAGTAAGTCACATTACTGATCATTTGTCTTGACAATACTACCTCCATTTGGTGATGATGGTGGTGCTGGTGTGTGGTGTGACATACTGTCATTTATGTCATCCAAAGACCCTGGGTATGACTTTCTTTCTCAGTGTTAATCTTCTTTAGATAACAACACAGGAACTCAGCAGGAACCACTTGCTTAATTCACCAAAGGAGCCTCTAAAAGAGCTATCTGGCTCCAGCTTACTTGTTAAGGCACTTGAGGGTGGTGTTTTTTTAAATTATCATTTATTTATTAGAGGGGGGGGGAGGGAGAGGGAGAGGGGAGAGAGAAACATCCTCAGAGCACTGTTCAGCTCTGGCACAAGGTGGCACTGAAAGGGAACCTGCAGCCTCTGAGGCCTCAAGTCCGCTGAGCTCTCTCCATGGCCCCGGGCAGAGACAACACTGTTAGTCAGCTGCTCTCCAAGGAAGTCAGGGGCACACCATCTGCCCTTCGGTCACACAGGTCACTAACAAGTTGACATTAGACAAACGCAAAAGCAAAACCAGCAAGCAAAAACAAAAAAACACAAAGTAAGGACAGGAACAAGTGGAACATGGAACAATGCATGCGTCTCTGCTTCTGCCAGTGCACCCAGCCCTTCCTAGTGGTCTCCTCCTCTGCACGTTCTCCTCCCCCCAAAGACAGAGCCCTGGCAGTGCAGGACAGCTGCTACGGGAACCCACTCCCTCCCCACCCTAGCTCTGACACCCACAGCCCATCCTGTGTTCCTTCGGTTTGCCGACACAACCCTGGAGCAGCCTGCACTGCCCATCACTGCCAACTGTCTCTCCCTCAGAGGCCTTGCTTCGTTCAGTTAAAGTAAGCCAGGTCTAAATCTTACTTGTAGTGTCTAGATCCGAAGACTTCAGAAATCAAATTGGTAGATTGTTTAAGCTAACGATGATCTCTGCACAGTCAAACTGCAAAATCTTGAAAAAAAAAATTTCAGGATTGGATTGGGAGAGAACTCAGAAGGTGGACAGCATACCACACAGTGCATGAAGTTCTGGGTTCAGCCACCACGTGGGCACACCAAGGACAGCACTGGTTGGTGGAGTCATGCTATGGTGTTCACTCCTCCCTCTGTCTGCCTCTCCCTGTCCTGTCCTTGCTTCTCTATAGATTAAAAGGAACTGGGCAGATGAGGTTGAACAGTTGCACAGAGAATGCATGAGGCCCTCTATCCACTCCCAAGTGCCAGATTTTAAAAAAGAAGATTAAAGGGAGTCAGGCAGCGGGTTAAGCGCAGGTGGTGCAAAGAGAAAGGACTGGCGTTAAGGATCCTGGTTCGAGGCCCCGGCTCCCCACCTGCAGGGGGGGGTCTCTTCACAAGCGGTGATACAGGTCTGCAGGTGTCTATTTTTCTCTCCCCCTCTCTGTCTTCCCCTTCTCTCTCCATTTCTCTCTGTCCTGTCCAACAACGACATCAATAACAACAACAAGAAAACAAGGGGAACAAAAGGAAATAAATAAATATTTAAAAAAAAAGATTAAGAACTTCTAAAGATTATGGCTAACATTTTCATTTTTAAAGTCCTCAGATCATAAGAGCACTGTCAGGTCACACCAATTAACAATAATTCTCTTAGTAAAGTGAGAAGTAGCCCGAAACGAAACAATCAGCCAACTTTTCACAGCATCAACCAGCGACTTACCTTTTCAACATATTCGAACACCAAGTACAGTTTCCCCCTGCGACGAAAGGCTTCTTTCAGTTCCACAATGTTTTCTTGCTTGAGGGTGCGGAGCATCTTAAGCTCTCGTAAAGTCGTTTCCTTGACTTCTTCATTTTCTAGAATGTAAACAACAGTGAATAAGGTAAACTTGAAGCTTTCAATGCCTAGCTCAGAAAATTCCTAGTGCATTGAAAACAGACCCATCTCAATTTTCACTAAGTATTTCTGCATAAGAACTCCAAGGAGAGACCACTAAATATCAGATTTTTCTGTTGAAAGGACCAAGAAACTTAAAAAGAAAAAAAATAGCCTTACTTGACCACCATGAACTTCATTACCTGACCACCATGAACTTCATTTCCTGCTTTTATTTTAATGTGTGGGGCTGGTCCTTGAATAAGTCATTTTGTTCCAACGCCAACAAGGGGATAAAAAAAAAAAAAAGACTCCACTGGTCTAGGAGGTGGTGCAATGGATAAAGCATTGGACTCTCAAGCATGAGGTCCCGAGTTCAATCACTGGCAGCACATATACCAGAGTAATGTCTGGCTCTGTCTCACTTCTTATCTTTCTCATGAATAAATAAATAAAATCTAAAAAAAAAAAAAAGACTCCAGACACTGAAGAAAAAGGTGTTAGTCAAGTACCTGATTTTGCTCTGTGTGGCTTTGCTAAAGTTGACACTTTATGAGAATCTCTGGACAGGATGTTCTGTGAGGTCTCACAGTATTCCTCACTGCAGTGCGTCTATAAAACCCAGATGTAGAGAAGCAACACAGGACTCTACTCTCCGTTTGGCCATAACACTACCTGCTGAGGAGGCAGGAGTGTCCAAAGTGTATCTATGTCCAAAGAAGCTTCTGTGCAGTGTTGGTGGCAGGACTATTTTTCAAGTGTGGCCTCAGTGAGTGACTCAGCGAGCAGAGGGCATGAACCACAATGCAGCTCACAGTCACACTGCAGGGAATTCCAAGAGCCTGACCTCTGAACACCAGCTGCTGTTGGGTTCCTGCTGTCCTCCTATGGCACGTCCATCTGTCCATACCAGATGGTGTGGCTTAACTGGGATGGAGCACTTGACTGGGATGAACCAATGCACTCTTCCATACTGGCAGGCTCGCTGTGACAACCTCCACAGACGTGGAGGAAGGACGGAAGTCACATTAATGCTAGTGGCTTTATTGGCAGGGAGCAGGGAAGGGAATATTTCACTTATAAACGAGTTTCTAAAATAGCTTTGGATCTAACTGGGGCATTCTAGCAGCCAATCATGTGTTGGGAAATTGTGCAGATGTGGTTGAACATTGGCAGGGCCCACAAACCACCATATTTCCATGCAAGTATTATTATTTACATACCAATCTTCTGCTTTGTCTTAGAAATGACTAAAGGTCTCCCCACTTGCTAATTCCCGCCAGTTAAAACCATCGCAACAGTTGCTAACACTTCCACCTCCAGCATGCCTTTTGCCTCTCTCCACCCCCTTTCCTAGCCATTTCCGTTTCCGACTTGCCACTTCCGGTATTATCCCATAAAACCCACTTCTGTTCCTGGATTCCCTCTCTTTCCTCTCCTGCATCCTGACCCGGAGAAGGGCAGGCATGCAGCCATTGCGGTCCACATGGCTTAATCTGCTGCACTCACACCTGACTCTGGGGCGCCCGCATGAATAAAGAATTGTATTAGCACGCCGCCACGAGTTCCTGGTCTCTCCCGCCTGCGAAACTAGCCCGGCACCATGTTTACATGTCTGTATAAGAATATGGGGCCAAGGGAGTTGGGCGGTAGCACAGCGGGTTAAGTGCACGTGGCACAAAGCGCAAGGACTAGAGTAAGGATCCTGGTTCGAGGCCCCGGCTCCCCACCTGCAGGGGAGTCGCTTCACAGGTGGTGTAGCAGGTCTGCAGGTGTCTATCTTTCTCTCCCCCTCTGTCTTTCCCTCTTCTCTCCATTTTTCTCTCTGTCCTATCCAACAACGATGACATCAATAACTACAACAATAAAACAAGGGCAACAAAAGGGAATAAATAAATAAATAGATATTTTTAAAAAAGAATAGGCTAAAACTGGGCAGCCTATCTTTAAAAAAAAAAGAATATGGGGCCATGATCCATTGTGTGGAATTCAAAACCCCAAAAGGTAGTCTAAAAGCTTAAGTTTTCTAAACTTTTGACAAATTTCTTAACCATCTTTATTTACTGGATAGAGACAGAAATAGAGAGGGAAGCAGGAGATAGAGAGACAGAGACACCTGCAGCCCTGCTTCACCACTCACAAAGCTTTCCCCTGCAGGTGGGGACTAGGGGCTCAAATCTGGGTCCTTGTGCACTGTAACATGTGTTCTCAACCAGGTGCACCACCACCCAGTCCCACAAATTAAAAAAAAAATGTAATATTTATTTTCCCTTTTGTTGCCCTTGTTTTTTACTGTTGTTGTAGTTATTATTATTGTTATTTATGTCATTGTTGTTAAATAGGACAGAGAAAAATGGATAGACACCAGCAGACCTGCTTCACCACCTGTCATTCTTTTATTATTATTATTATTGTTGTTGTAGTTATTATTGTTGTTGTAATTTATGTCGTTGTTGTTAGATAGGACAGAGAGAAATGGAGAGAGGAGGGGAAGGCAGAGGGGGAGAGAAAGACAGACACCTGCAGACCTGCTTCACCGCCTGTGGAGTGACTCCCCTGCAGGTGGGGAGCCGGGGGCTCGAACTGGGATCCTTGCACCAGTCCTTGCGCTATGTGGCATGTGCGCTTAACACACTGCGCTACCACTCAACCCCCCCCCAATTTTTAAAATTAATTTATTTATTACTAGATAAAGACAGAAATTCAGAGGGGAGAGGGAGAGAGACAGAGAGATAACCTGCAGCCCTGCTTCACCACTTGTGAAGCTTTCCCCCTGCAGGTGGGGGACCAGGGGCTTGAACCTGGGTCCTTGTGCACTGTAATGTGAGCACTTAATCAGGTGTGCCACTGACTGGCCCCATGACAAACTCCTTTAGAGATAAAACCTGAACTAGCAAAAGACCACTTAAGAGTCTTCAGTGTATCCTTAGTAAGACTATTCAGAAGTGTGCTTTAGCAGATGCCCTGATATTCAGGGTGCCATAGTAACATGGCCTATTTCCATTATACCCATGGGCTCTGAATCTTAAAACCTAGCTGGCTCCATACTTCTAGGTAAGCGTCAGAATCTTAGCTTAAGGTCAAAGGTATATGGCCCTCAGATTCATTCAGGCATGTCGTCAAGAAAGTTGAAGATGAAAACAGAGTTTGAAGATAGAGACAAGAAAGATGAAGATGAAATGCTTCCTAGACATAATACACAAGAGGATAAGGCCTGAATGGGATCCAAGAAGGAGCGGACATTCTCAAGGCAGTGTCAGGAGCACTCCTTGGGCTCTTTTCTAACCTGAGGTCCCTGCTCTAAACCCCCATTCACATTGAGTTTAAAGAGAAAAAAAAAAAGAGGAAGCAAAGCAGTGGCCTGGTAGAGCTAGTGTGTGTTGTTAACAGAAGACACAGACTCAACACTCCTTCCTGAATTTGATCACACAATGAAATATTCTCCCAACTTCAGCAAGAAAACGGCTGGAGGATGCTGGAGCAGAGACTATGAATGGAGACGCAGTGCTGTCAATGAGGAGGCAAGGAGGGCCCCGCCCGCAGTGCTGTCAATGAGGAGGCAGGGAGGGCCCCGCCCAGCCCCCAGGGAGTGGTGAGCTGGGTATTCGCAGCCACACCTCCAGGCGAGAGAGCAGGACACATTGGGTGCCACCGGGCAGTGAGGGGCAAATGTGTCACGTGATCGGGGGCTTCCCAAAGCAGCCTGGAGGACTGTGAAGGGGACAAAGGTCCAGTCATTCTGTATGTTGGGGCTGAGCCAGAGAAGGGCTGACTTGCAAAGGTCAGAACTGCTAGGGCTCCAAGCTGTCCCACTTTCCCGCTCCTCCAGCTGCCTTACTGTCAAGGTTAGAGTAACTGAAAACTAAAAACTCACCTATCTCAAATACGGAGGGTACATTCAGATCTCCATGAGAAACAAAGAAAGGCTCTAACTAGGAAGTGAACCAGCAAGAGACAAACACGCTGGCTACTCACGACACGGGCCCTGCCTGTGTTTCCATCCACATCTCAGCCCAGTTTTTCAGTTCCCTCAAGGAGACCCAAGCTTCTTTTTCAACCTCAGGCCTTTGCACTTGTTCCCGCTGCCCAGAATCCTCACTCGGCTGCTGAGAATCTTTACAGGGTTGGCTCCTTCCATGTAAGTTTAACTCCACTTTTTGAAAGGTCTTCCCAGGTCACTAGACCAAAGTAGGCCTCCATGCCCACTGAGTTCCAACTCAGTCCTCTGAAATGCCCTCTGGCAGGCCCCTCACCACGTTTATCCCCTTATTCGCTTCCTTTCTGGCTCATTGTCTACAAAGCCATCCTGGCAAAACCAGTTTAAGGAAAACAGGTCTAGTCTGCTTCCCAACTTACATCCAGCCGCCTAGGACTGTGCCTGGCAGGAAGAGGGAATCCATTAAAGCTCTCTCCAGGGGTGCTTTCACTGGCCGCAGCTGGGATCCTCACTAATTCCCTGAAGAGCCATGGGCGCCCTGAGGGTTAAGTGGTACTCTACTCTCAGTTTTGAGGACTGTGCCTTTGAACTTTCCTAGGACATTTTGAAAGGGTGGTGTTGCAGGCAATCAATTTATGACCCCCTGTTCAGTTCTGCCACTGTCTTCTACAACATGTGATTAGGAAAGTGGAGGCTCCAGGAAACTGATAGCACGAAGGGTCAAGAACACACACATATTTGCTCACTAAGAGCACCTGTGAGCTACCCTGGAGCTGGGTACAAATACACACTTTGACAACATAGAAGGGACTGAAGGCATTAAGTATGCTAAGTACAGTCAGACAGCCAGAGATAAATGATGATGATCTCATCTATATGTGGAATCAATTATTTAAAGAGCAGTCCAGAGGTCAGACCCATGGTTACAAGAAGTAGGAGTGGGAGGAGGGGGAATTTGAGAAAGGTGGTTAAAAGGTACAAATGTCCAGTCAGAAGACTAATGTGAACAGCACAGTGAATGGAGTCCATGCTGAGTGACACAGAAGACTGTCACTAAGAGCTTAGACCCAAGACACTAAAAGAGCTCATCCCAAGGGGAAACTATTTTTCCTTTTTTTAATTGTATCTATATAAAATAATGGCTCCTCCGCAAACTTACTGAGGTCGTCATCTGACAATCCAAGCCAAATCACTATGCTGTGTACCATAAGCTCAATGATACTGGGTTGTTGGAAAAGTAATGACATATTTTCCCGTTTTTTAATTTTTTAAAAAATATTTATTTCCCCTTTTGCTGCCCTTGTGTCTTATTGTTGTAGTTATTGTTATTGATGTCATCATTGTTGGATAGGACAGAGAAATGGAGAGAGATGGGGAAGACAGAGAGGGAGAGAAGATAGACACCTGCGGACCTGCTTCACCGCCTGTGAAGTGACGCCCTGCAGGTGGGGAGCCAGTGGCTCGAACCGGGATCCTTACGCTGGTCCTTGTGCTTCACGCCACATGCGTGTTTAACCTGCTGCACTACCGCTCGACTCCATTATTTTCCCGTTTTTCTATGCAAAAAAAAATGTGACATGACTTTCCCAACAATCCAGCATGTTAATTATATCTCCATAAACACTAGGAAGTGGGGAGTCGGGCGGTAGTGCAGCGGGTTAAGCGCATGTGGTGCGAAGCAAGGACGGGCATAAGGCATGAGGATCCCGGTTCCCCACATGCAGGGGAGTCGCTTCACAGGCAGGGGAGTCGCTTCACAGGCGATGAAGCAGCTCTGCAGGTGTCTGTCTTTCTCTCCCCCTCTCTGTCTTCCTCTCCTCTCTCCATTTCTCTCTGTCCTATCTAACAACGACAACATCAAATACAACAACAACTAAAACTAGGGCAACGAAAGGGAAAAATAAATACAAATAAATATTAAAAACACTAGGAAGGGAAAAATCATGTAATTAAGTTGAGAATAAATACAGCTGGTGTGTTTTCTTTCTTTTTTTGAAATTATACTTATTTATTGACTAAAGACAGCCAGAAATCAAGACAGAAGGGAGTGATATATATATATATATATATATATATAGAGAGAGAGAGAGAGAGAGAGAGAGAGAGAGAGAGACAGAGAACACCTGTAGCCCTGCTTCACCACTCAAAAAGCTTTCCTCTTCCACATGGGAACTGGGGACTCAAACCTGGGTCCTTGCACACTGTGACGTGCTCAACCAGGTGCGCCATCACACCAGCTAGTGTGTTTTCTGATCAAATGTTTGGTGGATTCTTTTTAAATTTTTTATCTTTTAAAATAAGTTTTCTGAGTTTGCCACTAGTTTACAATGCTAAAAATTTGGAGGAGTTCAACTTCCTACTATACTTGGTGAATGCTTGATACCCACAAAGAAGCTTTATATCATTAGCAGCTTATGGCAATGTCACCTTGATAGAAAGTTAAGTCCCCTAGAATAGCTAAAGCATAGTGGCCTCAGTAGAAGGAACACTGGAGTAGGATTTACTAGATCTAGATCTTGGGTCCTTTACACCAGCTACACTGTAACATACAGCTTTGCAAAAGCCATTCATAAAATACGCACATGAAAGGGCGCACGCACACACACCCACACACACATACATACACACACACCCCCTAAAACACTCTTTAGTCTTGTTCCAATCTGATAACATCTGAACTCTTTTCATTAAAATGTCATGGATTATGAGCCTACACTTTGTTGAATTTTGGTTCTTCATGATAGATACCACCACCCAAATGTATGCTAGCTCTACTTAAGAATGGCTAGAAAAAGGAAACCCCAATCTTCAAAAAGCAGTTCACAAGATCACGTAGCATGTTAACTTAACACCAAAAACTGCCCCATTTGAGTTTATCTGTCTTTAGGGAAGGAGTTTTTGCCAGTCATGGTACTGATACTGAAATCTGATGTAAGCACCTGGACTGTTCCCCACATGGGAATGGTGGAATGTGGATTTCTTAATTCCATTAAGTACCAGCTGGATGCACATTTCTCCTTAGTTGACATGTCCTATCATCTTTGTTTCTCTAAGGACTGTCAAAGGTCCTGGTCTACCTATACCTCGGGTGGAAACTGGGGCACTAAACGCATACGGGGAAACAAATGCCTGTGCCACTCGAACATGCTCCTCAGAAAGCAGCAAAGCCCTCTGGAGAGGCAGTTTTTGAAGATCTGGAATTTTACGTAGCTTTTAAGATTATTTTTTTCTTTATTTTTGGATGAAGAAAGATATTGAGAGAGGAAGAGACAGAGAGAGGGGAGAGAGAGAGAGAGAGGGGCAGAGGCACTTGTAGTACTGCTGTACCACTCCAGAAGCTTTCCTCCTGTAGATGGGAACCAGGGCCTGAACCTATGGCCTTGAGCACTATAATGTGTGCGCTTAACCATTCATGCCGCTACCTGGCCCTAAATTTCTGCATATTATCAGCCTCAGTTGCCAAGTGAAGTTTGTATTCTACAAGTTGCTTCTCTAAAAGCCTGTATTTCTTATCTGTGGTGCCTTGTTGATAGACGTGTTGACAGAACTGGTTCCACTGAGGGTGTTTTGCTTAGCACAAGCAGCAACTCTTACAAAGTTATACAAATTCTAATGAGTGATGACTAAATGGGAGCATTGAAAAGGACTTTAAAAAAAAACTTGCAAAGTGGCTGGGGATACCGCATGATGGCTCTGCAAGACTTTCATGCCTGAGGCTCTGAGTTCCCAGGTTCAATCCCCAGCACCACCATAAGCCAGAGCTGAGCAGTGCTCTGGTGTCTCTCTCTCTCTTTACCTCTCTTTCATTAAAAAATAAATAAAGTGCAACAAGGGCAACAAAAGGGAATAAATAAATAAAATAAATATTTTTTAAAAATTAAATAAATAAATAAATAAAGTGAAATCTTTTAAAAAAGAAAAAAAACAAGGGCAACAAAAGGGAATAAATAAATATTTAAAAAAAGAAAAAAAAGAGGGAGTCGGGCTGTAGCGCAGCGGGTTAAGCGTAGGTGGCGCAAAGCACAAGGACCGGCATAAGGATCCTGGTTCGAACCCCGGCTCCCCACCTGCAGGGGAGTCTCTTCACAGGCCGTGAAGCAGGTCTGCAGGTTTCTATCTTTCTCTCCTCCTCTCTGTCTTCCTCTCCTCTCTCCATTTCTCTCTGTCCTATTCAACAACGACAACAACAATAATAACTACAACAATAAAACAACAAGGGCAACAAAAGGGAATAAATAAATAAAATAAATATTTAAAAAAAAGAAAAAAAAGAATAGAAGTTACTTCAGATTCACTTTGTAGTGGAAGTACTGAGCTACAAGTATTGTTGTCAGTGGTCAGTTTGGTATTGTCAGATGAACTGTACTATTACTAGTAATCAATAAAATTCCATGTAAACGACACAGCAGGAGCCAGGAAAGAAAAGAAAATCAAAGAGTAGAATTATCTTTAAGCTTGCCAGCAGGGCAAGATAATACACCTGAGAATCAAGGAGGAGACTGACTAAAGTAAAAAGACAACAAACAGCTTTTGAGAAGGAAGATCAGAGGAAGAAAAGAAAGAAAGAAAGAAAGAAAAAAGCAAAGCTAAATTGATGAAGGGAATCTAAAATCTAAAGATGTGCAGAGACTCTATTGTGACACTATTTTTAAAGGACTGTGGGCTAGGAAAAGAAATCTAGAAATAGCTGTAACCTACTTTATGAAATAACAAACCTGACATTCTTACATAGCCAAAGAAGGCCCCCAAATGGGCCTTGAAACAGGCCTGTGGAAGCTAATTCCTTCTTGTACAAGCCAGGGAGCTGCCATGTTTGAACCTGTCGTACTGCAGACTCAAGAAGGAAAATCAACAGGAGGCCACTAAGCATGGGGAAGTGGGTAGGGGTAGACAATGGTGTTCCTGTCCTCCTGTTACGTATACCAAAAAAGATGGTATCTTCTTTTTTTGAAGACCGGAAAATTGTGCCAGGCCACTGTGCTTCTTTCTGTACAATGAAAATAAATTATAAACTGTGCCAGGTGCAAAATGTTCACTAAATCCTAGAATTTGTGCAGTATGACAAAGATCTATTTTTGGACACCAGAAGGAAGTGGTCAGATCATGAAGGCAAGAATGTTCTAGCTCAGTTCATTGAAGTCTGTGTTCAAATAAGAGTTGAAAAGTTTGTTTCAAGGTCTTATAGAGAACACTGAATTTAGAGGCCAAAAAAATTTTATTTTTAAAAGGTAACTTTTTGCTTTGTATTATTGTACAAAATGAGGGGCCAGAGCCCCCCCCCCTGTTCTGGAGACTAGCATAGAGCTTTCTAGGGTCTAGATAAATGAGAGGAGATAAATTGGAAGAAAGAATGATAAATTAAACATTTTAGCAGGTTAAGAAGAATAAATATGCCTGTTTCAAAAGGAAAAAAATAATTATCTACAGAAAAGGTTAGCAGAAGGGTAAGAAACGTGATCAACCTAAGTAACATCTTAATCCCTCACCATGTACTAAGCTCTTCACCATGTACTGAGACGAGGGATGAAGGACTCCTGCTCAAACTGCCCCCTCATCCCCGCCGCCTCTACATTTGGGAAATGTATGTCTAGAAAAACTCTAGCCCACAGACACTCCTAAAGTACAGGCTGAACACACAGTGTCTTTAACTGGCTAGACAGAGGTATCTAGCCTGTATCCATGACCTGGGATTACTAAACAAATGGAAGAGACAGAGAGGGTAGGAGGGAGGGAGGGGGAGAGGGGGGCGAAAGAGGGAGAGGGAGAGAGAACACATGTACCAAAATATGACCCAGAAACGACAGGTTGTCACCTGAATGTCAAACTTCATTGAGTAAGACTGGAATGGCAAGAAGGGTAGGAGAGTTTGGATAAACTGCTAATTATATGTAGTGTGGAAAGCAGCATCTAACTAATCTGTAGTATCCTTTTAGTCGGTGATTGTGTTTTTTAAGAAATCCAGCTACTGAGCACAACCACATTTATGATAATATGAAGAGAAGCAAAAGTCATCGAAGCAAGGAAATATTAACCAATGAAGTGATTTTTAAACAAAAATGTCATCATTCAAATATTCTTCACTTTTTAATAGGAGTATCCCCCGCCATGTGTCAGAATCTTCCATGGTGAATTCAAGACACTGATAAAAAATCCAATAAGAGCTTTATATGCTAACGACTTAGAAAATACAATTTTCATAAGGATGGAGGCAGAAAGCTGGGAACATACAAAAAGGAAAAGTGAACCAGTCTTTTGTGGGTGTAGCTGGGGCCCTGTGCATGTGATATTTCACTGCTGATGGGCCAACTTTTTCATTGAGATACAGCGGGAAAGAGGAAGAGAGGGAGAAACACCACAGTGCAGAAGCTTCCCCTGGGGCTGTGGCACTCCCACGTGGTCCCAGAGCTTGAATATGGGCCACATGCATGCCACATCACTTACTTGGTGATCTGTCTCTGCAGTCAATGATGTGGTTTTTAAAAAAAAATTATTTATTTTTTTATATTTATTCCCTTTTGTTGCCCTTGTTTTATTGTTGTAGTTATTACTGTTGTTACTGATGTCGTTGTTGTTAGATAGGACAGAGAGAAATGGAAAGAGGAGGGGAAGACAGAGAGGGGGGAGAGAAAGACAGACACCTGCAGACCTGCTTCACCGCCTGTGAAGCGACTCCCCTGCAGGTGGGAAGCCGGGGGCTCGAACTGGGATCCTTACGCCGGTCCCTGAGCTTCGCACCACGTGCGCTTAACCCGCTGCACTACCGCCCGACTCCCAGTGATGTGTTTTTTAAATGACCCACTTAGGTTAAACATGTGTCTTGCCATGCACACAGCCCAGGTTCAGGTACTGGTACCACAGTGGGAGTGATGGCACCAGAGAAAGTTCTGGTGTGTGATGTCCCTTCTCTCTGTCTGAAAAAGTGCCTGAAGCAGCAAAATCATGCCTGTACAGGATCATAAAGATGAAGATAAAAGATCCTCTTTTTATTTATTTATTTGTTTGTTTGTTTGTTTTCCCAGAGGGGTGAACCTCTGGCTTCTGGTGAGAACAGGGTTTGAATCTAAAGCCCTTCTGCCAGAGCCCATGTGCAGAACCGCTACACTACATCAGCACTCTGCCCTCTTTTTATTTTTAAAGAAACTCATAGTTTCATTTTTATTCAGCCTTTTAAAAATACCACTTTAGGGTGGGGGTAGATAACATAATGGTTATAGAAAAAGACTCTCATTCCTGAGGCTCCAAAGTCCCAGGTTCAACCCCCCATACTGCTACAAGCCAGAGCTGATTAGTGCTTTGGTAATAATAATAATAATAATAATATAAAATAATAAAAATATCATTTTGCTAAGGAAATGTTGATTTGTAAGACTGTTGTTGTCACAGGGGTGCATACTCTCATCTCCCGAAGAAAGGTGTCAGTAAAACTCACCCTCCACAAAATGACCATCTTCCACCATAGGGGACTGGGGTCCCCAGCCCCTTTCTATCCCCTCACATTTGCCCCTTTTTGAGTCCTTAAATCTGTTGTAGTAAAGAGTTTAAGTCTTGCCTGCATTTTTCCTGTATTTCTCGCCTGTGAGTACGACTATCCAGTACTCATCCTTCTCCCTCGAGTGTTCCACTTAACACGATTCCCTCCAGTTGCGTCGTGTGGTTAGTGTAAAACTCATTCACTGACAAGAGTTTACAACCTTGTAAACACTGTGGCTGTCCCTCAGAGATGAACACGGGATTCTCGTATGACGCGGCACAGCTATTACTATAATCTAAGTTGTGCTGACTACAAGGTAAATTCACTTGCATAATTTTAGTCTTATTTTCCCAACTAAAGTCCAAATATTCAATTTACTATGAAATTTTGGTTTTTATCTCAATTATAGTCAATTATCCTGAGAGGAAAAAGACTTTCTTGAGTTAAATAAGTGGTGTGCCATAAAATGTAGTTTCAAAAGCATTTCATACAAATTTGTGGCTACAAATGAATCCAAGAGAAAGCAGAACATTACCATAATCTCTTGACACCAACAGAAGGCAGTAATTATAAACTATCACTGGGTACCCAGAGAGAGAGAACTTGAAAAGCCTGAATGTGGATCAGACCAAGTTCAAATCCTATTTTAGCTTAACTAGCTTTTTTTTTTTTTTAACATTTTCTTTATTTTTATTTATTTATTATTTATTTATTTATCCCCTTTTGTTGCCCTTGTTGTTGTTTTATTGTTGTAGTTATTATTGTTGTCATCGTTGTTGGATAGGACAGAGAGAAATGGAGAGAGGAGGGGAAGACAGAGAGGAGGAGAGAAAGATAGAAACCTGCAGACCTGCTTCACCGCCTGTGAAGCAACTCCCCTGCAGGTGGGGAGCCGGGGTTCGAACCGGGATCCTTATGCCGGTCCTTGTGCTTTGCGCCACCTGCGCTTAACCCGCTGTGCTACAGCCCGACTCCCATTTTCTTTATTTTTATTACTGGATAGAGAAAGAGAGAAACTGAGAGGGGAGGGAGAGATAGAGAGCAGGGAAGAGACAGAGAGACACCTGCAGCCCTGCCTCACCACTTGTGAAGCTTCCCCCTTGCAGGTGGGGACCAGGGGCTTGAACCTAGGTCCTTGTACACTGTAATGTGAGTGCTTAACCAGGTGTGCCACTGCCTGGCCCCAACTGAAGCTTTTTTTTAAAAAATGATTTTTACAGAGACTGGGCAGTGGCAAACCTGGTAAAGCCCAAGTTACAAAGTGCCAGCACCCAGGTTCGAGCCCCTACTCCCCACCTGCAGGGGGAAGGCTTTATGAGCAGTGAGGCAGTGTTGCAGACGGCTTTCTTTCTCTCTCCCTCTCTTATCTTCCCCCTCCATTTCAATTTCTGTCTCTACCCAATAAACAAATAAAATGTTAAAATAGTATTTTTTTTTTCGGGAGTCGGGCGGTAGCGCAGCGGGTTAAGTACAGGTGGCGCAAAGCGCAAGGACCGGCATAAGGATCCGGGTTCGAACCCCCGGCTCCCCACCTGCAGGGGAGTCTCTTCACAGGTGGTGAAGCAGGTCTGCAAGTGTCTCTTTCTCTCCGCCTCTCTGTCTTCCCCTCTTCTCTTCATTTCTCTCTGGCCTATCCAGTAACGATGACATCAATAATATCTACAGCAATAAAACAACAAGGGCAACAAAAGGGAATAAATAAATAAATATTTTTTAAATAGTATTTTTTCATTACCGTCACAAATATTTTTAACATTGGATTTAGGAAAACCACTCTCACAAGAAATTTTTCAGGGTAACTAAAAAAGGGGGGCATTAATGAGAGTGACACAAAAATAAGGGCACTCTTATCACACAAATGTTTTATTATAACTGACTGAAATTCAAGTTGATGAGCTGATTCCAAAATAAGTGATGTACACGGGTTGCACCTCCCACTCCCAAGAGGCCTGTCTCCATACCCCTTTACTCCTTCCATTTAGCAAGATATTGTTCTGTCAGGAAGAAAGAGTTAAGACGAAGCTGGGGAGTTAGCACAGGGGTTTTGCTTCTTGGGAGAGGAAGGAAGAGACACTGCTCTCCTGTAAATGCAGCCCACTGGACCAGAAGTGTCAGTTCTGGAGAGGGAATCGCTTTATGGGCCAGTGCTTTATTATTATTATTTTTAATATTTATTAATTTATTTATTCCCTTTCGCTGCCCTTGTTGTCTTTTTATTGTTGTAGTTATTATTGTTATTGATGTCATCATTGTTGGGTAGGATAGAGAGAAATGGAGAGAGGAGGGGAAGACAGAGAGGGGGAGAGAAAGATACTTGCAGACCTGCTTCATGGCCTGTGAAGCGATTCTCCTGCAGGTGGGGAGTCGGGGTCCTTACACTGGTCCTTGGGCTTTGCACCACCTGCGCTTAACCCGCTGTGACACCTCCTCCCAGGAAATAAAGAACTTTTGTTCATTATGCTGAAGATTATATGCAAAATTACCTACTGTAATCACTATCTTCCTGATTTTACTACCATAGTATTATTACGGAAAAAAATACTCAGCTCACTGCTCAGAGACCTCGTTTCCAGTGTAGCCTGAGGGTGTTGCTTCTCCCCCATAACACTTTATGAGCTTTTCTTTTTTCCTATTCTTTTAAGAAGAAGCTAAAAGCAATTTTTCATTTTTGACTTGCCTTTAAAGCTACCCAAGTTCCCGGTTGAAGATCTTATTTCCACAGTGCTTCGGCTGGCTTGCACCAAGCCCCTCTGAAATCCACCCCTAGACTTTGTGAGCAAACCCTACTTGTGGTCTGATGTCTGCTAGATCGTGGAGGTTAAGGATGAGGAAAGTGTCCACAGATATAGAGGCTGGGGTCTTAAAGCACTTGGTATACTTACGTTCCGATGAAAGTATCCTGGGATTGCTATTTTCACACCTCTGATTAGATACTGAGGTAGATGCCATGCTGGCATCTTTCACCCCCGGGAGTACTGGTTTTCAAATGACAGGCTGGGACTCATTAGTGGGTCAATCAATGTACTGGACACCACAGTTACTTATACCAATTTATAAGGAGAAGAAAAACTGAATAGGGAGAGCCTCACCTTAGGGAAACAGTTTCGCTTCCAGTACATACATACATGTGATACACATACGTGTGGAGACTGGGCTAGGATGGAGAAAAGTACCGCCTCGAGCTTCTTCAAGATTTCTTTTTTTGGGAGTCGGGCTGTAGCGCAGCGGGTTAAGCGCAGGTGGCGCAAAGCACAAGGACCGGCATAAGGATCCCGGTTCGAGCTCCGGCTCCCCACCTGCAGGGGAGTCGCTTCACAGGCAGTGAAGCAGGTCTGCAGGTTTCTATCTTTCTCTCCTCCTCTCTGTCTTCCCCTCCTCTCTCCATTTCTCTCTGTCCTATCCAACAACGAAAACAACAATAATAACTACAACAATAAAAAACAACAAGGGCAACAAAAGGGAATAAATAATATTTTTTTTAAATTAAAAAAAAAAAAGATTTTTTTCTTTCTTTTTTTTTTCTTTTTTGCCTCCAGGGTTATTGCTGGGGCTCAGTGCCAGCACTACAAATCCACTGCTCCTGAAGCCTATTTTTCCCATTTTTTGTTGTCCTTGTTGTTGCCCTTGTTGTGGTTGTTATTGTTGTTGTTGGATAGGACAGAGAGAAATCGACAGAAGAGTGGAAGACAGAGGAGAGAAAGATAGACACATGCAGACCTGCTTCACCGCTTGTGAAGCGATTCCCCTGCAGGTGGGAGCCGGGGGTTCGAACCGGGATCCTTATGCCGGTCCTTGCGCTTTGCGCCATGTGCACTTAACCCACTGCGCTACTGCCCAGCCCCCTTCTTCAAGATTTCTAATACAGACTATACCATTAAGTACCAGATGAAAAAAAAAAATTTTTAAATATCATGAGATGTGAAAAGCAAAAGGAACTGAATGATGCAAAACATAATACGCTCTGTTTTCTGAGAAAGTGACTAGAAATCTCAGGCAAGATAGACACTGATCAGCTAGATCCCATCTTTTCCTTCCAGTCTCTTCACAAAAACAAAGGGAAAAAATGTGTGTGTGTGTGTGTGTGTGTGTGTGTATATATATATACATATATATATATATATACACATACATACATACATACATATATGCATATATATACCTTCGCTGTCCTTGAATTTCTTGATCGCCACAATTTCATGCGTTTCCTGCAAAAGAAAAGAGGCAGAAGGGAGTGTCATTCATCAGTGGTCTTCAAACTGGGAGTCCCACTTGTCTAGGGATATGGTCTGGGACAGGACAGCAAGAAGCTAGAGACTAAAGCAAACAGACCAACCTCCACCCCAGCCTCTTGTCTGCTGGTTACCAAGTTCTCTTTATTATTACCCTGCAGACAGTGGTGGAGAACAAGGAGAAACTGGAGGTGGAGACAGCATAGAAGTGAAATGAGGAATCCATGTCTTGAGGCTACAGGAAAACGCCCCATAACTGTCCACAGACCATCTGTTCTGCCCTCTGAAACTCTGGGCCCACTGTAGCTGAGCTTCTGGAAGACCAGGAAAAGGGCTTTACTGGGTAGTTGCTGGTAGCAGAATGCCTTTTCAGAGGCACTGCTTGCATCTGTCTTCTCCTAATAAGCAGCTCTAGTTGCTTATCTGCTCTCCTCTAGACTGACCGTCACTTTGAATCCAAAGTGGGATGCATATTTGCCACCCTGAATTGCTCCCCAGCTTCCACTGACCCTTATATTTAGATCTCCTAAACTAATGGCAGTAGTCTCTGAGCACAAGTCTACTTTCAACTAACACATAGCAGCTCCGTTTCGGTTTTGTTTTTTGGTTAGAAGAGCAGAAAATAAGGGCTGCAGAGGAGATGCAACTGCCAAGAGCAAAAGCTGAATGACTCAGGTTTCGTTCTAGCCTACAAAAAGGATCTGGAAACCTTTGGCAAGACAACTAATCTAGAGTCAGCGTGCCATCTAGAAAGGCCTTCTGGAGGGCTTCATCCAGCTCTTCAAGTGGGTACTCATTTGAATTTGTGGGAGCAAATCATTTAATCAAACACTGTGCACACATCAAAACAAAGACCTTTAGAAATGTACACAACACCAGGCAGGAAACAATGGGCTACAAACCCAGCAACTCGGTAAAGATGCATGCTTTTCTCCTGTACTGTTTACAAAAGCAAGGGGGAAGGTGAAAGTGAAAACGAGAAATAAGAAAACAGTGGTGATACTCAAGGCCTGAGCTGTAGCTGCCTGGAAAGCGAACCCTTTGTTTCTCACCTGTGGGCGGTGGGGGTGGATGGCTGAGAGGGGTGTTTGTGTGTGTGTGTGTGGGGGGGTGAGGTATGGAAAGAAAAGAGCACAGGTGAGGGAGAAAACATTAGCTTTCATGTCCGTGTTAAAGGGAAAAGGCAGTACAGAGCAAGCCTGCGGTCCGTTTGGGTTCTGTTCCAACGTGGATGCTGCTGGGACCTTTTCCTGGAGGAAGCGCGAGAGCTTCTCCCTCAGTTCGGCCTGCTTCTTTCTGCACACCTGCCTTCTGGCATCAGCCCTCCAGGTTCTCCCGCTGGCAGCTGAGCGACATCTTCATTCCATCTGTCTGTTACAAACCCCCTTGCCGCACTCCGGGTCGCTTCTAAATCCCGCTGGGACTTGCGCTGCAAATCTTCTTCCCGTTTCCCCTCTGAACTCACTCATTCTTACTGAGTTAGCAGAGAACGGCTGCCAGCTTGGAGCCTGGGAGTAAATGAGGAGCTTGGGGTTTCAGCTACTTGGGCCTGACAGAAAGGCAGACTGATGGGATGGAGGAGTCTTGGCTGAAAATCTGGGTCACCTAGGCAGGGGTCTCTAAGGAAGATGTTCGCTCACACTTCCTCGCACAGTCTGCAAATCCTAGAAGGCGGCACACCATCTCCAAGTCTTTTTCTGAAGAGATCTGCCAATACAGGTGCCCATGAGGGCTGGTGGGGCCACAGAACTCAGGAGGTGGCTGCCGGTTCCAGCCCCAGGGGCACAAGTCCAAGTCTCTTCCTGCTCCCTTTGGAAAGCTCAAATAGACAACACAATGTTCAAGGCTGTTTGTAGTGTTCAATCCATCTCTCTGGACTCTGCCAGCCACCCCTGATGTCATTTGGCTTTTTCATTTACAGAACTGTTAGAAGCATTTCTGCTTTTAAATACCTTCATGGGTATTTAATGGAGGGGTGGAGGGGACACAACAAGCTTTAATTCCTGTACCACTGCCACCTTGAGATGCTGCTTATCAGTGTACTGCCCCTGCGGCTACAAACAGACTATGACCCACATAGTCAACGACTGCCACCTCTCCAGATTCAAAGGAGGTCTCTAAACTTTACATCAGGCTCAACCTGATGCTGTTGACTGGCTACGGAAGAAGGGCAAACGCTAGAAGAAGAAGAAACAAAGAAGGAAGATAAATGAAAGATGACTTTGAAACTGTGGTTTCAATTCAATTTATTCACAAAAGCATGCCATTGCCCCCACAACGTCTGCAACCGAATGTCACCAGCTGTAGTTAGAATGAAAGGCAGGATTTGCCACTTGTTTCAGTGTCTTCCTTTGTTTAAACAATCAGCTACTTAAAAGCTGACATTTGAAACAATAGACTAAGGAAATGATAAAGTAAAAAGCAATCCACCAATGATCATTCCATATCTCACCCGGAATTCTACCTCTAAATTCCAATGACATTACTTTGGCACGTAAAATGATAAGGGATCTGGGCAGTGGTGCACCCAGCAGAGGATACTTTGCCATCCACAAGGGAGGCAACTTCACAAAGGGTAAAACAGTACTGCAGGTGTCTCTCTGTCCCTCTGTCCCCCCTTCCCTCAACTTCACTGTCTCCATAAAAAAAAAATTAAAAAGAAGAGGCAGAGGAGGAAGAGATGGAAGAAGAGGAAGAGGAGGAAGAAGAAAATGGCCTCCGGGAGCAGTGGATTCATTGTACAGGCATCAAGCACCAGGAATAACCCTGGTGGCAATAAAAATAATAATGAAAAGATTATTAATCATAAAACGTTCCTGAAGTGTGCTCTCATCGCTAAGAATGGACAAGCTATATCAAGACATTTAACATTTCCCATAATCAGTTTCTTCAAACTGAAAAAAATTAGATCTTGCTACTACTGGCTGTCTAAAGCTGTTGAGTAATTGGTTTCTTCCAAGAACTAAATGTCCTTTACTTGAGATTTCAGTGAGGCATCCAATTGGTATTAACAATCATAAAATTTACTAAGTTATTTTAACTGGAGTTACATAACTTGATTTGATTATGCTCTGGAACAATGAGGTCTCTAAACCAAGAGGCGTAATTGTTTTAAGTGTTTTGTTCTGTGGTTGGAAAGATTCAACATGCATCACGAAACAGGAAAAAAAATATATTGATTTTTACTTTAGCCTACTATTCACGGATTAGACCATTCCAAAGGTTATACTCTACAATTCCTTCTTTAATTATTCCCCATGGCAGTCTTTCTTTGGGAGAAATTAATTTCTTCATCCAAGCAGCCAGTAATACAGTTCAACAAATAATGGGATCTTAAATATTTCATTCTACATTTTATATGCAAATACTCCAGCTGTTTTAAGTAGGAGCAAATCTTCAGTGGAGCAAATTGACATATTACCTCGATATGCCAATATGGCAGCCGAAAAGGTAAACTTCACTCTTAAGACGCTGTTCTAAGTGCTTCTGTGCCAGGCCCAAGCTAAGTGCTTCCCATAAATCACCACATCTAATCCCTCAAATAACACTCAAGGCTCATTTTATAGATGAGGATACTGAGTCATTTACAGTGTTCCCAAATTTGACCCAAGATCATGTAGCAAAGTAGTTAATAGAAGCTGAGATTCTCAAGCCAGGGAAACTGATTCTGGAGGCCACTTTTCACCCGTAGCCATGCTCTACAATCTTTGCATGCTCAATGGTTGTGAGTTTTGTTGTTGAAGAGAATGTTCTGAAACACACATAACAATCACCAGGGAGCCTCCATTGTTTCTTTTCGCTGTTTATCAGACATGCGTACCAGCACCAACAATAAGTTTTCCAATACATTTCTAGTGTGTGTTAAAATATCCCTATACCTAAAGTATAAGCAAATCTCATTATTCCATCTTCTTTTATTCTGCCCCCCCCAAAAAAAACAGTTTATAAAATAATTTAGACTCTAATTGTTTATTTTTACACTATGAGAAAAACTCAAAAATGGGAATCGTTCGTGCACAGGATACACACTATATGACAGAAGGATAGGATGGAGCTAATATAATTCACCAAGTACCATAGAAAATCAGGGACCCAGTGGTGACACACTCGGCTGAGCACACAGTACCGTGCATAATGACCCGGACTCTAGCCCCTAGTTCCTACTTGCAGGGGGAAAGCTTCACGAGTGGTGAAGCAGGGCTATGGGTGGGTCTCTCTTGCTTTCTTCCTCTCTATCTCCTTCCATCTCAGTTTTTCTGTTTCTATCCAATAAATGAATAAATAAAATATTTTTTAAAAAGCAGAACATCATCCAGGTTATGCAGTGAGAAAAACTAGACTGTTTCCCCAAGAAACCCCATAAAGACACTTTTACTTGGCTTATTTTGCTGATTACTTATAAGATGTCATAGCTTACCAATATAGAAAAAAAGAGATCAACTGCTAAATTTAAGTGCTTCTGACCAAATCAGACAGCACAGTCTTTAGCAAAGAAGAGGGGGGCCCTTCAATTTTTAGTCATTTCAGTCCATTAGCTAAGAAGCAGCTTGGGGCCCCTGCTTCCTGTGAGGCTTTCCGTGCCATTCTCAGTTTGGCATGACTGAGTAAATAAATTGTCTCATACATACAGAAGCTCGTACTCTGGTGTAAAACAATGTATGACAGTAAATTAAAATCCATGGCAAGTTAAAAAAAAAGTGCAACAGATATTATATGAGACACCACAGCAGTTCAAATCAGATTGGTTATGTAAATACACAGAGAAGCGCACACCCCTTTCAGATTTCACAGCTGGTACCAGGTTGACTGATTGGCTTCTCCTCTCTTCCTGAAATGTAAAATGCCATAAATAGATCATCATTCATCTTCATTTCTTCTCTCTCTCTCTCTCTCTCTCTCTCGGCTGCTGCCTTCTATCCTAAAGTTGGTCTATGCCTTTCCCAGGCACATTCTTGCTGCTACAAATGAATTGATCTGTAAATGGAAAATCATGTGACAGGCATGTTATAAACATCTTGTCCATGAGCTTTTCATCCCCTCACGGCATTGTATACCGGAGACTTCAATCTTTCCGTCTAGTTCAGGAGTGCGCGGCTGGGATGACTGTGCCTGTCTCCCTCAGGGAACATTTGGCAATTTTCATCATGACACCTCCTGGGTAGAGGCCCTGATGCTGCTGAATGCAGCCCCGCCCCCCACCACACACACATACACTGAAGTCTCCAACCTCAGAAGGACTGCGGTTGGGTTGAGAAGTCCTGCTGGAGTTGGCTCACTTAGCAACTGTAAACACTTCCCCTTAAGAGAGAGGCAGACCACTTGTTGGGGAGACCATGTGAAGCTTTCATTTTCTTTGAATTTTTATTGCCGCCAGGGTTATTATGATTCCACTGCTCCTGGCAGCCATTGTTTCCTCCTCGCCCCCCCCAGCCCCCGCCCTTTCATTTTACTTAATAGGACACAGAGAAACAGAGGGGAGGGGAGATACAGAGAAACCTGTAGCCCTACTTCACTGCTCCTATGAAGCTTCCCTCCTGTAGGAGGCTTGAACCCTGCATCTTTCTGCACGGCAATGCATGAGTTCAACTGGGTGTGCCACCACGGGGGCCCCCATGTGAAACTTTCAAAAGGACTTAACACACTGTGAGAAGAAATTTTAACTGAAAGGTGATTAAAAGATGAACTCTCCAAAAAGTATTTTAGACGGCACTGAAATGTCTACTCTTGCCTCCTTTTCCTAACACAATTACTTTTATAGTAAGTAGTTTCTGTTCCACTAAAGCATATATGGCAAAAGATACAGATAAAACCCGTTATTGACGGCTTGTGCGGAAAATTCCAGTATGCTCCTCACTCAGTCAACAACATGTTAGCAACCACACAGAGTCTGTACCAGGATCGCACCTCTGCTGCAGAGGCTCACATGCTGGGGGTGCTGTCACAGGGGATACTGGTGTAAGTGCTGCACTGCTGGCTCCCAGTCTGTATGTGAAGAGAACCCCAAATGGCCACTGTGCAAAAAGCATTATAAGGGAGACTCAAGGAGTCTACTTCATGATCAATTCGCTATCAAGAACATGAGACAGCATACAAAGAGGAAGAGGTGAGATCTTGGGGGGGGGGCTGCCTTCCAGCCAAACCAAGAATCAAACTGCTATGTAACTAAATCTATTTCCTCTCTTGTTTCCATTAAAACGTTAATTCTCTTCTACTTTCAGTAGAGTTGATCCACCCTCCACAAATCTTTGCTATGTACAATGAGAATGAGTGCTGAATGTGTAGGCAGAATGCCTAGTCACCCCTTCCCTTACCCCCAAACCTGACCATACCTCAAAAGAAGGCCAGCCAACACTCAGGGTCACTCTTGATCTCTCCCTTGTCTGTGCCTCCAAATCAATGCAGTCTGTCACTAAGAAGTGCTGCTGCTTGCCTCCTAAATCCTTTTCAAATAGATCCACTGTTCTCTTCCTAAACACTCCCTTCCGGTTCAACTTCCTCCAGCTCCAGGAGTCTTGCTGACTCCCCAATATGTCCACCACTCTGCACCCAAACTCTTCATTTGGAAGTGAAAATTTGATTTCATGGCTGCACCACGCCCCTTATCCAGCTCCCTAAACTCCCCTACCCTAACATCTCTGCCAAAGCCTCTTCCCATGGTGAGCAAGGCCTACCCAGTCCCCTCCATGGGTCTCCATTGTTTGCTAAGCCTCAGTGAGGCTCACTCTAGGGTCTGTTCCCTTGGCTCCTCAGAGTTTCACCCTCCAGAGTCCCACTGAACACTCAGATTTTGGTCCCATCCCCACAGAAGCCCTCCCACAGCCTCTTGACTGAGGCCCATATGCTCTCTTGGCAAACGCCTCTTCACGACTGTATACTTCCATTCCACCTCTGTATGGTGGTTCTCTGACCAGTTAATGAAGGCCTAACTTCAGGCCACTAGAGTGCAAACGTGCGACTGAGAAATAAATGTGTGACTGGTCCAGAAGGGTGCTGAACAAAAGAGGAAGTGCAGATATCTCAAAGTGAACACCCTGCTGGCCCGGGCCATCCTTCTCTGTGGGCAGAACTCACTCATACCCCAGAATCACAGAAGGGAAAAGAAAAAGAAAGAGGGGGCTGGGTGGTGGTGCACCTGGTTGAATGCATGTATTACAATGCGCAAGGACCCGGGTTCGAGCCCCCGGTCCCCACGTGCAGGGAAGTCGCTTCACAGGCGGTGAAGCAGGTCTGCAGGTGTCTATCTAAAGTCAACGACATAAACAACAACAATAACAACAATAACAATAAAAATCAACAAGGGCAACAAAAGAGAAAATAAATAAATAAATATAAAAAATTAAGAATCCTGGTTCGAACCTCAGGCTCCCCACTTGCGGGGGGGGGGATGTTGCTTCACAAGTGGTGAAGCAGGTCTGCAGGTGTCTACCTTTCTCTCCCCCTCTCTGTCTTCCCCTCCTCTCTCCATTTCTCTGTCCTATCCAACAACAATGACAGCAATAACAATAATAATAACCACAACAACGATAAACCAACAAGGGCAACAAAACTTCAAAAATAGCCTCCAGGAGTAATGGATTTGTAGTGCAGGCACCGAGCCCCAGCAATAACTCTGGAGGCAAAAAAGAAAAGAAAAGTTTTTCAAAATTATGATAATGAAAGGAAGCTTCTTCTGGCCCTCTCTGGACATCCTTTAGTAAGTAGTTCTTGAAGTTCAGACAGCTGATTCTGTCTTGATTAAAAACCTCTTTTGCTTCTTGGCTCCTCTGGCCTCCTGCAGATCTTAAAAATGCACTGCACAGGGAGTCAGGCAGTAGCACAGCGGTTAAGCGCACGTGGCGCAAAGCACAAGGATCGGTGTAAGGATCCCGGTTCGAGCCCCCGGCTCCCCACCTGCAGGGGGAGTCGCTTCACAGGCGGTGAAGCAGGTCTGCAGGTGTCAAAACACACACACACACACACACACACACACACACACACACAGAGAGAGAGAAAAAATGCACTTCACAAACCAATATTGCTTCCTTCCGGCAAAACTTTCCCCATAGCAGTCTGTGAAATGGCAGGGCTTATCAGGCTGCCATTCTCTATGAAGCTACACCAGAAGACCTACTAAAATGTGAAGAATTATTGCTATTTATTATTCAATCTCCCCATGGAAGACCATAAGAAAGCAAGGACTGCTTTTCCCCAGTGTCGCCTCTCTTCCACTTGGTGAGAAAACTAGTACAATCTCCTGTAGCTTAGCAAAGCAGAAGATGAAAACAGAGCCATCGGTAACTAGTAAAATCTGCCATTTGTGGTGAGAGAGTGGCAGGCCTATTGCTTGGCTAAGACTGCGGCTCCTCACAGCGCTGTGTAGTAAGTAAGGATGCCCAATTCACAGCCCTTCATTCTGGTAGTGAGCTCTAGAGAAACGGAGGGAAAGTGAACAGAAAGAGGGAAAAGGCCTCCAGAGGGGAATACAGGTGTGGGGGAAGCAAGAACTCAACTCTGTCAAAGGAAGAGGCTCTCTAGAAAGGGTAAGCTGGGTGGTAGCGCCATGGATAAAAGTGTCGGACTCTTAAAGAGTGTGGTTGCGAGTCTAATCCCTGGCATTGTACGTGCCCGAGGGATGTTCTGGCTTTCTCATTAAAAAAAATAAATTAAATAGAATAGAATAGTCTATGTTTAAAAGACAATCTCTAAAAAGAACATGTAAAGCCATATTCCTAAAAGGAGGCCACTGGACTTCCCAGAGTGGCCTTGAACTACTTTTCTGCATTTGAACTCTCAATGTTCATGTATACAGTCCAGCAGGGCTGTGAAACTAAGGACCAGATGGCTGACATTTCTATGCCACAAATAGGAGAAGAGAAAGCACAAGTGTAGGACCCAACTCAGTTGATGAATGTAAGCAAAGCCTTAGGATGGATTTCAGATATGACCTGGAAGATGTGTGGCACTGTATGTCAGTGGAGGAGACAGACTCCTTGTCCTCAGCTTCACCAGCTGTGGTATACTCAGAATGAAACAGCAGGCTGGAGGTTATGTATTGAACACCTTCCCAGGTTTTGGGCATCTACTGGGGTCTTAGAACATCTTCCCCAGATAAGGGGATAATGGTGTGTGTACATTCTTATATTCAAATCATGCCTTAAAAAAAGGGAAAAAACTTATTTTAGACAAATCTCTACGAAAATTATTTACCTCACAGTTACAAGCCAACATTACAGAGTGGGTACTTACTAAAATGTTCAAAACAATAAGATGTTCTCAAGGTGAAAAATGAGGCATCTTGAGACCCATTTTCACTGATTTGTCTGGCAGAGCAAGTAGCAACTCTTGTCAATAGCAGGCGAGTTCCCTGAATAAGTCAGATATCTGTGTATGGATCATACAAAATCCAAGATACATTGGCTTTTTTAATAACTATTTTTTAATTATCTTTATTTATTCATTGGATAGAGACAGCCAGAAATCAAGAGGGAAGGGTGTGACAGAGAGGGAGAGAGACAGAGAGACACCTGCAACCCTGCTTCACCACTTGCAAAGCTTTCCCCCTGCAGGTGGGGACCGGGGGCTCAAACCTGGGTCTTTGTGCACTGTACTGTATGTGCTCAACCAGCTCCTGCTTTTCATATACTAGCACACACTATCTGCAGTGGCTTCCAAAGCACAGCGTGTCCAACAAACTCTGGAGGTGGCCTGTCATCCACTGAAAGGGGGAAACCCAGGGCACACAGCATGTGACTCCTGCCAGCTAGCATTTCAGTTCGCAGGATGAACCATCACGGATTGTGCAACTGTGTTCCAATTTTATTTCATTTCACTCTTATTTCATAACAATGAGGAGATAATGAGAAAATGAGAATCTCACTTGGGAGTGGCCAAGTAATTGAGACAAAGATAGCATTAATTAGGCATGCCAAATGCAAGCAATGGACAACCTCAGTCAGGCAATGGCGAGACTTGAGGTGTGTTCACCAGTGGGCGGTGGGTACACAATTCATATTTTTGTGCTGGAGATAACTCCGTAAAGACTCCATCTAATAAAGCAAGGGCTATAAAAGCTGGATACGGGCAAGAGACTGGCACAGTTTAATTATGACTTTTTTGGTCACTACCAGGCCACCCCATCATCTGGGGCCCTAGTCAGGAAATCCTGGGATTCCCACATAGATCTGATGGGCCTGGACCTCTAACAGACCCCTCTCTCCACCATCACTGGTCATCTCCATCAGGAACAACATCATAAACCCTCTTGTGGGCCTCTACAGGACCTTGCCCTCAATGTGGAATAACAATGGTGGGGACTGCCCCACTCTCCAAAGGGAGGCTGGGTCAAGGGGCTCTGCCACTTGAGGAAGGTGGGTCCTGAGCTGAATGCAGCCTAGAATGTTCCTAGCTATGACCACAGAAAGCGAGCTCAGACTTACAGGGATGCAGAGGTTATACAGACTCCTATGCTTAATATAAGCCCCAGATCAGATCAATGGGGTTTACAGTTAATGGTATTTATATACTTTTCCTATGTCTGGGAGCTGTCTGATCCAGCTTTCTAGTCCTATTTCCAACTCTGATACCATCTCCCCAGACAATAACTTCAGCCCACCTGCATGTTAGCTGTCTGGCTCAGGCAAAATTTAGTGAAGTCATGAGCCCCTTGGAATATACCTAAAATAGACTACCTAGTTGTTTCCAAAATAGAGACCCCAAATCTCATCTAGTATATTCTTATATTTAGGTTCCTGATTGTTAAACAATTTGTTCTACTTTATATCGTAATGCTTTCAGCAGCCAAGTTGCAGTTACTATCATGATGCCAGCCTGACTTCCCTGGGCAGATGATCTCATCAATGTGTCCTAGAGCCCCACCTTCCCAGAACCCCGCCCCACTAGGGAAAGACAGAAACAGGCTGGAAGTATGGATCAACCTACCAATGCCCATGTCCAGGGAGAAAGTAATTATAGAAGCCAGACCTTCCACCTTCTGCACCCCATAATGATCCTGGGTCCATACTCCCAGAGGGATAAAGAATAGGGAAGCTTTCAAGGGAGGGGATGGGATATGGAGCTCTTGTGGTGAGATCTGTGTGGAATTGTACCCCGCTTATCCTACGGTCTTGTCAATATTTCCATTTTATAAATGAAAAAAGAAAAAAATTGTTCCAAGTAAAAAGTTAAAAAAAAAAAAAAAAGGCTGTCCCCTAGGGTTTCTGGTCTCCAAGACAAAGTGACCTTGAAGGCTAGACCCTAGACATTGGCCTGAACCTGCCTGGACCCCATGGGGCTGAGGGCTCACATATGTGCCCCATCTCAGCGTGGGGAGATGGCCCAGTTGGTGCAGAAAACATCTAGATGCCACAATCCCATTTATACCCAAGACCTGGCCACCAGCTGTAGTAACGGTATCTCCTTTGCCCCCTTTCCCGGTGCCAGCCTGACTACCTGAAGCATGTGGTAACTGTGGAATCCCTGAGAAGATCCAGGGTGCCCACTGTGAGATGAGGCAACTCTGCGAGGTTCCTAGAGGGGAGGTGGTGCAGGCAGTCCTTTCCCCTTTCCCCTTCCCCTTTTCCTCTTACCATCAACACACTGCGCCCTATCCCCCCGAATGCCAATTCCCTGAAGTGGGGCAGTACAGGGGGAGGGGAACGTGCAGGCTTGCCGGCCCTATCTCTCTGCCCCTTCTATTCACATTCCTTTGGCACCATGAAGGGCCTTCTTTCACCCCTCTAAGTCTCAAAGGTGTTTCCTCTACGAAGAGGTAACCCCTACTCTCTTATCTGGAGCCAAGATGGAAGAAAAGCTGAGGGGGGAAAATAAATTCATTGGTCAAAAATGCATCACCAGCTACTCCAGCAATATTACCCCTGTTAAATATGTAAACAATCAACTGCGATGCTAAAGCACAAAGGTGTTGCATTCTGGAGTGGTGGTCCACATAAAAATACATGGTTCAAGTAAAGAGGGAAAATTGCTGGTTCTGCTTGACTAGTGCAAGAGAAAGGGCTTGCTTGCTACAGACTCCTCTACTGTGAAAGTCTCAATGTGCCTAACTTGCTCATGACCAACTTTGCCCAGTAAGTCGAGTCAGCAGCAGCAAAGTCACAGCACACATGCATTCTGCACACACTGGTGGGCTAGTCTAGAGGCGACGTGTTCACTGCTCTCGGGGAGCCCTAACAGAACCAGAGCGTGTACACCTACTATTCTGTTCACACCTTCTGCTGAAGGCAGACAGTGGAGCTAAAAACAGTGCCTAAGGAGCTCAGATCGATCCCACTTGAGTTATAGTCATCAATAAGCAGGCCTGTATGTGTCTAAAATCTAACTGGCAACCACATCATAAGCTGTACATTTATTAAAGTAATATGCTCTATACCCTAAATCTACACATTACATGTCAAACTAATTTCATCAAAACGGAAAAAAAATACACGATTCTTAATTTATGGAGCATACTGTGTCCTGATTTCATGTTGCCCAAGAAAATCAGAGTATCCCTGAGGCATTCTAGTTGACCTGTCTCCTAGCAGTCTTTCCCAGGGGTCTCTATGAGGTTGCCAGTTTTGTACACATTAGGTGTTTCAAACACATTCTGCTGTTAATCATCAGATTCAGGAACAGAAAGACAGGTTGCATAACAGGCAGTCTGGCAACTTTCCAAGGCTTCCAAGATAATTTTTTTAAAATAAATGTTCATTTATTTATTTCATATGAGAGACAAGCCAGACGGGGCCAGGTGGTGGCACACCTGGTTAAGTGCATGCACAAGGTCCCAGGTTGAAGCCACCAGTCCCCGCCTGCAGGAGGAAAGCTTCACGAGTGGTGAAGCAGTGCTGCAGGTGTCTCTCTGTCTTTCTCTCCCTCTCTATACCCCCTCCCTCTCAATTTCTCTCTGTTCTATCAGATAAAAGAGAGAGAGAGAGAGAGAGAGAGAGAGAGAGAGAGAGAGACCAGAGCACAGTTTCATATCATGTGATGCCAGGGAGCCAACCTAAGGTCTTAAGCATGCACTCTAACAACTAGCCACCTCCCCAGTCATGCAACAGTAGAGTGTTCATTCCAAACTTTAACCCCTAACTTTTAAGAAAAGGCACAATACTTCCGCCACATCTAATTATTTGCAGTTCTTCAACAGCACCTCTAAACTCACTTGCTTTTATCTCTTCATACTCTATGCCTCCAGTATTTATCCTTTCTTTGTTCACTCATTTATTCAAGCAACAAACTCTTTCCAAAGTTCTGCCATGGGGCAGGCATCATGCTAAGCACTGGGGATATGTAGGTAAAGGGACAAGGGGGTGTCCATCTTTACGGCTATGGCCTTCTGCAAGAAGAGACACTGACAAGTAAAGATGGTGACTGCTATCAAGGAAACAAGACAGGGCAATTCAACAGAGTTCTGTGTTTCGATGCTGCAATAGCCAAAGAGAACAACAAGCAGACAACAAGCTAGCCCTGCTACTTCCAGTTAGTTCATCTGATCTCCTTAGGCAAGCACTGCGGGACCACCACCATCCCTAGTATGTTCTATGGGATCCTCTTTTGTGGTCTCCACACTTGCAGCCAAGCTCTTGCTATAAATGCGCTGGAATGATTTGCCTCTCAGTCTCATTCCATAGCTAGGACCCTCCTTAAGTTCCATAAAAGTTCAGGGGCCTCAAACCCTGCAGACCTAAGACCTCGGGGTAAAACTGTCTCAAAGGGTGGGGTGAACCAGGAGTTAGGCAGCTCAGCTGCTCCACAGACCTCTGCTGAAGCTTATAATGAGCAGGAAGCAAAGGGACGACGGACATGTGGGCTCTGTGGGCTGGCAATCAGGTGGGTGGGTGTGGCTACAACGGAAAATAGACTGAAACGTTATCTTATTAAAGGACCAACCACCTGAGCTTCGAAATGACTGGCGTGGTTTTGCCTGTTGGCCCCTCCAGAGCAGGGAGCACACCTCAGTCCCTCTCTGCCCAGCCTTCATCCCAGACTCCTGCTGGTAGGTGCTTAATGAATCAATTCCCAGTTTTAATGCTTTCTCCTGTGACTCATCTTGAGTTAGAACTAAGAAAGAGTAGGGGTCAGGGGCAGTAGTGCAGCAGGTTAAGCACAGGTGGCGCAAAGCGCAGGGACCGGCATAAGGATCCGGGTTCCAGCCCCCGGCTCCCCACCTGTAGGGGCGTCGCTTCACAGGCAGTGAAACAGGTCCGCAGGTGTCTATCTTTCTCGCCCCCTCTCAATTTCTCTCTGTCCTATCCAACAACGAATGACATCAACAACAATAATAACCACAAGGGCAACAAAAGGGGGGGATGGCCTCCAGGAGCAGTAGATTCACGGTGCAGGCACTGAGCCCCAGCAATAACACTGGAAGCAAAAAAAAAAAAAAAAAAAAACTAAGAAAGAGTCTTGACAGATTAAAAAAATGACATGGGTGAGAAATCAATGGGAATTAGGAAAGGAAAAAAAAAAATCCCTGCTTCAGATAAATCAGTGGCTAAGTGGCTGTAAAGACTGAAGAGCCGATGGTAAGAACAAATGCAAATTAATGGATGACTTTAGAAGGAATTCTTACATTACTCTGTGGACAGCATGACTCTTTCCTGACCAGAGGAACTTGCTTCTGTCATAACCGCTTTAGAACAGCCAGCTGAAGTTGAGCTTAAATTGAACGGCAGGGATAACAATGACGGAATGACTTGGGAATAATGTCCTTTGACTTAAATCTGCTACCTGCATTTGGAGCAAAAATGCAACTCAAGCAATAGAAAACAACACGTGTCTACAAAGCAGTGTGATCTATGAGCTGCGTAAAATGAAAAATAACCTGGCTAAGTAAGGCCCAGACTCACTGACACAGGCCAGTTGGACCTCCCATCCATACACTATCATCAAAGGCCTGGGGGCTGTGAGTCCTGCGTCGTGCAAAGGGATGCCCAGCACTTTTGACAGGGGGTGGCACTTAAGAGAGTTACCCAATACAATCTCTAAGAAGCATAGTCCAGAGAGCTGGGCCCACAGAGACAATGTCCAGTGACTGGCAGCTCCTGGCCAAAGGCATGGTGACGACAATGCACAGAGCACAAATCCCTCCCCTTTGCCTTGCTACCTCATAAACCACCGGAGGCTCCTATCATCCAATAAAGTGGTGCCTTATTTTTCTAGTGCTGAAAGAAAAGAAAGGGAGGGAGGGAAGAAGGGAAGGAGGAAGGAAGGAAGGAAGGAAGGAAGGAAGGAAGGAAGGAAGAAAGAAAGAGAGAAAGAGGAGGAAAGAATATACAATTATCCTTTGTCTTATTGATTTCCTAAATCATAGCTGGTAGTTAAAGAAAAAATCTAACCCACCTGAGTGGGGAAAGCTTCACAAGTAGTGGAAAAGACATGCAGGTCTCTCTCTCTCTCTACCTATCTATCTCCACCTCTCCTCTTAGTTTTTCTCTGTCCTACCAAAATAAAATATAACAAAAAAGAAGAAATCTAAACTGTTACACCATATCATCTGCGTAGAAGAAACATTTAAAGCATGTGGATTTCAAACTGGCTACACATCACTGAAGTGGTAAAACTGATAGCAGACTGTGACACATGGTGTCTATATAGTAATGTCTGCATTGATAAGTAAGTACACAATGCAAATTCATCTACTAGAAAATACAAATAAATCAAGGTGGAACCTAATAACCCTGCAGACTAGAAAAAGAAACTAAAATCAACAGGATTTCACTGACACACATAAAAGCAAAAGGAAACCATTTCTTTAAGTGTCCACAAAATATTCGCTATGCCACGATACACCACATCCTGGGCCACAAAACAAACAACAGATAATGAATCATATTAAGTGAGATAAGCCGCCCCCTGAAAAAGAAAAAAGAAAAGGACAAATACCAGGTGATCTCACTTATAGGTGGAACAGAAGAATCAAGGACAGAAAGGGAAAACACGAAAGTGAAACTTGGACTGGGTGTGGTATTTTGCACCAAAGCAAAAGACTTTGGGAAAAGAGGGGCAGAGGAGGGGCAGAGAGGGTGTTGGGGTCCTGGTGCACGATGGTAGAAATGGACCTAGGTTGGGTTGGGGGTGAGTGGTTTGAAGATACCTACCTGGGGGAGATGAGAAAAGCATACAACCATGGGCAAACAACTGTTCTGTTAACCATTAAACCCCCAACAAAATGATGTTTTAAAATTGTGTTTTCTTAAAAAAAAATTTTTTTTTAAATGCCAGAGAAAAGAAAGTGAAGAGAGAAAGAGAGCGAGACCAGAGCCTGCTCAGCTCTGGCTGATGGTATTGTGGGGGACTGAACTTGATACCTCAGAGCTTCAGGCAGGAAAGTCTTTTGCAGAACCATTACCATTTCTCCCTCCCAGAATGGTTATTTTTAATGGGAGGGAAAGAAGAAGAAGAAGAAGAAGAAGATGATGAAAAACAAAAAACAAAAAACAGACAACTGAAATTATGAACATTATCTCTTCCTATAGTGGAATCAAACTAAATGTCATTAAGAAACAGAAAACAGGGGAGTCAGGCAGTAGCGCAGTGGGTTAAGCGCAGGCGGCGCGAAGTGCAAGGAGCAGTGGAAGAATCCCGGTTCGAGCCCCCAGCTCCCCACCTGCAGGGGGAGTCGCTTCACAGGCGGTGAAGCAGGTCTGCAGGTGTCTGTCTTTCTCTCCCCCTGTCTTCCCCTCCTCTCTCCTTTTCTGTCTGTCCTATCCAACAGCGACGACAACAATAACTACAACAACAATAAAAAACAACAAGGGCAACAAAAGGCAAAATAAATAAATATAATAAAATTAAATTAAAAAAAAAAGGAACAGAAAACAGTGGTCTGGGAGGTGGCACAGTGATAGAGCTTTGGACTCTCAAGCATGAGGTCCTGAGTTCGATCCCCAACAGCACATGTGCCAGAGTGATGTGTGGTTCTTTCTCTCTCCTCCTATATTTCTCAGAAATAAATAATATCTTTAAATAATAATAATTTAAAAAAAAGAAACAGAAAACAGGGTGGAGGTACAACATAATGGTTATACAAAGAGACTTTCATGCCTGAGGTACTCAAGTCCCAGGGTCAACCGCCCACACCACCATAGGCCAGAGCTGAGTAGTGCTCTGGTTAAAATTAAAATAATTAAAACTGTAAAAAAAAAAAAAGAAACAGAAAACAAGAAAAATGTCCAACATTGTGAAAATCAAACAAAGAATTTAAATGATTCATGCATAAAGAAGTCAAGTGAAATGTTCACTTCAAAAACAGCAAAATATGTGAGATCAAGGTGAAGGAGAACTGAGACATTTTGAACACTTAGATGCAAGCAGTACAAAAGGGGAAAGGTTTTTTTTTTTTTTTTTTTTAGGTAAATACCAGGAAAAGAAGATAAACCCAAAACAAGAAGGAAAGAAAAGAGAGAGGTAGGGAGGAAATAACACAGATAAAAGTAGAAGTCACTGATATTGAAAAACAGAAAATTTCAGGAAAAATGAATGAAGCAAAAGCACGTTTCTCAAAAAGACTATAACAACTGATGAATTTAGCAAGACTGACAAAGATGATAAAAAAAAAAAAAAAGAGAAGACAAAAATTAGGATCAAACCTGGGGAGGTCCTCAAGACCCTGTAGCCATTAATGGGACAGAAAGGGAATATTACAGACATTACAGTTACAAGTTTTACAGGTCAGAAGAAATGGATTAGTGCCTAGAAAGTAGCAAGCTACCAAAAACCAAACCAGGATGAAATAAACAACTTAAATAACTGCATAATTATATATAAAAATATGTATCATTTAAAAAGTTTGAGATGATGAGCGGGGGTGACAGCATAATGGTTCTACAAAAGACTTTCATGCCTGATGCTCTGAGGTCCCAGGTTCAATCCCTTGCACTACCAAAAGTCCCATTTATAATCACGCTAAGGAAATGATATAGCCATGTATGAAACTCTTGAAATGTGTAAGAACTGCATCATAAAGGTAATAAAATGTTAGGCAAAAAACAACTGAAGACCTAAATAAGTCAAGGAACCTAGTATACTCACTCACATGTAAGGAAGCTCAACAAAATGTTAATTCTTCCCAGACTGATAGGTAGCTTTAATGTAACTCCTATCCAAATCCCAGCAAGTGTTTGCTAGATATAGGTGAGCTTATTCTAAAAGCTGAAACGGAAAGCCACATGACCTACAAAAGCTAAAGAAATCTTAAAGTGGGGGGGGCAGAGGGTGGGTAGCACAGTGGGTTACGCGCACATGACACAAAGCGCAAGGTCCGGAGCAAGGATCCCGGTTCGAGTCCCCGGCTCCCCACCTGCAGAGGAGTCGCTTCACAGGCAGTGAAGCAGATCTGCAGGTGTCTGTCTTTCTCTCCCCCTCTCTGTCTTAGCCTCCTCTCTCCATTTCTCTCTGTCCTATCCAACAACGACAATATCAATAACAACAATAATAACTACAACAGTAAAAACAACAAGGACAACAAAAGGGAATAAATAAACAAACATTTTTTTAAAAAAGGGCTTACCTCAGAGCTGTAATCAAGACAGAATGATATTGGACAAGGATTAATACACAAATAGATGGGATAACAGAACCCAGAAACAGAGCTCCACAAATATGCTGATATTTCCAGCAAAGGCAAATCAAGGAAGGGCAGACTTTCCAGCCTAAAATCCCACAACTTATAGAAACAATAACTCAAAATAGACCATGTGCTTAAGTGTAAAATAATTCGACAAAACTTGAAGAAGATAACTTTTAGAATGTAAAGCCAGACAAAGAGTTCTTAGATTTGCTACCAAAGTGAAACCATAAACAGAGACACAGATCCATGACCTTATCAAAGCCAAAATCATATGCTCTGTGAAAGACCCTATTAGGGAGTCGGGTGGTAGCACACATGGTGCAAAGCACAAGGATCGGTATAAGGATCCCGGCTCCCCACCTGGAGGGGAGTCACTTCACAAGAGGTGAAACAGGTCTGCAGGTCTGCAGGTGTCTATCTTTCTCTCCCCCTCTCTGTCTTCCCCTCCTCTCTCTATTTCTCTCTGTCCTATCCAACAACAACGATGACATCAATAATAATGATGACTACAACAATAAAACAACAAGGGCAACAAAAGGGAATAAATATTTTTTTAAAAAAAAAGAAAGACCCTACTAATTGGATGATGGAAAAGACATGTTACTCTTTACAAGCTGGAAGAAAATATTTTAGATATATCCAATAAAAGATTTTAACCCAGAATATACACTTTTTAAACTCACCAGAAATAAGCAATCCAATTAGAAAATGAACAATAGATATAAACAGGCATGCCACTAAAATAAGCACAAAAGAGGATGCTCAGCTTTCTTTGCAAATTTGAATGACAATGCGACACATATACATTTGTTAGGATAGTTAAAATGAAGTATAGTAATGATATCAAATGCTGCTGATGGTAGGGAAAAACAAAATTACTCATGCATTGCTGCTGAGAATGTAAACTACTCTGGAAAAGAGTACAGTGGTTTCTTACAAAAATTAACAAACAATTCTGTAATTATACTATGGGGCCTTCATCTTAGGAAAATAAACACACAAACACGAATACGAACGCGGATGGCAGATTTATACATTTGTACTAGATGAAAACTGGAAAGAATCTAAATGTACTTCAACAGGTTACCTCTACACAATGGAATACAACTCAGCAAAAAAAAGGGAAAAAACTGTATTTGGTCATATCTGAAAAGGTTATATTCTCCCAGGGGTCTGTGGCATGGAAGGGAGCCACTGGTGAAAAGCAGACAGGTAGAAAATAAAAGAAAAGGGAGTTGAGCGGTAGTGCAGCGGGTTAAGCACAGGTGGCACAAAGCACAGGACCCGCACAAGGATCCCGGTTCAAGCACCCGGCTCCTCACCTGCAGGGGAGCCGCTTCACAGGTGGTGAAGCAGGTCTGCAGGTGTCTGTCTTTCTCTCTCCCTCTCTGTCTCCCCTGCCTCTTTCCATTTCTCTCTGTCCTATCCAATGACGACATCAATAACAACAACAATAATAACTAAAACAATAAAACAACAAGGGCAACAAAAGGGAATAAATAAATAAATATTTTAAAAAATAGAAAAGGGAGGGGAGGGGAGGGGAGGGGAGGGGAGGGGAGGGGAGGGGAGGGGAGGGAAGCAGCAGAGGCCCAGTGGTGGCACATATGTCGGAGAGCACATGTTACAATGCACAAAGACCCAGGCTCAAACTCCCGGTCCACCTGCAGGGGAAAGCTTTGCAAGTGGTAAAGCAGTGCTGCAGGTGTCTCGGTTTCTCTCCCTCTCTGTCACCCCCTCTTCTCTCTATTACTGGCTGTCTCTATCCAATAAAGATAATTAAAAAAAAAAAGGAGGGTGGTCTGGGAGGTGGCGTAGTGACTAAGGCAATAGACTCTCAAGCATGAGGTCCTGAGTTCGATCCCCAGCAGCACATGTACCAAAGTGATGGCTGGTTCTTTCTCTCCTATCTTTGTCATGAATAAATAAATAAATTCCAAAAAAAAAAAAAAAAGGATGAGGAGCAGCTAAATTTTTTGCACACTTGACAACACTGGGTATATCTGTCTGTATATGTATGTGTGTGTGTGTGTGTGTGTGTGTATATATATATATATATATATATGTTCCTCCAATACTAAAACCTCCTGTAATGTCATCACCATAATTCCATTTCTAAAGACCTGGCTCTAGTATATTTAGCCTAGATTAAGATGTACCAATGAATTCAAAAGACTAGGAAGGAACTGTGTACTTACTTAGTCACAGCTCTCAGAGGTTATTAGGTTTATAAATAAAGAAAAATATAGAATATATGATGAACCAGGTCAACATAGCATGCAATACAGCTGAACATGACAGGATTTGTGAAATGTCAAGGAAATTAGTATTTCTCTTTGTATAAAGTTGTTTATGTAGCTTTCTGGCAAGAACAAAGAACTAAACTCAACATTTTCACTGATCATCAAAGATGATCTTTTTAAAAGAATTTGAATGATCATACATATATAGTAAATGCTAAAGACTCCAGCAAAATACTATTAGAAACATCAATAAAATTCAGTAAAGTAGCAGGATACAAAACCAATACACATAGGTCTGTGGCATTTCTTTTTTTTAAAAAAATATTTATTTATTCCCTTTTGTTGCCCTTGTTGTTGTACCCTTGTTGTGGTTATTGTTGTTGTTAATGTCGTTCGTTGTTGGATAGGACAGAGAGAAATGGAGAGAGTAGGGGAAGACAGAGATGGGGAGAGAAAGATAGACACTTGCAGACCTGCTTCACCACTTGTGAAGCGACTCCCCTGTAGGTGGGGAGCCGGGGGCTTGAACTGGGATCCTTACGCCGGTCCTTGCACTTAGCGCCACGTGCGCTTAACCCTCTGCGCTACCGCCCGACTCCCGGTCTGTGGCATTTCTATACACATGATGATTCAGAGGAAAGGGTAATGAAGGAAGCAACTCCATGTATAATTAAACACAAAGAGATATATAACACCCAGGACTCTAACAAAGGATGTGAACAACCTTTACAATGAAAACTGTAGAAGAACATGAAAGAAATAGAAGGAAAGAAAGAAATGTCCCTTGTTGATGGATTACAAGATTATTACTGAAATGGCCATCCCACCCATAGCAATCTATAGATTTAATGGAGTCCCTATCAAAATCACAATGAAATTTTTCATGGAAATTGAACAATTCAAAAATTCATGTAGAATCATGAACAAAGCAATGCTGAGAAAAAGGAAAAAGGAGGGTATTTTTTTAAATTTTCCCCAATTTCAGTTTATATTACAAGGCAACAGGTATTTTTAAAAAATGGTATTTGGGAGTCAGGCGGTAGCCCAGTGGGTTAAGCACACATGGCGCAAAGCGCAAGGACCGGCGTAAGGATCCCGGTTCGAGCCCCCGGCTCCCCACCTGCAGGGGAGTCGCTTCACAAGTGGTGAAGCAGGTCTGCAGGTGTCTGTCTTTCTCTCCCCCTCTGTCTTCCCCTCCTCTCTCCATTTCTCTCTGTCCTAACCATCAACAATGACAACAACAACAGCAATAATAACTACAACAATAAAAAACAACAAGGGCAACAAAAGAGAAAATAAATAAATAAATATAAATTTTTTTTAAAAAAGAAAAAAAAGTTTAAAAAAAAAAGATCCCAGTTCAAGCCCCGGCTCCCCACCTGCAGGGGGAGTCGCTTCACAGGCAGTGAAGCAGGTCTGCAAGTGTCTATCTTTCTCTCTCCCCTCTGTCCTCCCCTCCTCTCTCCATTTCTCTCTGTCCTATCCAACAACGACAACATCAATAACAACAACAATAACTACAACAATAAAACAACAAGGGCAACAAAAGGGAAAAAATATTTTAAAAAAAATTTTAAATGGTATTCAAACGAAAATAGGCATTAAGACCAAAAGAACAGAACTGAGAACCCAGAAATAAAACCATGCATATAGAAACACCTGATATATGACAAAGGAACCAAAACCAGTCAGTGGAGAAAAGAAAGCTTCTTCAACAGTGTTGGGGAAACTGGTCAACCATATACAGAAAAATGAAACTAGACCGTCACTTAACACCATACACCAAAAGTAATTCAAAATGGATTAACAACTTAGATGTAAGACCTGGAATTACACAATATATAGGAGAAAACAGGTGAAACACTTCAGAACCTTAACGTCAAAGATATATTTGGAACCTCAACCCCATGGGCAAAGGAAACTAAAACAAGAATAAACAAATGGGAATACAGCAGATTAAAGAGGAACTGGAGAAAATATTTGCACCTCATACATCTGACAAGGGATTGGTATCAAAAATTTGTCTCCTTGTGGGCCAGTCTAGGACTCTGCCCTCACTGCAGAGCAGCAATGGCAGGGACTGCCCCACTCCCTGAAGGGAGGCTGGGTCAACCTCTGGCACTCAAGGAAGGCTGGTCCTGAAATGAGTGCAGCCTAGAATGTTCCCAGCTGTGACCATGGACTGAGAGCTCAGACTGACAGGGTTGAAAAGGTTACGCAGGCTCTTATGCTAAATATGAATATATGTGGGCCATAGATCAGATCGATGGGGTTTACAGTTAATGGTATTTACATACTTTCCTCATCCTTGGGAGCCACTCTTTGCCCTAATCCAGCTTTCTAGCCCTATTCTAAATCTAAACTCTGACACCATCTTCCCAGATAATATATATATGCTTCCAGGGTTATCGCTGGGGCTCAGTGCCTGCACTAGAAATCCACTGTTCCTGGAGGCCATTTTCCCCATTTTTGTTGCCCTTGTTGTAGTTGTTATTGCTGTTGGATAGGACAGAGAGAAATGGAAAGAGGAAGGGAAGACAGAGAGGGGGAGAGAAAGATAGACACCTGCATTCTTGCTTCACAGCTTCTGAAGTGACCCCCCCCCCCCCGCAGATGGGGAGCTGGAGGCTCGAACTGGGATTCTTATGCCGGTCTCTGCACTTCGCACCATGTGCTCTTAACTCACTGTGCTCCCCTTCAGACAATATTTAGTCCACTTGCATGTTAGCTATCAGGCTCAGGCAAAAAATCACTAAAGAAGAGAAAACACTTAAGCAGAACCTGGACTGGAGTTGGTGTACTGCACCAAAGTAGAAGACTGGGGGTGGGGTGGGGTGGAGGGGAGTACAGGTCCTGGAACAGGATGACAGAGGACCTAGTGGGGGTTGTACTGTTATGTGGAAAACTTGAGAAATGTTATGCATGTACAAACTACTGTATTTACTGTCAAATGTAAGACATTAATCCCCCAATAAAGAAATTTAAAAAGGAAAAAGAAAGAAAGAGAGAAAGGAAGGAAGGGAGGGAGGGAGGGAGGGAGGGAGGAAGGAAGGAAGGAAGGAAGGAAGGAAGGAAGGAAGGAAGGAAGGAAGGAAGGAAGGGAGAAGGGTCAGTGAGACAGCACACTGGTTCGGGGAAAAAAAAATTACTAAAGCCATGGGTCCCTTGGAACATACCTGAAATAGACTTCCTAGTTTCTTTCCCACCCAAAGACCCCTAATTGCATTTCTATTCCTACCTTTGGGTTCCCTTTTATTAAACACTTTGTCCTGCTTTATATCTTACCAACTTTTAGCTACCAAGTTGCAGACACTATGGTTCCACCCTGACTCACCAATGTGTCCTGGAACCTCACCTCTCCAGAGCCCTACCCCACTAGAGAAAGATAGAAATAGACTGGGAGTATGGATCGACCTGCCAACGTCCATGTCCAGTGGAGAAACAATTACAGAAGCCAGACCTTCCACCTTCTACACCCTATAAAGAATTTTGGTCCATACTCCCAGAGGGATAAAAATAGAGAAGTTTCCAATGGAAGGCATGGGACACAGAACTCTGGTGGTAGGGACTATAGGAAATCATACTCCTGTTATCTTATAATCTTGTCAGTCATTATTACATCACTAATAAAATATTTAACATATTTATAAAGAAGTCATAGTTAAAAAAAACAATAAAAATGGGAGAAATATCTGAATAGATAAGTTTCTTTAAGAAGATATACAGTGACTGGGTCATGGCACAACTGGCTGAACACACACATTCCAGTGCACAAGAGCCCAGGTTCAAGATACGGGTTCCTGCTTGCAGGGAAAGCTTCATAAGTGTTGAAATAGTGCTGCAGAAGTCTCTCTTCCTTTTTATCTTCCTCTTCCCTCTCAATTTCTCTGTCTCTAGCTTAAATAAATAAATAAATAAATAAATATAAGAAGCATATTTTGAAAGGGAGGAGGGAGGGAGAGAGGGAGGGCAAAGAATACAGATGGCCCAAAGAAAAAAATGTTCCACATCACGTACCACTAGAGAAATGTGAATTACAACCACACTGAAATGTCACCTCACACCTGTGAAATTGACCCACATCAATACAGCAGGAAATGTCAAGAGTTGGTGAGGAAGTAGAGGAAAAGGAACTCTCGTTACACAGGGGGTAGGACTGCAAGCTGGTGCAGTCCCTATGGAAAACATTATGAAGAGTCAAATAAATAAAAACATGGATTGGAAAGAATATATGCACCCTCATTTCATAGCTGTAGTATTCATAATAGCAAGGTATGAAAGGAATCTAAATGTCCATTGACAGATGACTAGCTAAAGAAGCTATGGATATATATTCAATGGAATACTACTCTGCAATTTAAAAAAGGTCTTTTAGGGGCCAGGCGGTCATACACCTGGTTAAGTGCATAAGGACCCAGGTTCAAGCCCTTGGTCCCCACCTGCCGGGGGAAAAGCTTCATGAGTGGTGAAGCAGAGCTGCAGGTGTCTCTCTGTATCTTTCCCTCTCTATCTCCCCCGCCCCTCTCAACTTCTCTCTGTCTCTGTCCAATAACAAATAAATAAATAAAATAAAAAATTTAAAAAGGTCTTGTAGCTTTTGGATCAAAATAGTTGTTACTGGAGGTGATTATGTTTAGTTTAGAAATAAGTAAGGGGATGAAACACACTGGACTGTTCACTAATATGTGGAATCTATTGGGCTATTGGAAAAGTAGGGACTTTTTTCCTATGTTTTTCTATGCAAAAATGTGTCATGACTTTTCCAAAAACCCAAAAGATAATTAAAGCATATAATCTTGGGGAAGAAAGTGACAAAACTGTCATATTTTCCGCATTCCATAATGACCCTGGATCCATACTCTCAGAGAGATAAAGAATAGGAAAGCTTCCAGTGGTGTGGCGGTGGGATACGGAATTCTAGTGGTGGGAAATATGTGGAATTTTACCCCTCTTGTCCTATAGTTTTGTTGAAATTTTCTATTTTTTATTTTATAAATAAATTTAAAAATTTTAAATTAACAAAAGAAATCACCTGTCAGACTTTGTGAGAACTATGGTGGTGGGGGGGAGGGGCGCGGGACACTGGTGGTCAGTGTAGTATGAAACTATACCCCAAACTATATCCCTGAAATCTTAAGATGGTGAAATATATTAATAAAATAAAGGTATCTGAAAAACGGTTAGATTTCTCTAACAATTGAATTCTGAACAAATTAGTTACATGGGGCATATGCAGCCTTCTTTCAACCTCTCCTGTTTTCCAAATAAAATTTAGTATAAACATCAAAGATGCTGGTCACCCTGAAAAAACAGACTGCCAAAACCACAGAATACAAGATCAGAAGTCATGTCTTCAAAGCAAGGTTTATTAAGAAGGGGAAAGCAGAGAGCAGTCAGTTTCTGCAAAATTCAGAGAAAAACATTTACTAGTCCGGCTTAGCATTTAAGTTTCTCACATTAGCTTATGTCAGCTGTAGCTCTAAAGTTCCATTATTCAAGTATTAATTATTGCATTTCAGAGACAGGAACTCTTTCTACAAAAGAGAAAAGATAATGAATAATATTATCCTAACAAAATATGTGAGGAAAAACAATCACATTTTCTAAAGGGGTAAAAGCCCTTTTTTTCACACTGGCACTTATGTGACATACACGTCATATTGGCGCCCCCGCAGGACACAATCCATGAGAAAGGCTCAAATTTGAACACTGTGTGCACCTTACTTAAAAATCTACACTCATAAGTTTATAACTGCATCTGTTTATACCAACATAGAGCAGATATCTTATCGCCTAGCACAATTATAATTTTAGAATGCAAGTTCTTTGAGTCAACCGTTTGAAACACCCAACAGTTAAGCTCTCCCCCACCCATAACCCATCTTCCAATTCCAGAACTGTAGTTGTCTAAGGTCTGTGTCTGCTAAGCTTGGTGACTGAGGTTGTTGAGTACCACCTCCACTAAAACTTTCGACCACAGGTTCCTTTTCTTTACCATTTGGACAGAGTTAGGGTGCTTTCCTGCCCATGTCTAGACTCCTAGGTCACTTGGTGGTGTGACTTCTAACTCCTGCAGAGCAGCTGCTAGCTACAACTGCTAGTGCCCAGTGGCTAAGCTTATTAGAATCTGGCTTGTCATTTGGGAAATCGAAAGGCTGTGCATGTGAGTTAGAGGTGGCACTTGCTGCCTGGCCCACTGGATTTTGCTACATGCCTCAGCTGGCTTTACCCACTTCCTTGATTGCTGGAACTGCAGAAGGAAGAACTGTTTCTGTCACTAGGAATGAGCCGGTCCCTGGAAGAAGACCAGGGGGAGAGAGATTTGCCTATGGAGGAGCCACCAGTGTTAGCACTGGAACTAGAATGGCTTTGCACATTTCTTTTTTGGGGGGAATAGCAGAGAGAAGGACTGTTTCTGTCTACAGAAACCAGCCTCTCCCTGGAGGGCATCAGGATGGAGACAGACTCAGCTGAGTTGAGGCCATGAGAGCCAGCATTAAAACGAATGCTTGGTCCACTTCCTTGGTTATTGAAAGTGGGAATGAAATTACTATTTCTGTCTCCAGGAACCAGCCTGTCCCTGCAAGCGATGGCAGGGATGGAGAGAGAGTCAGTTGAGGAGAAACCCTCGTTCAGCAGACCTGCTGTGTCTTGGTAAGCACCACTCTGCTGACCGTTCGGATGGTTCTTTATGTGCTTGAAAAGGACATAGCAGAGCTCCATGATGTTCAAGGCAAGAGACACCAAGGACACGCCCAGCATGAAGCGGATAAAGATGCTCTTCTCTGTGGGGCGTGAGATGAAGCAGTCCACCTGGTGCGGGCAGGGATCTTGGTTGCAAGTATAAACCGCGTTCAGGCTGAAGCCGTACATGTACCACTGGAGGAGCAGGAAGACGACCTCGAGGAGTGCCTTGAAGAAGATGCAGATGGTGTAGACGCGCAGCAGGTTCCCCCGCACCTGCACTTGGCCGTGGCCGAGCTGCTCACCTTCCAGCGCATGCGGCCGCTGCTCCGCACCCAGGCCACTCGTCTCGGACACTCTGAGCTGCTCCTGCTGCTTCTCTTCCTTCCGCTTCACATAGAACACGTGCACCAGGTACAGGAGAGTGGGGACAGACACGAATATGATCTGCAAGACCCAGAAGCGCACGTGCGAGATCGGGAAGGACCTGTCGTAGCAGGAGTTTTCACAGCCCGGCTGCCGCGTGTTGCAATGGAAGGCTGACTGCTCGTCAGCCCAGACCGACTCCACCGCGGTCCCCAGCAACAGGATGCGGAAAATGAACAGGACTGAGATCCACACCTTCCCTCCGGCCATGGAGTAGGCTTGCACCTGGTCGAGGAGCTCGGTGAGGGGGCGCCAGTCACCCATGTTGCTTGCACGCAGTCCCTTTGCTTAAAGGAAGGGCAGTAGATCAAGCAAGTGCACTCCTTGGAGGGTGAAGTAAAATGAAAAGGTTAAGTGCAAGCACTCAAGATACCTGGAATGTGAAAGTCCGCTACCCCCTGCTACCTTCCTCACTCCTTCCCCTCCTAAGGAAGGCAATGCTGATAGCTGGTACAAGTGTGTGTGAGCCTTTTCAATCATGGTGAGTAAATACATTTTGTTTTGTTTTTTGTTTTTAACCAGAGCACTGGTCAGGCTTCAAGTGGTGCAGGGGGTTTGAACCCTTGGTGCCTCAGGCATACTATCTTCCCAACCCCAAGTAAATACTTTTACTTTTGAATAACAAACAAGGATGTGTGTGCATGGTAATAATGGGACAAGTTACTTGAACAGGGGAGGAAGACAGCCACACTGAAAGGTGGCCTGCGATTCCAGAGTAAAGGTGTCTCCCAAGAGAAAGACTCAAGCCAGAAACTGACTTAGAAACCCACACACACGCCTGTTCTGACTGATTCTTCTCAAGTAGCAGGACCACTGTCTCCCAAATTGACAATGATGTTTATTCAGTGCCCATTAGGTGCCAGCTACGGCACTGGGTGCCAGATCCTGTGGGTGAGCTAAGCAGAATTCCTATACTGCTAGAGCTCCCGATCAACTGCGGCAATCAGATCATTAAAAAGTACAGTATTTACCTAAATCAAAGATACAACCTAGCAGTAAAGCTGACTGTTGTCTTACCATTCAGAGAGTGAGCAAGGCATACAGTATGAGATAACATCCCAATTTCAGAAGTGAGGGGAGGTATATTTTAGGATCAATGAGAAAGGCTAAATGAGCAAAGGAATGTATAAGAGCAAATTTAAGTTAAGTCCTAAGAGGGAATAAATAGGCAGTGGCAGAGATAAAGGAGCGGAACAGCCAGGACCAGATGGATAGGCTCAACCAGGCAGAGACTGGGGAAACTCTTGGGTGTGAGGGACACAGGATGTGCAAAGAAGTGAAGGCAGAAAAACTGGCTGCACCCAGGGAGCTCACAGGGAGCTCACAGGGAGGCAGTCTGCACAGTCACCGGGCGGGCGGCAGGTAGAAGCAGGGCAGCATGACAGCCGTGCTGGAGGAGGCAGAGTCCAGCCACGGGACACATTACTCACGGTTGTGCAGGGGCTCTAGGGATGGAGCAGTACAAGGATATGGGTTCTATGTCCTGTGTGCTCTGGGGTGACAAAAGGTGATGGCAAGTAAGTGCCAGGCACCACAGGGCTGGCCTTGAGCATCTCTAGAGAGAGGGGCAAGTGCTCAATCCTGGTAGAGTGGGGGAATGAAGGAACATTCTGTGGGGATGGAGGACCTGCCATTCCCGCTGAAGGAAGGCCTGCTGCTCCCTCCCCTGGCAAAAGGGTTCTCAGTTTCAATATTTATATACTGACTGTGGACCATCATCTTCACCTGCAATACAGTTCAGGGGAATGTTTTTATTCAGACTAAAATACTGATATAGGAGGCTATGCTCATTCCTATACATCTTCTTTTTTTAAAAAATATTTATTTAATTATTCCCTTTTGCTGTTTTATTGTTGTTACTGATGTCATTGTTGTTGGGTAGGACAGAGAGAAATGGAGAGAAGAGAGGAAGACAGAGAGGGGGAGAAAAAGATAGACACCTGCAGACCTGCTTCACCGCCTGTGAAGTGACTCCCCTGCAGGTGGGGAGCCGGGAACTCGAACCAGGATCCTTACACTGGTCCTTGTGCTTTGTGCCACGTGTGCTTAACCCACTGCGCTACCACCCCATATGTTTTCTTCTATGACAGTCATGAGTATATCAAGCCCGACCTTCCTTCCTTCGCCTCTGTCTCTCTTCTTTGTTTCCTTAAATTTCAGGAGGACTAACAGTAACAATACCTACTGATCTATTGAGGCTGGGTAACAACTGGAGGGGGCATAAAACATAACTGCAACTATTCAAGATCCAATTTCCTTTTTTATTTTTTAAGTCGGGGCCAGGCGGTTAGGCACACACATTACAATGTGCAAGGACCTGGGTTCAAGCCCCTGGTCCCCACCTGCAGGGGAAAAGCTTCACAAGTGGTGAAGCAGGGTTGTAGGAGTCTCTCTGTCTCTCTCCCTCTCTATCTCCTCCTCCCCTCTCAATTTCTCCCTGTCTCTATCCAATAATAAATGAGTAAATAAATGGAATTTTTTTTAAGTCCGGAAGTCAAAGACTATGGGGAGATTTCTGCCTCTGATTTAGAGCAAACCAAACAAAAATGGCTCTTACCTGATAATGGATTGCTGCTAATTGACTACTACATGGCAACATTATTTTTAGCAATATTCTTTCAAAACAGTACCAGCTCATCATTTTAAAAACAAGTTTTGGGGGGCCAGGTGATGGCACACCCAGTCGAGTACACACATTAACATGTGCAAGGACCTAGGTTTGAGCCCCTGTCCCTCACCCTCAGGGAAATGTTTCATGAGCAGTGAAGCAGGTCTGCAGGTGTCTTTCTCTAACCTTCCTGGCTCCAATTCTCTTTGTTCTATCAAATAAAACAGAGAATGGGGGGAGGGGAAAAGGAAAAAGAAATAATGGCCGCCAGGATCAGTAGATTCATAGTACTGGCACCAGCATTAACCCTGATTAATGGCAATTAAAAAAAAAAAAGAAAGAAAAAGAGAGAAAAGAAAAAAAGGTTTTACGCTACTGAAGAAATGACTTAACTGGGAGAACACTGGGATCCCATGCCTGAGGTTCTTGGTTCAATTCCCAACACCACATGTGTCAGAGTGTGCTCTGCCTTCTCTCTCTCCTCTGTCTCATGTGAAACTCTCCCATATGTAATCATTAAAATGGATCTTTTAAAAAATTCCATTTAGTATAGTAAGAGGATATTCTTAACATTAATATTTTCATTCTCCCTCTTCAGAATAAAAATCTCAAGTCCCCAAAGACAGATTTTAAACAATGAGGGTAACCAAAAGAGAAAACTCTTTCTTCAAATAACATGATATGAAGTTGCCAACTAATAAGCAGTCTTAAATATCACACAGCTAATTTTGCTCTATAATTTAATAGCTGTTCCTCGCAGTAGATTCAGTGAGAAAAAAACCCCAAAACTTTGAACCTTAAAGGATTGAGGTTAATGTGATTTATAATGACTCTACCATCCAAGGACGATTAGAAATGTTTTCTAAGAATAATAACTGCAGTCTCCCAAAATGCAGTTTTTAAGCAAATAATCAAATTACAAGACTTAAAAGTATACAGAGTATTCTCCCAGCTGCTTAAATAATACATTTTAGCCAAATTGTTCTCTATCACACAGATTTTGAAAGTAATCCTATTAAGCTAAAGTCACCAAGATCTATTGCTTATAATTAATACATTTTTCAAGGTTAATTGAAAATAAACCATTGGAAGCATAAGCATTAGACATTTATTCTCATTAGTCTTTCAAATCTAAACAGAGCTTAGGCTCCAGAGATTTCAAAGTGCCTTAGAAAATTGAGTTCCTTCTTCAAAATCAAGTGGGTTAAAATAATAAGAGAAGGTTAAAGACAATAATATCGCAAAACTACTTTAGCACGATTTATAGAAGATAAACTGTGCTGTGGGAAGAAAAGGAAAATTGAAAATGATAGCTAGCTTAGTGTAAACTTATTAGCAACTTTTAAAGTGCTGTGAAGTTCTTTTCAAGATTTTGCTCTAAAAAAAAGTTCTTACTTAGCACTTAGAAAATATAGCAATCTGAAACTCAAAGTATGAAAATAACCGAGAATGAGTCATTGCAGCCTAGCAAATGGCTCATGGGAGAGTTAATAGCCTCTTCCTGAACATTATTTTTAAACTGGACAAGAGATTTCTAAGTTTCAAACATAAATGTAAGGCTTCAGCTTTTTCAGTTCCAGCATGTCAAGTGCCTGGACATCATTACTTGGACACACTTAAATCAATAACTTCTCTTGGTCTTATCAGAATGGAGAGGATGGATAGGACAAACTCAACTTCTGAAATTGGGAGAGAAAAGTAACACCCAAGAGGATCACACCCAAGATGAGCTTACCTGGAGCAGCAAGCTCCACTTCAGTGACTGATCTCGACAAAGGTCTGCCAGCAAGAATTCCTGGGGCGGCTGAGTCTTCAGAGGGCCTCCCAGCACTCCTGGCTTTATCTCTAAGGAGCCTCACCAGATCCAGGGAAGGTCCCAGCCCCTTCCGTCCCCCCCCCTACTTTCCCCCATTACAGATAAGAGAAAAGTAACAAGGTTTAAATCCAGCATTGATGAAGAGCCAATGAAAATCTCCTCTTTGGGGGGAAAATAGAAAAGTAACAGTTTCACAATAAGCTCTGAATGTCCTTCTTGACTATGGGAAATTTACCACAACTTTCTGTGTCCTTGGGGGAAAAGAAAAAGAATTCTCTCTAGTCTTTTTATTCTACCTAAAAGGAATGGGGGGGGGGAGAGAAGAGAGGGTTTCACAAAGTAAAAAATATTTCTGAAAGCTGGAGCCTAGGCCCCCAGCTTCACCAGAAGATTGAGACTGAGTCCTACAATTATAGAATCCTTCTGTTCTCCACACTCCAGCACCATGCCCCCAGGCACCAGTACAATAATGGTGATGTACATATTGAAAGAGATGGAAGAAACAGGGTGTTTTTTAGGAAACATACGTGCTTCATATATTTGAGGCCCCAGGTTCAATACCCAGCATCAGGAACAAACAAAACACACATCCAAAGTCAGGCTTCTACCACAGTAGAGCCAAAATATCATTAAGTTGGAGATCATCTGTAGAGTTACCAGTAATGGACTTACATAACTTTAAAAAGTCAACAAGTAAAATTAAATAAAATGACCAATGAAAACTCAGTGAAGGCAGAAAACAAGAGTGTTTTTGTTAAAAGTTTCAAATATGACACATAATAATCCAACTATATTAATAATCTCTTTAACTGTAAATAACAAAACTACACCAATCAAAGGAGATTGGCAGAGTGGACTTTCAAAACCTGCTTTAAGTATAAAGGCAAAAATAAGTCACAAGCAAGGCAACAGTGCAAGATATACCATGTTAATGTTAATCCAAATGAAGCTGGAGCAGCTAAGTCAATTTTAGACAAAGCAAATTTCAGAACAAGGAAAATAATGAGGAATAAGTAGGGGCATTAAAAATGATACTTTTCTGGTAAGAAACAACAGTCTTTAATATGGATGTACCAAACAAAAAAGCATCAAAGCACATGAGTTGAATGCAGATACAAGAGCGAGGAAACAGACCGAGCTAATACTACAGTTGGAGATTTCAACAGCTCCCTTTCATTAACAGATCCAACATTTGTGTAGTGGGTGGGGGGTGTAAGGACAGTGACAAATTGAACAATATCATCAATCAATGGCATTGCCTTGACAGTTATATAATGTTTCACCTAACAAAAGAATACATCTTCTTCTCAAACTCTCACTAAACCTTTGCTAATATAGACTGAACTAGTATCATAAGACACACAAATTTTAAAGAACAAAAGTCATACAAACTATTATCTCATGCCATAATGGGAATAAGCTAGAAATCGACAACAAAAAGATAACTCAAATGTCCTAGTAATGAAAGGATAAATAGAGCATCTCAAAATATTTAGAAATTAAACTCTATGCTTCTAAATCACAATAGGTCAAAGAAGAAACCACAAGTTGTGGTTTATATACACACAATGAAATGCTACTCAGCTACTAAAAATGGTGACTTCACCTTCACTTCATCTTGGATGGAGCTTGAAGGAATCATGTTAAATGAGATAAGTCAGAAAAAGAAGGATGAATATGGAATAATCTCACGCATAGACACAAGCTGAAAAAATACTACCATGACGCCAGCCTGCCTTTCCTGGGAAGATGACCTCACTAATCTGTCCTGGAACTCCACTGCCCCAGAGCCCTAACCCACTAGGGAAATGTAGAGACAGGCTGGGGGTATGGATCGACCTGCCAACGCCCATGTCCAGCAGAGAAGCAATTCCAGAAGCCAGACCTCTGAACTTCTATGCCCCTTAGAGATCTCTTGTCTATGAAACAGGGAACCTTCCAATGGAGGGGATGGGATATGGCACACTGGTGGTGGGAACTGTATGAATTGTACCCCTCTAATACCACAGTCTTGTCAATCATTATTAAATCACCAATAATAAATTAAAAAAAAAAAGGGCACGGGTAGATAGCATAATGGTTATGCAAAGAGATTCTCGTGCCTGAGGCTCCAAAGTCCCAGGTTCAATCCAATGCACCACCATAAGCCAGAGCAGTATTCTGGTAATAAATAAATAAATAAATAAATAAATAAATTTTAAAAAAGAAGTTAAAAAATAAGAAGACACAAAGCAGAACTTGGACCAAAGTAAAGAATTCTGTGGTGGGGGAAAGGGTTCAGGCCCTAGAACATGATGTGGGGTGGGGGGTGAACTGTTATGTGGAAAATTTTCCACATAATACTCAATAGATTTTCCTTAGATATCTTTGATCCAACTGAAGTTTATAATGCTATCCCAGAACACAGAAATGTTATACATGTATAAACTGTTGTATTTTATTTTTTGTTACTGTATTTTATTGTTGAGAGTAAACTGTTAATCCCCCAATAAAAAGGGAGGGGGAAATAGGGCACCAAAGTAAAAACCCTGTGGTGAGGGGGACAGTGGACATGCGGCTTCCTGGGCTGGCAGTGGTGGGGGGTGGGGTGGGATGGGACACAATCTTTTGGTGATGGGTGGTGTTTATGTACACACCTATTAAATTGTAGTCATATAAATCACTAATTAATATGAGACGAGGGGAAATTGATTGTATGTCTAACAAAGGGACTTTTCAAAGTTAACCCAATTACCAAATAATGTGATGATAACAGTAACTATCCATTGTCTTCTTGAACCCTAAGACAGCAAGAACCTCACATTTCCACTATAGAACCTAAACTTCCCCCAGTCCTGGGACCCTAGGGTAGGGCCCACTTTCCCGTATGCTTCTCCCAATTCTTATCAAATAATATTGCATCTGCTGATTGCAACCTAATCAACGCAACAACTGCCACCTCAACATGCTTCACTTCAGACTGTGTCCAGAGACTTCAGGTGTGGAACGACAACCCTTCAGCTTCGTCACTCGGGTGAGACCTTTCCTTTCATAGTATTCTCTAATTCCATCCCAGGTAGTTCACTTCCTAACAAAGTCCCAAAACCTAGATATAGACCAGGTTCCAGGAGATAGAGCATATGTCCACACATACCCATAAACTAGGGCAAATATACACCTGAAAGCAGTAATACACTATAGAGTTTGCAGTGAGTACCCCCCAACACTTCCTCTCCACTATTCCAACCTTTAGGTCCATGATTGCTCTACAATTTGTTTGGCTTTGTATGTTAACTCTCTTTTCAGCCACCAGGTTCCAGATGCCATCAGGATGCCTGGTCAGGCTTCCCTGGACTGAAGACCCCACCAACATGTCCTAGAGCTCCGCTTCCCCAGAGCCCCACCCTACTAGGGAAAGAGAGAGGCAGACTGGGAGTATGGATCGACCAGTCAACACCCATGTTCAGCGGGGAAGCAATTACAGAAGCCAGACCTCCCACCTTCTGCAACCCAGAAGGACCCTGGGTCCATGCTCCCAGAGGGATAGAGAATGGGAAAGCTATTGGGGAGGGGATGGGATATGGAGATTGGGTGGTGGGAATTGTGTGGCGTTGTACCCCCCATCCTATGATTTTGTTAATGTCTCCTTTCTTAAATAAACAAACAAATAAATAAATAAGGGGGGAAAGAAATTTAAAAATCCAAATGTATGAAGTTATTCTGTGCATATGAATTGGAAGACTCAATGCTGTTAAGCTGTCAACTATTTTCAACTTGAACTACACATCCAATACAATCACAATGCCAGTAAGTTATTTTGTAGATATCAACAAACTAAATTCATAGGCTGATACAAAAAAGCAAATGATCCAGAACAGCCAACAAAACACTAACAATTAACAACGCTGGAGAACTGACATTTACTATAAAGTCCTCAAGCCATCGTCAATAAGATAGTGCAGTATTGGTGAAGAATAGTCACAAAGATCAAGAGAACAGAATTGAGACTCAAAATATAGACTCAGCATAAACATAGCCCATCTCTGACAAAGGAGAAAACCCAATCCAGTGGAGAAAGAAGTCTTTTCAGCTAGTGGTGATGGGCATCTATCTGTATGCAAAAGAGTGAATCTAGACACAAAGCTAACATCTCTTCACAAAATTACTCAAAGTCGATCAGAGGCCTAAATGCAAAATGAAAAAGTATCGTTTCTCCAAGATAACCTAGAAAACCAGGTGACTTTGATGATGAGTGATTACATACACCAGGAAAGAAAAAGAAAAAAAAAAGCCTTCCATGATGAAAAAGAAATACAATCATTCTTATCCACAGGAGCTATTGCTGCAGATATAGAGTATTCTAAAGCATCCACAGGCAAAAGGAAAAGTAGAGCTGGGGCTGGGTGGTGGTGCACCTGGTTGAGCGCACATGTTACAATGCACAAGGACCCAGGTTCGAGCCCCCAGTCCCAACCTGCAGGGGGAAAGCTTCACAAGTGGTGAAGCAGTGCAGCAGATGTCTCTTTGTCTCTCACTCTATCTCCCCTTTCCCTCTTGATTTCTGTCTCAAATGAATAAAGATAATAAAAATAAAAAAAAAGAAAATCAAAGCTAATGAACACATTCAGCAAAGTTTCAGCTCTACTAAAAATAGGTAAAGGACCTGAAATAGACACTCCTTCAAAGAAGAAAAACAAATGGCCAATAAGCACATGAAAAGATGTTCAACATTACTAATCATTTGGAGAATAAAAATAAAAACCACAATGTGATTAGCACTCTACAGCAAGGAGGATGACTACAGTAATAAAGTAAGGGGAATGTGTTGGCAAAGATCTAGAGAAAATGGAAGACTGCTGGTGGGACTACAAAGTGATATAGCCACTGTGGAAAACTAGCAGATGTTGTTTCAAAAATGTTAAAAGTAGGATTCCCATATTTTCTAAGTTTACACCTGAATGAGCTGACAACAGGGACTCTAACAGAACTTACACATCAAAGTCACAGCAATGTTTTTCACAAGAGTTAAAAGCTAAATGTCCACGGGCAAATGAATGGATAAACAAAATATGGTATATCCATACAGTGGAGTATTAGTCACAAAATGGCCTGGAGTTGGTACATACAGTGAACCTCAACACTATGCTAAGCGAAAAAAGTCAGACTCAAAAGGTCACATAGTGGTGTGTGTACTTCAATTTATAAAAAATATCCAGAATAGATCATTTCTTGAGACAAAAAGCGGACTGATAGTTGATTATAATAAGAGCAAAAATAAATAAATAATTTAGCACAATACCTAGCAGTTATCGGTACTTTAACAAAGATTAGTACTATTTTTCGTAATTTTACTTGATATATATTACGAAGACATTTCAAGATTTTTGCCATTAGTCAATAGTACTACTTCCTCGTTCCAGTTCCCAGTCCTCTTATGGGGCTATAGAAAATGCTTTTCTTTCTTTGTTTTTATTTCTGTTTTATTACTGACATGGGTTTGCTCCTAAGCAAGTTTTAATGGAAAATTTTGTCAAAAAAATAAGGAAAGGTTTCACACTATCATCCCAATTACAATCACTCACATCTCGTTCTCCCAAACTATATTTTAAGCTCCCTGACAAAACATGGCCTCATACTTGTTCATTTATACATGCCAGACTAAATGCCTCAGAAATAGGGATTTCAGCTGACAGACTCTAGCAGAATCAGTGACCAACAAGAGTGCCTGGCATTTCACAGACACTCAATAGATTTTTCCTTAGATATCTTTGATCCAATTGAAGTTTATAATGCTATCCCAGAACACAGTGTTTTAAATACAAGAGACAAGGAAGTTTTTAAGTAAAAATGCAGCAACGAGTAAAATAAACCTTCAAATTAAGAAAGGGTGTTATGCAAAAACGCTATAGACTATAAACTATCATTTCTAACTTAGGGGTTGCGTAACTTTTTATATAGAAATAGACCTCTATGCTCCTTAGCGTAGCCATCAAATTTCAGCAGCTGGTATGGAGTTATGCCTGATCGTTTACAAGTGTTGACTATCTGAACACTGTTGATCAGCCCCTTTCCTTGTATTTCCAGTGACTATATCTTTTAGGTTTATTTAGAAAAATGATTCATACTCATCTTTGAGTATTAGAGAAATGCTATGTCCAAGAGAGTATAAACCCCTTAAAATTAGGCATTCATCAGAGACTAATGAAATTACTCATCTGACGGTATAAAAAGGCTGCTATCTCCTTTGAACTAATGATGTTATTTATGATTAGCATAAAGTGGATGTTAAAGTCCACTTAGTGGCCCAGCCAACTCATCCTCTAGATGGGGGTCACTGGAAGGCTAAGAGAAAGAATGTGATCATTTAGGAACTGAGTCACTACAGGAAAGATAAATGTGTCTCTACTGCAGGCAGAGCTAGTAAGAACTGGTTTGAATATAGCCATTCCCTACAAAGCACAGACCAAATCCAAATTAAGAGGATGAAGACCAAAGGCAACCAGGAAGCCTGCAAAAGCCCCCAAATTCTGACTGTCCCCTAAAGAAATCTAACTCACATGGAAACTCACACTAAAACCACGATTTCTTTTATTGACAACAGGCCAACAGAAATCTGGGTGGCGTTCCCTACACCAGCAAACGAGCAACATCTGAAGTGCAAAATCTTGATAATACAAACAATTATGACTTTGGTGAAGCCTTTGTAGTATTTTCAGACTGTTGTACAATTAACTGGATCAGCAACGAAAAGCTGGCTCTGGAAAGGCAAACACACAGAACTAACAATTCTATATAATGAGCCCTGCAGCTGTTTTCCCCAGCGATGATGTCTGCTATCTTTACTCTCAGCCTAAAGTCCATTTTCAAACGGCATCTCCTTACTCTCTAAAACCTGTGGTGAGTGAGTGTCATTTAAGAGGGGGTAATTACTTTAAAGGGATTACGGCAAAATAATCCATCAACCTGAAAACATTCCCAGCTTCATCCTATCTTTATTATAAGTCCCAAGTTTGTCTATAATTGTATTTAAATGCTAGAAATTCTGCACAGAGAAAGACAACAGCCCACATTTTATTTTTACCTAAATAAGAGGGAAAGTAATGGTGAAGTAAACATAACTAATCCCATATAATCAGTTTTTCATTGTTGACTGATCTGAGTTTCATTTTTAAAACTCAATTCACGTGTAAAAAAAAATAATAATAAAACCTGAAAACTAGAGAAAAATCTTTGTTTCTTTGAAAGTGGAAAAGAACAGAAACAATATATGTTTATTTTGTTCTACTAGGAAATAACTTTGCGGCCTAGATGTAAGACTATATAGAATCTGTTAAATTGGTTCATCCACTTTCCCTCAAGTATCTTCTTAGAACAGGTTTTTTTTTTTTTTAAAGAATTTATTGGGAGTCAGGCGGTAGCACAGCGGGTTAAGCGCAGGTGGCGCAAGAGCAAGGACCGGCGTAAGGATCCCGGTTCGAGCCCCCGGATCCTCACCTGCAGGGGAGTTGCTTCACAGGCGGTGAAGCAGGTCTGCAGGTGTCTATCTTTCTCTCCCCCTCTCTGTTTTCCCCTCCTCTCTCCATTTCTCTCTGTCCTATCTTACAACAATAACATCAATAACAACAATAACAACAACAATGAAAAACAAAAAGGGCAACAAAAGGAAAATAAATATAAAAAAATTTAAAGACTTTATTTATTTATAATGAGAAATAGAGAAGAGAAAGAGCCAGACATCACTCTGGTACATGTGCTGCCAGGGATTGAACCTGGGAGCTCATGCTTGAGAGTCCAATGCTTTATCCACTGCTCCACCTCCCCAACTACAGAACAGGTATTTTTTTACAGTAACCAAATTATCACTCAGCCTTTTTTGTTGGGAGAGAAAAAAAAAAAATCAAACTTAAGTAGGAAAAGGAATCACGAAGTCAACATGTATAATGCTTACTGAAAATGAAGTCGAGTGCAAAAGACAAATTGTGGGTATTAAAGTCATAGCAAATAGCCAGAAATATGAATATTCTTAATGAATGAACATTTAGTCAGACCCAGTCTTCCTGCTACTCTCAATTTCTCAACTCTCAAAAGAGAAAAATGACACAATCCACATTTCCGCTATCTACTCCCTCCTTGCAATTTGGCATTCAATGTCCTGCTTCACCAGAAGACGTCACTAATGAATGCTGCTGGTATAAATGAAATGAATTTCCCCACACTTCAATCCTCATTATCTTGATTCTCTGTGGATTTTTACTGCTGGAGGATAACTTTTGTCTTTCTTTCTTTTTAAATCTTTCTTCCCTGCTCTCAAGAGATCTGCCTCCTTCTCTTTTCAGTCTGACCATTTATTTGGTTTGGTTCGCTATTTACCAGAGCACTGCTCAAGTCTGCCTATTAGTGGTGCTGGGGTTTGAACCTTGAACCTCTTGCATACAAATTCTGTGTGTGACCTCTGCACTGTCCCCCCAGTGCTCAGTCTGATCAGTTAAAAATACCCTTCCATTTGCTCTGCACTCTAGGGCAGTGAACAGCATTTCATAACTCCATCTGTTGCTCAACCTAGCTATTTTTTGGAGGTAGATCGAAGCCAGCCCTACCAGTTACTAGCTGCGTAGTCTTGGCCCTCTTACATAACCTTTCCATGGTTGTGTTTCCTCATTTGTAAAATGGGCTAAAGGTAAAAGGTCAAAGATTTATGTGAACTGAAGAGAAACCAGGGGAAGATGGATTGATACTGGGGCAGCTTGGAATGTTCCTACTATTGACCATAGAATGTGAGCTCAGATCTACAGGGATGCAGAGGTCACATAGGCTTATAAGCTGAATATGGGCCCCAGATCACACCAAATCGATAGGGTTTACAGTCAACAATATCTATACTCCTTTCCCATATTAGGGAGCTACTCTCTTCCCTGATGCAGCTTTCTGGTCCTTTTTCCAGCCATGACATCATCTCCCCAGACAATAACTTGGATCCACCTGCATATCAGATTTCAGGCTCAGGGGAAAAAAGAAAAAGAAAAAAAAAACTAGTATAGCCACAGGACCTTTGGAATATAACTAAAATATGCCTACTAGCTATCTACAAAATGGAGGACCCCCCAACTCTTCATCTGAACTATTCCAGCCTTTAGGTCCATGATTGGTCAACAATTTGTTTGTCTTTGTATGTTAACTCTCTTTTCAGCCACCAGGTTCCAGATGCTAGCATGACGCTGACCAGACTTCCCTGGACAGACAACCCCACCAATGTGTCCTGGAGCTCTGCTTCCCCAGAGCCCTGCCCCACTAGGGAAAGAGAGAGGCAGACTGGGAGTATGGATAGACCTGTCAACGCCCATGTTCAGCAGGGAAGCAATTACAGAAGCCAGACCTTCCACCTTCTGCATCCCACAATGACCTTGGGTCCATACTCCCAGAGGGTTAAAGAATAGGAAAGCTATCAGGGGAGGGGATGGGATACGGAGTTCTGGTGGCGGGAATTGTGTGGGGTTGTACCCCTCTTATCCTATGGTTTTGTCAATGTTTCCTTTATATAAATAAAATTTTAAAAAACGGGGTACAGGTAGTAGCGCTGTGGAGAGGAGATGTAGAACACCTGGACACCTAGGTCACAGCAGGTGCCCCACAGGTTGTATTTATTAGACACAGGCTTGCTGTCCCGCTGCCATTTTGTTCTTTATTATAAAAGTCAGTCTCCCACCCACCCTCCCACCCACCCTCCCCCAATCTTACGACACCTTTTTTAGTCACCTTATTGTTTCCTGAACACTTACAAGATATACCCCGTTATCAGATCATTCACAGCTTTGAATAATTAGCTATCTCAAAGAGTATATGTTACCTACAGCTACAAATCCAAACTTCTCATATGTCAACCCCAGCAACAGGGGAGGAACACATGACTCAGCACTTCCCTGTCTTGGACTCCTCCAACCTCTCTCAACTGGGGAGGGAGCACAGGCTCCTGCCTGCTCAAGTTCAAACTGCAGCTCCCTATTTTAAGCCCCCTCCCATTCTCCCCTCTTTGTTGAGGGCATGACCTCTCTGGGCTTCTAGGAAGCAAAGTGTCCTGCAAATCATGCCCCCCACACACACACACACACAAGCACTTCAAAGCAGACACACAAAGAAAATGAGCAGCGCTACTACAGGGCAGAAGTCCAAGAGAGAACTGCTCCCAAAGGTGAGTGGTCATGGGCAGCCCCAAACAGCTCTAATGCCACCACTTAGAGCTGTCATAGACAGGCCAGCCTGAGCTTATAACGATAAACAGAAGCTGTCGAGAAGAGTACAGTTACATTTTTCTTTTTCAATTGGGCTGCATTTATTTCTGTAAATTAAGACACATGGTCTTTGGCCTACAGCAGCCTGATAGTGTATTGTATTCACAAAACACAAGATACATCTGTTTATAAACATGACCTCTACAGTTCTTGCAAGAGCACACAGATTAAAACAGTGGCTTCCTTTCAGGCTGATTCAAATATAGAATATGCTGGGAATTATTTAATTATATATACACCCACAGCCAACCTTCACAGAAAGCAATCAAAATTCTGCTCAAGAGCCCATACAGACCTCTGCACAAGTAGTCACACAGACCCAGATTTTCACATTTTATAAGCATTTCATTACATTTTTAAAGTGTATACAAAATATGTGAGTATGGCTATTTTACACATAATGGGTACAACAGGGAGTCTTATATCCATTTTAGCTGTAAGATTTCATAGCAATACATCTGTTTGATTCTAAAGGGTAGATCTTACCAGAAGCATGAACTTCTTCTCTACTTAGAATAACAGGGTAAAGATTTGAAGATCTGATTCCAGATGAGAAAGGGATATATTCTAACCAGTCTAGTGCCTAAACAGCTGCAGATTCCAAAAGGAGTTCTATGTTTCTCTGGATGAGCTCCTAACTTGGGCTTTAAATTTTCCAAGCAGTTTGATGTTTTAGATGCAAGAAAGGGAAAAGCAACAATACTTAGGAACGCTGATCGATGAGGCCCTCCTTTAGTGGAATGCAGTAAAAAGTGAATTTTTAAATGCAATTTCATTTACAGCAACATCACTGCCCCCCTCCACTGGTTATTTTTTAAGGTAATTATTTTTCTATCTCTTCAGACAGATCATAAAGCCATACAGGGGAAAGAAAAACACGGTTTAGGGGCGGGGGAGACAGCATAATGGTTATGCAAAGAGACTCTCATGCCTCTTTTTTTAAGAGCCTCATGAGGCTCCAAAGTCCCAGGTTCAATCCCCCCACCACCACCATAAGCCAGAGCTGAGCAGTGCTCTGGTGAAAGAAAGAAAGAAAGAAAGAAAGAAAGAAAGAAAGAAAGAAAGAAAGAAAGAAAGAAAGAAAGAAAGAAAGAAAGAGAGAGAGAGAGGGAGAGGGAGAGAGAGAGAGAGGGAGGGAGGGAGGGAAGGAGGGAGGGAGGAGAGAGAGAGAAGGAAGTGTGTTAAAGACAGAAAGAAAGAAAATAACATTGTTGGGAGATCTGCATTATGTATCTGAAATGCTTAGAGCTTCAACTCAAAGGTTAAGGTGATGAACTGAGGCTTCCATTACAATGTTGCACAAATCGAGCCACAGTACAAAAGGAGGTATTATGTTCGAGAAGATTGGAGTTTAACTTGGAACACCAACATCTCATGTCCCCTGAGTAGTAGCCACTTAGCAGTTCGATCACTTTAAAGCTTCAGGATGTATTGTAACCCAAGGCAGCTCATTAAAAACACAGCCTTTCATTTGAGAGCTTTCGTTTATTTAAAGTGTTAAACTTATCTTTGAAATTTGAAATTCCTAATCACCCAGAATCAAGAACTAATAGTATTCAAACTAGTTTTTGAGGATTAGCAGATATCTTTAGATATAACTGTTAACCAAAATAAAATACTTCAGGTATTCAATTTTAAGAACAGAAATTTTGAATTAGAGACATGTGATCTAAAATCCACTGTCATAAAGCCTTCAGCCCAAAACATTTGCATTATTTTGCACAATAGAAAAGAACAGACATGAAAATTCTATCATCTTTATTTAAATATATACATATAGATGGATGTTACAAATAGATATACAAATGTAAATAGATATACAAATGCATATAGACAAACATACAGAATTTTAAATGCTGGGGATTAAATTACTAAACTCAGATATTCTAAATCATATTACAAAATATCACAAAACTTAAAAAATATATAAACAAGTTATATCTAAAATAGCATGAGGTCAGGTATTAATATCCAGATGAGGCGTGCTGTACAGAAAAAGTTAACCTGATGTCCGATATGGTTATAGTTTCCATATTTGCCATTCTAAAGCCAAGACTGAGTAAAGCAAGCACTCCATTGAACTGGAAACTTCTCTGATGGTCAAAGAAGAAGAAAAGAAAAAGAAAAGAAAAAAAAGCCAACACCTCATAATAAGATGCATTTCAAGACTGTCCAAAGGTGGTCAGCTATAATCAAAAATCATAACCAAACATTATTATCCCAAGCCTTACTTCCTAACCAAACAAACACCTACCACTATTCTTCCAAATCTGAACTGAAATCCATCAAGCAATCTATGTTACTGGGTCTATTTGGAAAATGCTGACTGAATGATTACTCCTTGCTCATAAGTACTTGAACATGAATTAAATGTGTCACTACCTTGATTTCTCCCCTGCCGCCACTAGGCAGCTTCTCACCAGTATATAAGTGGGTTGGGGGGGGGGGGGGAGGGAGACTAGCATGTGGCTGTGGCTGCCGAGAGCTAGTCTCTACCAAATCAGAATAAAGCAGTCTCTGCCTTCCAGGTTCACATATTAATTCTACCTCATTAAGCATCATCATAACCAGTTTTAGCCAGATGCCCACATGCACAGAAGACTATATTAGCTTCCAAACATTCAAAACACTCAGAAATACAAATGATATAATTTTTCAAAGCCATGCACTTACTTTGTGTCTGCATTTAAGTACAACTCCATAGGCTCCTATAATAAAAAGAAGTAAACAATCAGAAGCATGTATGTATACCAACTATAGCTATTGGAGAAGTCAAAGGTCAGATAAAGTTCCATTGACTAACAGCATGCTACACTGATTGTTCTTAAAGGGCCACGATTCTGCAGTGATAATGCAAAGAGCCATATCCAAGTTCAACATGGTTTTTTATCATATACATTTTATAAACCAAGAATATAAGCAACCCATTTCCCCCAACAAATATTTTTATCTTATTTTCCTCCAATGAATATTTTAAAATATTTCTCTTTTTAAAGAAAATTTCACTTGAGACTTTTTTTTTTTATTGAAGTCTAAAATTTCTGAAGATCTAGACTTAAGAACTTTAAGAGTGGCAGTCCGGGAGGTGGCGCAGTGGATAAAACATTGGACTCTCAAGTGTGAGGTTCTGAGTTCAATCCCCGGCAGCACATGTACCAGAATGATGTCTGGTTCTTTTCTCTCATGAGTAAATTAAAAAAAAAAACACTTTAAGAGTAACTAAAAATTAATTCAAAATATTCTAAGAAACATAAAAAATTAGGAGGTAAGGATTCCTCACTAACAAGCTGAAGCACAGAGCCTACTATGTTCTCAGTCCCTATGAGACAATTAAACCCTCTTCTAGAACACTGGAATGTTTTCCTAGCTGGCAAAACCATACAGGCTCCAGCATTCCAATTAATAACTAGCAGGCACCATAAATATTTTGGCCATAAACACTCAATTCACGGGCACAGCAACTCAAGGCTCTCTGGCCATTTACAGAAAAACACTCCCACTTTTTTTGTTTTTAAGGTATTTTGATGAGATTAATCGTTACCTTTTGGTTAGCTTATCCTATTACCTAGACATTAAACTATTTACTCCAAGACAGAGTTGACAGGCATCTACTTAACTGAAGTTAAAGTTATGTTGTGAAAAACCTAATTAGGATGACCAAAATGTACCATGATCACTGAGGTTTGGAGAACTGTCGAGAACACTGATGTTAACAGACAGGCAAAGACTGCATATACTTATGAAAAGGGAGAAGGGGACTTGAGGAAGATGATGTGGGAAATCTGTCTCCAACTGAGACTAAGGAACACCAACAAGTTTCCCTCACTCTGGTGGAGATGGGTGAATCTTATTATCATAGTTAGAATGGAATCACTTCCACATAAACTCAACAATCACCAGGCAATCTTCACCTAACGGCTGGGCCAGTTTTTCTTCTCTTTAATAGGGGTGAAAATGCACAGTAAGTGACAGAAATGTAGCTTGGTTGACAGTTTCGAGTGTCCTGACTCTCTCTCTCTCTCTTTCTGTCTCTGTCTCTGTCTCTCTCTCCACATAGTAGTTTATGAAGAAAATCTACATGGTAATGATAGTTCTGACAACTTAAACTAACATATTCTGACTTACAAGAGTCTGATAGTGTTGATCTGAGTTGATCACTAAGGCAAGGCAATGGTCCAGAAAAACTTAGGTTCAAAATTTGAAGCATCAGGGACCAGGTGGTGGCTCACCTGGGTAATTGCACACATTACAATGCACAAGGACCTGGGTTCAAGCCCCTGGTCCCCACCTGTAGGTATCTCTGTTTCTCTCCCTCTCTATCTCCCCCCCCCAATTTCTCTCTGTCTCTATCCAATAATAAATAAATAAATGAAAATACTAAATTTTTTAAGCATTTTAATGCTATCGTACCCTTATGTGCTGACCTTCTCTAGTCAGTAGTTTGACTGTGTTCATTTCTACTGGCAATGCTTTCATAAACTAAAAGGGAGCTATTATAGAACAGTAACTGAAACATGGGAATGTATGTTTATAGAATGCCAATGAAGACAGAGAAGAAGAATTGACTGATGAAGATTCTATTTGACTTCAACTTCAGACTTTGAAGCAAGTACCACATCATTAGTGCATATTTTAATTGTTTCTATTTATCTGAAAGGATTTCACAACTTACTATTAAAGTCTAGCACACCTTTGCTATTCACATAAATGTTTGAACTTCTATTTTCATTTTTTTTTTACAGATTCATTTGTTTATTAGTGGGAGAGGGGAGAAGATGGGGGGAGGGAGAGGGAGAGGGAGAGGGAGAGGGAGAGGGAGAGGAAAAGAGAGGGAAAACAGCCCCAAATATTCTGTTACAGACAGTGCCAGGGACTGAACTCAGGACCTCATTCTTGTTAAGTCTAGCACTTCAGCCACCACACTACCTCTTGGGCCACTTAAATTTCTTTTGAAATTCAGAATTCATTTGAATTTTCTGAGCTATGAAACGTTTACAAAATTTGACCAAAAGCTGTAAATGCCGAGAAATCAATAGCTATGATCACTTATCCTCTGTGGACAGAATCATTTATCAAAATCTTCAAAAAGTATCCTTGCATCAAGATAAGAAAAAAAAATTAAAAAGAAAAAATCAGGAAGACCGGGAGCTAGGTGGTGGTGTACCCAGCTGAGCAGACATAGTACCAGGCACAAGGACCCAGGTTTGAAACCCCGCTCCCCACCTGAAAGTGGGACATTTCATGAGCAATGAAGTCTCTCTCTCTCTGCTCCTCCCCTCTCAATTTCTCTCTGTCCTACAAAAAAATCAAAGACTGTATTTCATTGCATCAGTGTCACTGATTATAAAGATTATTTTGTGTACCACAAAGAAAGGGACACTGCCAGTTAACCATGACATTCTACATATTATAACACACATTCTGATTTTAAAAGTGTTAAAAGATTTATAAAATGTTAAAATATTTATAAAATCATAAAATTGTGTGCCTTGGAATTTATGAAACTGGGTTTTGTCATTCTCAAAAGACACAGGGAAATTATTTATTCACTCATTTACCATATTATCAAGTAAAAGTGAACTTATGCAAATAAGTTTTGTTGTTATTTGAAATAAGCCTAGTTGACATAAAGATGTGTAGCCCTCCATATATATATATACACACACACACACACACACACACACACACACATACATACATACATATATGAAAAGAATGAATAGAAGGCAACCTTAGGAATTTCCTCAAGTGTTGAACTTTAAAAGGTTTTCAGAGGCCCAGGAGGTGACACAGTGGATAGAACATTAAACTCTCAAACATGAAGTCCTGAGTTCAATACCCAACACTGCATGTGCCAGAGTGATGCTCTGGGTCTCTCTCTTTCTCGTTAATAAATACATCGGGGGGGATGCAAATGCCATTAATTGTTCAATTGAAAAGTAACCCAGATAGTTTAAGATTTTTTTTTAATAGTGGCAAAGAGCCAGAGAGTGGTAGAGAGAGAGAGAGAGACCACACAACACCGAAGTTTTCTTCAATGGGTAGGGAGCACTCCAACCAAGGTCACGCGCCTAGCAGTTCTCTAGCGTACCATCCAAATGCTCTATTCCACCTGCCCAGTTTTATTTTTACATTTCACTCTTAAGCATATATTTGAATTGAGATGCATGCATGTATATGTATGTGTATGTTAAATAAGCAACAGTAACTACTGTTACAAGTACACAGAATCACTGCATCAGTAACACTGAATTAGTGCCATCTCAGTGGGAGCTGTAACTATATATGGCTCAGAAAGGGAAGAAACACTACACTTACCTTCACCTACAACCCCAAGGATCTCAAATTTATTCATCACATTACCAATGTTAGGAATCTTCATGAAGACAAACTCCTCTTTTGATGCAAGCCACAAAACATGGCATCCAAAGAGAACTTCTGAGAAAGCTGTGTTGTAAGGAGAAGAAAAAATGTCCAAAAGCAGCAACTTTTACAGGAACTTCACATATTTGTTCTGAGGTGAAACAGTCAGTGATTTCCCTGTAGGAACAAACACAGTGAGAGACATTCAGTTCCATAGCTCAGTACTTTAACAGCATAGCCTACTTTTCCTGTACAGGCCCTTTAAAACCATATTAATATTTCAACTTTTTTTCTGTCACTGGGGCCTGGTGTATGCAAATTTCATGACTACTCTAGGTCAAATTTTTCAGAGAGAGAGAGAGACATGATAGCACCAGAGCTGCCCCTAGTGTCACTGTAGGCCTCCTCATGTGGTGCTGGGCCTCGAACTCTGCTGGACGCAGGACAAGGCAGCTGTCCTATCAGGTGAATTATTTCTCCTGCCTGTTCCATATTGGGAGGAAGGGAGGGAGGAGGGAAATTGGCACCCAAAGGAACATCTATCTAACTGTACCTGGGATGAGTAGCACACTGAGGAGAAAGGGGAAACCTAACCCCATGTAACTTTAGCAAGTAGTGTTTAGCAAACAGCTTGGTTCTTAATGCAGACAGGTAGAAAGAGAAACATATGTGCAAATTCTGACACACATAAATGTATAGACATTCCCTAGTTCCAGAGGAAATGGCACTCCAATAGCCTTAAGAACAGCTGGTACATTACAATATATATATTTAAATTATAAAATATAATATATATATATATATTTCCAAGGGTTCCTTAGAAAAATGGATAATTCCTATGCTATGTCAGGAAAAATAATTTAGGATGTTAAAAAAACTCATGACATATTTTTTTGACTTTCTATGCAAAAATGCATCATGACTTTTCCAACAACCTAACACAGTATGAACCCAAGATCTATTTTTGTGGTGCCAGAAAGTAAGGAAGTGCTCAAAGAATGGTGAGGACATATCTAAAATTTCACCAGTCAGCTTGAAGAGATTCCCACTAGTTATATGAGGAACATCTCAGCACCCAAAGGGGGGGGGGGGCGGGTAGCAGATTATAATCGATACAGGTAAGTTAAGATGCACCAGCACTTAGTGGCATGATTAACAGAGAATGAAAAGCCTTACTTGAGGTGCAACCTCAAAGAATAAATACAGTGATGGGATTAGACAATGCACAGCTGCAACCGCCCAGGTAATAACAATTTCAGGCAAGTACCGTCAGCACATGCTAAAACTAGTGGCAGAAAGTCTGTTGGAAAACAGGATGCTATCCAGCCTCGAATCGGTTTCCTACAAGACACTTATTAATTACGAAGGTGAAAACAGCAATCTCATTGCGTAGTAAGAGTCCTGCCAGGCATCACATAAATTAAAGTCAACATTGTCAAAATAGAACAAGCCAGCGTCCCAAGCCTGCTGACAAAATGCTCACCAGGATCACTCCAGGACATTCCTTCTGAGAAAGAAAAGCCTCCTTCTAACCAAACTGGGAGGTGGTCCACTAAATGGTTGGTCTGTGTTGTTTAAAATGGCTAGGTCTTCAACGATAAGGAACAACCCAACAACTGTCCCAGAAAAGATGACCAAGAGCCACACTGCCTAAATGTAGTGTGTGACACTGGATTGGAACCTAAGCAAAAAAAAAAAAGATGTCTTTGCTATTCATAGTGACTGATAAAATTTAAATATCTACATATTAAACAAATATTTGTGTGTCAATGATATATATTTTTTATTTGGGTAAAAGTATCATGCTTATATAAAACTATGTTCCTGTTCTAAATGGTAAAATGGGTCGAGGCAGTCAAAAGGTTTAACTTCTGGAAAGAAACATCTTGGAGATATGATATACAGCATGATGGCCACAATTAGTAAGACAGTATCATGTGTTTATTTAAAAGCTGTTAAGAGAATAGATCCTAAAAGTGCTCACAGGACAAAATTGTAGCTATATGCAGTGCTACATGTTGACTGGACTTAAGTGTGATGACCATTAGAGTACATGTCAAGTACTCATGTCAACTTGAGATGAGTAACTATTATGATTACTGTATTTTATTAAAAACAAATAAATGAGGAGTCAGGTGGTAGCGCAGTGGGTTAAGCACATGTGGTGCGAAGCAAAGACCAGCATAAGGATCCCGGTTTGAGCCCCCGGCTCCCCACCTGCAGGGGAGTCACTTCACAGGCAGTGAAACAGGTCTGCAGGTGTCTATCTTTCTCTCCTCCTCTCTGTCTTCCCCTCCTCTCTCCATTTCTCTCTGTCCTATCCAACAACAACGACATCAACTACAACAACAATAACTACTACAACAATAAAAAATAAGGGCAACAAAAGAGAAAAATTAATATAAATGAATATTAAAAATTAAAAAATAAATAAATAACCCAGAAGCTCTAGAATAAAAGTCTAATAAGATAAACAAACAAACAAAAAAACTAGAACACAAAAAAACAAGGAAAGGAGACCAAGGTTTTGAGAAAGTTTGCAACAAAGTGTTCAAGGAAAAAAAAAAATTGCTTCTGTGTACAGAAGAAAAGGGAAGAAGAGAATGATAGCGCAGATGTGGTGCGTGCTGGCATGTGGGAGATCTGGGTCAAGGATCTATAAAACAGGAAATCTGTAACTCTTTCAAAGTACGCTATTTTGTTTCAAAAACCTATCCGGAACTAAAGAATAACAGTTGCACCAACATAAAGTACTGGTTTAAAAGAAATTACATCAGAACCAATTAAAAAATTATTTGTTGTCTACGAAACTTGGAATGCTTTAAAAATAAGAGTACTGTACATGGTATCAATATATATTGCCACAGTGAAATGTGCCCTTTTTGTACACGGAGTAGGAATATGAACTACATAGCTATTCTAAAAAACTGTTTAAAAAGTTTAAGTAGGATGTCTATAACTATATACTTCTGTAATGCTTATATTCTGATTAAAATGCATAACAATAACCTACAATAAATTATTTTAAATGTTATAATCTTTAGACTTAATCCCTTGAAAAATTAAGAACATGACAACATTATTATTAAACATTGTCAACGTTATTATTAAACATTATCCTGGTAAGTTCTAGCCAGTTTAGGAAAATGTGGGGGGGGGGGAAATGAATAAATTACCTAGGCTTAGAAAGTGAAAAGTAAAATAGAATGTATAGAGATTTCCCTTTACATAGAAAATACAAAAGAATTATTAAAAGTATAATATTTAGCAAGGTAGCTAAATATACAACTTGACACACAACTATTGACTGCTTTTGTAAACAGTATGAAACCAAAAATGTATTTTGAAAATGCTTAGAAGATTTAGCATTATTACAACAATAAAACAACAAGGGCAACAAAAGGGAATAAATAAATAAATATTTTTTAAAAGAAGAGGATTTAGCACTGGGGGCCAGTGGTGGTGGCCCTAGCAGAGCACACATGTTACAATGTGCAGGGACCGAGGTTCAAGGCCCAGTCGCCACCTACAGGGGGGAAGCTTCACGAGTGGTGAAGCAGGTCTACAGGTGTTTCTCTCGAACTCCACGTCCCTCCTAGCTCTCAAATTCTTTCTGTCTCTAACCAAAATTAACTTAAAATATATTTTTAAAGGGAATAAAAGATACTTCTATTATATCTTTTTTTCTATTACATGTCTATATAACTTTATTCAAAAGCATTAAAGGAGAGCTGAGTGGATGGAACTCTTCCAGTTTTAAGGCCAGAATATTCAATAATGCTATAAAAATAACAATTCTCTCCCAATGTGAATCCAGAGTCCATGCAATTCCCATCGAAATCCCAACAAGGTTTCTTGAAGAATTAAGACAAGCTGATATTATATATTTGTCAGAAAAGTCAGGACACCTTTTTTGCATAGAAAAAAAGGCATGACTTTTCCAACAGCCATGTACACATATACATATATGCAGAGTTCCAGATATACATGACAACTTCCTGAATTTTAAGGAAAAGAAAAGGAGAGGAGGAGGAGGAGGAGGAGGAGGAGAAATAAATGACAAGGCTCAACCTTGAGAGCAGGCTCTAGCTGAATGCTGTAAAGCTTTACCACATGCCTGAGGTCTGGATGGTGTTTTAGAGATTAAACGGGGAGACTTGGGCACAGAGAGTGACAAATTAACTGGGGAACTGATATGAGCCCAGAAGCAGACAGCTTCATCCCTCCAGCTCCATGCTCACCCCCCCTCCCCCCCACCGCAGCCTTCAGAAGAAGCCAGGTCACACCAGCGCCCTCTAATGGCTAAATCCAGGGGCGCCACCAGGCCTTTCCCTTCCCTCTCTTGGGCTGGTATCATCTCTGCCTAGTCTCTCCCTCCAGCCATGCTGGGATCTTTCAAGTCAACCTGTAAGAAGAAAGTCACAGCTGCTCCTAATGCCAAATATACCTCTGTTGCTTGAACATTTACTTTAGGTCAGATCCTTATCATCTCATCTTCCATTTCATATCCCATCCCACCCCCAAAAAAGGAAGGCAAGAGAAAGTAGAAATGTAAAGGGAAAATTAATAGGATTTAAATCCTTTGTTAAAAGATCGTCATGACATTTAGAGAAGAGGATGCCAATAAGGTTTTATTCTCTTCCTTTGCTCAGTTACTGACAATTTCTGAGTGCCTAGCACGGCTGGGGAACAGAGAGGCAAGGCCCTTGCTCTCATGCTGGTATGAGGAACACACAGCACACTATTTGCAGACACTGCCACAGGTTTATAAGGAGGGGGAAATGAGTAGCAACCCAGACAGAAAGGCTTCTCCAAAAAGGTGACATTGGAAGTGAAATACCACCAGCAAGGAGGAGCCATCTGCACAAAGTTCTTTCTACGTGAGCAGCATTCCAGGTAAGAGCTGCTCAGAATGCATCTAAGAATGAATCATTCTTTGATTTTTCTATGGCTGATTTGGAAGAACACCCAAGATACACTTACGAGATTCCACTCTTTGCCAATAACGTTATGGCTCATTTCAAAGGAAATCTGAGATTAAAAAAAAACTATACGTCAAATTGATTTCACTGCATCTTCTTATGGATAATGCTGATTATCAGATTTTTTTGAAGACATAAAGCCTCAGGCACTCTAATTTCTAACTAAAACTAATAACTAAATAAATTGGATGAAACATCCCTTTTGGACAAATACAAACGCTGGAGGGAATTCTTTAAATCTAAAAATCCCTCAAAGACTTGACAAAATTGTGAAAGATTACCTAGCTGAAATCAAGACGGTCCTGTCCCCCTTAGGGAGGGGCCAAGAAACGTCATCTGAACTACTCAAAACTGGTTTAGCCCACAGGTATTTAAAGAGCAACAAAAGTGGGTAAGGAAAGCCAACTTGCTCTAGAAGAAACCCTTCTAAATCCTGGGGCAAAAAAAGTCAAAGGCGGTAGTGCATCGAGTTAAGCGCACGTGGTGCAAAGCGCAAGGATCCAGGTTAGAGCCTCCATCTCCCCACCTGCAGGGGAGTCGCTTCACAGGCGTGAAGCAGGTCTGCAGGTGTCTATCTTTCTCTCCCCCTCTCTGTCTTCCCCTCCTCTCTCCATTTCTCTGTCCTAGCCAAGAATAACGACATCAATAATAATAATAATAACCACAACAATGATAAAACAACAAGGGCAATAAAAAGGGAAGAAAATAGTCTCTAGGCACAGTGGATTTGTGGTGCAGGCACCAAGCCCCAGCAATAACCCTGGAGGCAAAAAGAAAAGAAAAGAAAAGAAAAGAAATAAATAAAAAGAAGAAGAAGGAAGTGTGCTAAGCCACTGCTTATTTAAAACCAATACTCCCAGGCCAAAGGAAACCAGACAAAATCAGTCCTTGGACAGGCCTGAATTATACTAGATGTCATCTGGGTGGTAGAAATGGGTCGAGGTGGCTCCACATTCCATTTGGTGGTGCCACCAGTCCCCTTGCTGAACGAGGGCGGGGGGCTTTGCGGGAGGATAACAACCTAGGTCTCCCCAAACTGCTGGGTAAGTGCTCACTGATGCTGTGCAGTACATATAGAAAGCCAGGCACACAAAGCAGTAAGACACCATAAACAGGAAACAACAGAAGCAGAATGACCCAGAAAGAGTTATAATATTAGAACCATCAGGAATAGCCTGGAGGATAAAAGCCCGAAGGTTGGCCATTTTGACAGAACTTGAAGGTGCAAAAGGTGAAAAGACCACATTTAAAAATTTGTAACTCTAGAACTGAAAGAATAACAACAAAAGGGAACAACAAATAATGGACAGTCTAAAGATGATAATTTCAGGACAGAACATTTTGAACATGTTTTTGAAGCCTGACCAAATAAACTGTAGCAAAGAACTTCAGAATACCTTTTCCCCCAAACACAAACAGGCCATTTACGAGAACTGATAATGTACTGGATAATAACACAATTCAGAACCAATTGCAAGAAGTGAAGGCCAAGGATGTTATCATTCCACAATAGAAGCAGACCAAAAAAATCAGAAAATAAGCAGGAGATATTCATGTGTCTGGAAAGAAATATCTTATCAAAAATATTCCATAAATCAAAGAAGAAATCACAGTAAACATTAAGGTAGCAAAAAATACAAATTGATGCCATGCTGGGGTATGAGGGTAGGAGGTTCAGATATGTTTATCACATTTTTCAGGGAAAATTAATGAACTAAGGATCAGTATTCTCAAGAGGCTTAAAAAAAAAACAGCAAAATAAATGCAAAGAAAATACCAAGGAAGATCAGAAGCTCACAGGTTAGAAAGTGTACAAACAACAGAGAGCTCAAAAGAACAAAGAGCTGGATGCTAGAAATCAACTGGAGTTGGGGGGTGGGGGGCAGGGAATAGGGGCCAGGGGCCAGGAAACATGCTGGTTTAGGCTTGTGAGAGTCTCAGCAGAATCCAGCCACACCAAGGCAGGCTTCTTCAAAGAGCAGAGAGCTGGTGTACAGCTGCTGACTGGTGATTCATCACACAGCAACAGAAAACACATACAACAGTGGCGTCTCTTTTCTTCTCTTTTCTAAACCAAAATACTATTCAGCTCTGGTATATGGTGTTGCTGGGGGATTGAACCTGGGACCTTTGGTTCAAGCCCCTAATCTCTCTCTGGGGGTGGGGGTGGGGACATGGCAAGACCAACCTGATGAGTGCTTCCTCCAGCCTCATATTTTTAAACAACAAACAAGTCTATTGATGACATCATACATAAAGACTTCCTTGGGCAAATAAGTGACTTTTATCAAAGATAAAGCAATTTTATGTTACATTAACAACAACAAAATGTAGCTGATCTCCCTCTCCTCTTCTCTCTCTCTCTCTCTCTCTCTCTCTCATTCATTCATTCAGATCCCACATACTGTTTGTTCTGTGTCCAGATCGCAGCAGTAACAAGGAAACAGACACTCCAGTAGTGGACAAGCTGGGTGAGGACTGCACTCTCAAAGCCTCAAAGCCAGACAGGTGAGAAGCTGCCCAGGAAACCAGGTAGGTCTGGTCTTGAAGGGAAATGGCTGACACCCAATGTCAGAAGACTCTGGACGGGAGGGAGTGAAAACTGAAAAAGAGGTGATTGAGAGCTTCTGGGGGAAGAACTGTGATCGGTGGGAGAAGTGAAAAGAAAAATGATTTCAGCTTAGCGGTAAATGGTCACCAATGACCCATCAGTGGTTACTCATTCATTCTGTAAATATCTATGAGATACCTACAGAGCGCCAGCCCACAGCAAACCCAGGGGCTAAGCAGTGAGCATCAGGGACACACAGAGCCTGGGGAGGAGACTGCAAACAAAGCTGACCATACATTAGAAAACAGTCCTGAGTCACAGAGCTGAGGCAACTGACAGCAAGGGTCCTGTCACTGGGATGCTCTGGGGAAAACCTGTCTAGGGAAGTGAGATCTGTTTCCTATAAGATCCATGAGAACAGGGACTGTAAAAGCATTCGTGGCGGTGCAAAGACTGGGAGAGCTGGAGCAACTCAGGGAATGGAGGAGGCTTGGAATCTAGGCGGGAGGAGGGAGCAGGGAGCAGGGGCCAGCAGGGGCCAGGAAGAAGTCCCTGGAAATCTGGCAGCAGGAAAGATCCTTGCACTAATCAAACAAGAATGTCCTCCAACAGCAAGATTCTAATGGTTATGCAGAGATGCTCAGTCCTGAGGCTCCAAAACCCCAGGTTCAACCCTTCCCACCACAAGCCAGAGCTGAGCAGTGCTCTAGCTTAAAATTAAAATTTATTGATTTGTGTATTTATTGAGTGATTTTACTAGAGAGCACTGCTCAGCTCCAGCTTTTGGTGGAGAAGGGGACCGACCCTGGGCCCTGAGAACCTCAGGCACGAGGTTTTCTTGCATAACCATTATGCAATATCCCCACCCCTTAAAATTAAACATTATTTAAACAGTTCTAACACACTCATCTGAGTTTTTGATTAATAAGCAGAGGGGTTTGTAAACAAATAACAAAATGCATTTGAAAGCGGACTTGTCTTACACTAAGAAACACAATGTAAGTAATTTTCTCTCTGCACTGGCAAGAAGCAGAAGTGACAAAACTGACAGAACCTACGAGAACTGACAGAAGCATAAGGCTTATAATTTAGTTCAGATATTAGTGCTATTGAATTTAGCAGCTGCCTGGGCCTTGAATGTTCCCTTTGTTGCTGAAATTATAATTTTCATCTCAACAGGTCTTCGCTTCTTCCCAAAGAGTACAAAATCAGTTGAATCATGAGTTTTGTTTCCATTTCTGGTACTGTTTTTATACATACAAATGAGAGAACCATTTTGTCACTGAAAATTGCACAGGAATGAATCTGGTACACGACAAAACTTCTGTTATAATAAAATAATTCAAATGGTTTGAAAGCATCTTAAAACTTGTGATCCCTGTACAGAAAGAAACCATTTCCATGGAAAGTACCGGCCTTATAAAACAACCACCCTAAGTACTCTCTTGTAAAGAATTCTCCAGGTTGGCTATGATAAGTAAGGAGATCATATATACACTCCTGCTTAGTTTTCTTCCTAGAACCATATGACTAATTGCATCTTCATTTTGCTTTAATCCTTCAGTAGAATGGTCTGATTTATCAAGCCTTCCTCTGCAATCCAGCTCCCTTTATTAAATCAGGTATTTAACATACACACAGTTTAAGAGCATAAATTTCCTCCAACTCTCAAATGGACAGCTTGCCTCTCTAGTATTTCTTTAATGCTTTTAGAATACTTCCACAAGGGGGTGGTAAGACAGCTCACTTGGATAGTGCACTGCTACTCTGTGTGTGAGACCCAGGTTCAAGCCCAACTTCAACCATAGTGGAGGAAGTTTCAGTGCTATGGTCCTGTTCCTCCCCATTCCACCCCTACCCCCCCCACCCCCCACCCCCATCTAAAAAGTAATCCTGGAGCAGTGAAAGGACAACAAAGAATCCTTCCATAAGGCAGGAAATTCAGTACCAACTCAATGTATTTCCTACTCAAGAATTGCCAGCCCTGCAAAGCTCTCAGTTCTGGAGACTCTGGGGTCCTCAGGGTTCTGACTGAAAAAGAAGTGGGAAACTGAAGGGGATCAAAGAAACTTAGGGGTCAGATTAGGAATATACTATTTGACATTCATTATGGTCATGCAGCTATCAATTCCTGATGGAATTGATTTGCTCTGATTTCCGCATTTAAACAGCATAATTTAAGTTAAGCTTAATAGAGGTTAGGGAACCACAGACTTTGTTGGGTTGATGTAAGTCAGAAATGTCTGAGTTACTTTCCTCTACTTCAAAAAAAAAATTACCTTCTGATGAGAAAGGGTGGAAGGAACCATAGTCAAGTAGCACTGAAGAACACTTACAGGTTTTCGATGAAATTAAGACCATCAATCTAGATCTATCCAGCCCTGAAATGCTTTCAGACATAGGAGATGGGATTGCTGAACTGCTGCTGTTACTCTGAGGAAATCAAAGAAGAAAGAAGATATGGGGGGGGGGGGGCGCAACACTAGTCTAGCGGCCCACAAGGTGGCACAGTGGGTATGGGAGCATTCCATTTGCCAGACTGGCACTCTGGTTCTTTCTCTCTCATGTTAGTAAGTAGATGATGATGATGATGATGATGATGATGATGATGATGATGATGATAATACACTGGTCAAGAGCAGATGCGGTCACATTTTTCAGAAAGGGGGAAACAGCATATTCTGTCAACTCTAGCTAGAAGCTTAAAATCCAGGGATCATGCTCTGTGTGCTGAGAAGCAGGCAGGGTGGCAGACCCCGCCTGTCAGCAAAGGAAACAGACAAGCCCCCTTAGCCCGTGGAGTTTAGCAAAGCATCACGCATTTTAAGTAGGAAGTCATGCATACAAAGTGCTATGAAAAAGAGATATAAGGTGCTTCAAGGACCTGCAGCGGAGGTTTCCCGCCTAACAGAAAAAGGAGCGAGTGAGCTGAGATCTGCTGGACAACAGTGGCGTCCATCTGTGGTGGACAACATGGTGGGCTGCCCCAGGAGAGAATAATCTGAGTCAGACACAAGAGACTCAGGGGGACTGGGTGCGATGGTGACTAACCCAGCATAACAGGGCAGTTGCAGTAGTTTTCTCTTCACCTGAGAGGAAGGAGCCACTGGAGGGCTCTGAATAACACCCGGAGGGGTGGGTTAAAGGGGTGGTATGACTACCAGATGATCTGCACCTTGAAGGGAGCACAGAAGCCTCAGGGCAGGCAATGGCTAAGTGCCTGAAGGGGGAGGTGCAGGAAGCCACTGCAGTCACCCAAGAGGACAAAAGGCAGGTGTGGGCATGCAGTAGCACAGCTGGATTTGGACTACAGCTAGAGAGAAAACGAATACCACTGTGGATGGATTCAAGGCGGGGAGGGAGGAGAGAAGAATCAGGGGTAACTTCCTGCTCCGGAGCTTGCCCTTTGGGACTTCCAGGAAGACTAGGAAAGGAGCAGGTTAAGAAGGGAGGGGAGAAAGTACAGGGCTTGGGTTTAGAGCGCCATCCAAGCACAAAGGACCAAACCCAAAGGGGAAGAGCCATAGGGAACAAGAATCCAACGCCCATCACAAAGACTTAACATCCTGAGGCAGGAAAGCTCACTAGGACAGACTGGACAAGGTGACAGATAAACAAGTAGTTCCTAGGAAAAGAAACACCTGGCACATAGACATAGTCGCTCAACCTTACATACCAGATTAAAGTCACACAGAGACACATTTCAGATTTGGACCATCCAAACATAACATGCCATGCTAATGAAAGCACGAAGGTGTTTAGTTTGCTCCAATACTGCTGGTGGAGATACGTCCTTTTGAACACCACTTTGACCATCCTTTAAACGTGAAAACAGACATCTTCTGACTCTATTGCCAAGAAGTCCTCCTCAGAAGCGCACACGGAGTGAACATACATTACTTGCTGCAGGACTGGCCATAAAAGAATGGAAGCTCCCAGAGGGATAAAGAATAGGGAAGCTATCAGGGGAGGAGAGGGGATACAGAGTTCTGGTGGTGGGAATTGTGTGGAGTTGTACCCCTCTTATCCTACGGTTTTTGTCAGGGTTTCCTTTTTATAAATAAAAATTATAAAATAAAAAAAAACAATGGAAGCAACCCAAACATGCAGAAACATGCCTCCCTGGTGGGGCCTGACTAAATGAATCATGGTGTGTTCGTCCAGTTTTCTTTTTAAGCCAGACATGAATGTAAAATACATACTTTCTCTAAGACAACATTTTACCGATTTTCTTTTTTTTTAATATGTATTTCTTTTTTATTCCCTTTTGTTGCCTTTGTTGTTTTTTTATTGTTGTAGTTATTACTGTTGGATAGGACAGAGAAATGGAGAGAGGAGGGAAGACAGAGAGGGGGAGAGAAAGATAGACACTTGCAGACCTGCTTCACTGCCTGTGAAGTGATTCCCCTGTGGGTGGGGAGCCGGGGGCTCAAACTGGGATCCTTCCACCGGTCTCTGTGCTTTGCGCCACCTGCGCTTAACCCGCTGCGCTACTGCCCAGCTCCCAACATTTTACCAATTTTCATTTTCTGCTCTATTTTCCCATTAAGTCAAATTCATACAAGTTATAATCTAACTCAATACCACTCATACCGGTTTTGTACACTGTGGCCCCACCAGAGGCTTGTATTTGGAAGAGGTTTAGCGCTGTTTTAGAAGTTTTAAAAATCCATGAATCAAAAGGCATACAAAGACATGGTAGTGTGTTTTTACTTAGCAGCCCAAGAGGTTAGTGCAGTTGAGAAAGTGTTGGACTTGCACACCTGAGTTTGATTCCTGCCGTTGCATGTGTCAGTTGTTTGTGTTTTCAGAAAGATGCATTTACGAGAAGGAGAGACAGTGTGTGTCACTCTGGCGCATACAATGCCAGGAACTGAACTCAGGACTTCATAGTTGAGAGATCAACACTTTATCCACTGTACCACCTCCCAGGTAGTATGTCTTGGTACCCAAGACGTCAGTTCAACTTCAAGCACTGTCAATAAATCTGGAAAATTCTCAAAGGCAGCTTCCAGGCCAGACGGTGTTGTGGCTGTCACAAATGGATCTTCTACCACATCGCCAGCCTTGTGTTGTAGCCGCTGGGTCAAAATATCTGATTTACAGTTGACCTCAACAGCTTTCATTTCCTCAGTTAAAAAGTAAGGCTCCTCTGTTGGATGATCTCTGAGGCTGCATCTATCGTTCAAGTCTCATAATTCATTGCTAAAGACTCGGAAGCTCTCAGACTGAAAATGAGTATCAAAAAACTCAGTTCAAAAATGTCAACTCAAAGGGGACTAGTATAAAATACATATATTTTTACCCTCTCTCTTTTCATTATGGCTCCAAGTCACTTACCAAGCTAAGTTCCTAGAGCAACTGAGATGAATCATTCGAGAGCAAGAGAAGGAATGAAGTGACTACCGCTCAACCAATTTGGGGGGGATGGAAGGGAAGTTGCAAAACAAGAATAACTGCTCTGCTGCTGGCCAAACATCTGGTAGTTAAGTTATTCCTGGGAGGGTCTCTCATGTTAAAGGGGAAGAAAATTGGTAATAATGACTAGACAGCAGCAAGGCATAAAGAAGTCTGGGATATTTTCCAAATAGGTTGGGAGGAGTTATTTTTATTTACATAGATATTTGAGTCCTATTTAAAATATAGAAGAAACTGAAGAAAATCAAGCTAAAGGTCCTGTACTTCCCTCAGCTGCTCTACTAACTTTAGCTGGATGAGCAATATTACTTTGCTCAAACAAACAGCAGTCAAAATTACAAGCAATTTCACCAAGGCTATTAACTAATGACAGCATTCAACCGATTTCAAAAGAGATGTGTACACATGACTAATAATAAAGAAATGTTCATGTTGAAAGAGAAATAGGTTCCATCCTCTAGGAAATCTACAGCTTTAAAAAGTGAATATACCCAGAGTGGCAAAATAGCTCAACTAGATAGTGTGTGACTTTGCCATATTCAAGACCCAGGGTTAAGCCTGGCCTCTGCCACAATGAAAGAAGATTCAGTGCTATGGTTTCTTTATCTCTCTGAATCAATCTATCTCTCCCTCCCCCTCCCTCCATATCTGAAAATAAATAAATCCACAATGTGGCTAAGAAAATGTCTGAGTTATAGTTTTTTCTCATACCAAATACTCTACTGAGTGGTCTCTTAAAGCCTTGGCTTCCATTTATAAACTGAGGTCAAGTCACACTGAAACCAATGGCATGTCTTACAATTCATTCTAACACTGCATATCCAGAGGTAGTTCCCACACTTTTTTTTTTAAATCTTTATTTATTGGATAGAGACAGCCAGAAATTGAGAGGGAATGGGGTGATAGAGAGAGAGGGAGAAAGAGAGACACCTGCAGCCCTGCTTCACCACACGCAAAGCTTTCCCCCTGCAGGTGGGGACTGGGGTCTCAAACCCAGGTCCTGGAACACTGTAACATATGCACTTATCCAGGTTGTGCCACCACCCAGCCCCTTAGTTTCCACACTTTTATGGCCTCAGTCCCTCAAACTTCTCTCACTTTAAAGGCCAGTCACACTGAGGTCCCCAAGTCACTTTCTGATCTAGCTATAAATTTCAGGGTTCCCATCACTCCTTCCTCAGGTTTTATGATTCCCTAGAATGAATTTCAGAATACAGGAAGATGCTTTACACCATTACCAGTGCATCAAAGGATGCGACCTAGGGACAGTCAAATGGGAGAAATGCACAGGGTGGCAGATGGGGGTCTACAGGGCTTCCAAGTTCCCCCTACAGGGTGTACCGCCTTCTCATTATCTTCCAGCTCACCAGCCAAGAAGCTCCCCTCAAGCCCTGACATTTTGGGGTCCTTTATGCTTGTTTCCTCACACAGGCACACAACTAACCAACAGTTGGCCATTGGTGGCTGAACTCAATCTCCAGTGCCCACCCCATCCCCAGAGATGGGGGTACATGTTCTAACCCCCTATTCTTGGCTTGGTCCATCTGGTGACCAGGCCCCATCTTGAAGTTAGCCTCAGCCAGAAGTCATCTTGTTAGCTAGCAAAACAAACCCAAGAGACTCAGGTGACATTCTTGTGACAAGAATAGATTAGATAGATGAAACAGGTAAAGCTATTCAGGGTATTCATGGTACAGGCCAAAAGAGGCAGGAGACACACACACACACACACACACACACACACACACACACACACACACCAAGTGTTTGTATAACTCAAGTCATTCTGCTTATCTGAAATCCAGGGCAAAAGTCCAGGGGTGGCAAGGAAGGAGGCAGGGACTAATCCATGAAAGTCCTTGTTTGCAGTGTCACAGGTATGATTCCCTTCTTCTTCTAGCGTTTGCCCTTCTTCCATAGCCAGTTAATGGCTTTGAAAGTGACTGGGATCCATGTGGATTCAGTCGGCTAGGAAGGATCGTCAGTTTCCCCAATGAATGGGTACTCACGGGATGCACCACCGGAAGGTGGATCCAATGCATCCCAAAGTTTGATTCCCTGATATCTAAAGACAGGGTTCAACTACTTTACAAAAAGTTAAGGCTACTGCCACAGATGAAGCTAAATCAAGAGAAAGTTTGTAGGTGGGCAGTAACCAGTGTTTAGATCAAAGTTTTTATAAAACACCGTGAAGGCAAGAGGGTTGGAGCAGAGACGTGGATCAGGAAGCTACTGAGAGAGGCCAGGAAGCTACTGAGAGAGCTAAGGGCTGGCTGTCTCTACCAACACAGCAACAGTGAAGCCTGAGAAAGGCACACAGAACTGAGACATTTACATGCATTCAAGGGCACAGTGGCAACTGAAAAACCAGCAAATAGGTGAGAGATGGAGACACTGAGAAGATAATAATATGTCGGCCATGGCTGCTGAGTTTGTTGGCAAACTCTCCCTCTACCTGAATCTCTCTTACTCTGCCCACACTGAAATATCTGGGCTGACTTTCACCCTGTGAATCACATGACCAGAAACAAGTCATTTTACCTTTTTCTTTAAAAAATAATTTTTTAATCTTTATTTATTTTGAATAGAGACAGAGAAATTGCGAGGGGAGGGGGAAATGATATGGGAGAGAGAGAGAGAGAGACCTGCAGACCTGCTTCACCACTCATGAAGCTTTCCCCCTGCAGGTGGGGACCAGGGGCTTGAACCTGGATCCTTGCCCACTGTAATGTGTGTGCTTAACCAGGTGTGCCACCGCCTGGCCCCCATTTTATCTTTTTTTAAGTCTATTTTTTCCTTCACTGAGAGGGACTGGTACTACCCAGTTACAGGATAACTGTGAGAATTCGAGATTATAGTTTCTGATGTATAGGAGCCTCATAACAAAACAAAACAAAAAAACAACCATCATTAGTCATTAAATAATAGCACTAATCTAACACAATCAATGATGGCAGTGAGAAAGTTAATACCTCTTATGGAGTGGGATTTATCGTTAGGAGCCTGAACTTAAAAGATTCCCCAAAGGAGACAAATGATTTATGTCAAGACCAAAAAGGAATAATAAGAGTCCTGAAAAGGTGTTAGCATTTTTTAAGAGCAATATTTTTATTAAAGTAAGTAAAACATTTTTAAGGCAATCAATATTTTAGCCTTGCCAGTTCTGGCAGCACTCAGATCATGTGCAAAGACATGTTATTTAATTTGATATGTTGGAAATGTCACTGGAAATGTGTCTGCTCAGCATAAACAAGTTAAAACTTTGCTGACTCCAGAGCCACTTCTGAAAACGCATTCTGCTATCAATTTACTGAGAATTTATAGAGCCATACGTGAAGACGCCGTCAACTAACTGTGTAAAGTAAAACATCTTCTGTTTCGCCAAGACAAAAACAGGAATTGACAAATCAAAGTGCATCTGCAAGCAGAATTGCTGAAGTTATTTGCAAAGCATTTCATTTGGAAGAAAAGCAAATGCGTTTCTATTATCTTTAGCCCTAAAAGGTTTCGTGGAAGAAGCCACAGAAATCATACACTCACACCAGGGAGAGGGAGAGGGCCTGCAAATTGAAGTGTTCCTGAGCAATGGAAATTAATGAGATTTCATTCCCAAAAGCTCAAATACAGATCAGATGAGTTACAGAGTTCTGCACACTAAAGCAGTGTGCTATCGATTAGTTACTATCAAAGGATAAAGAAGCCATGTCAAAGATGATAAATATTCTTATTTCAAATATGTGAAATACCTTTCCCTGAGGAAAATCACTTCCCAAGCCTTGCTGTGAGGAGCTCCAAAATTATGTATTTCGTTTGCCGTAAGTGTAGGTGGCAAGTGCAGAATCATTTACTCAAGGGGGGAAAAAAAGCTACTAAACCTCTACAAAATAGCAAATCAGTAGCATTTGAGCCAAAACCTATTTCTCTACTCCACCAGTACCCAGCTCTACTCCAGAGGGGTGGGGCCAAGCCCAAGGGTCCCGTGTTCAGAGTAAGTAGATGTTGGGTCCCGTGTTCAGAGTAAGTAGATGTTGGGTCCCGTGTTCAGAGTAAGTAGATGTTAAGACAAAAAAAGGGGGGACAAGCCAAGGAAGTCTGAATAACGTCTGAAATTGGTCATAATCAACATCAGCAATCCCATAATCCGTACTTAAAAAACAGAAAGGGACATTTCATGCTGACGAAAGGGTCAATTCATCAAGATATAAAAAATCATAAACATATCCACACCTTACAACAAAGCCCCAGATTACATGAAAAATGACCTAAAGAAAGAAGAAATACGGATGAGCTCAAGCCAAAGATAGACATTAAGAAATCAACCATGAAGAAAGCACCAAAAAAATCTGAACATGGTCCTTTGTTCATGCATCAATACATTACTCTGCCTTCACGCTTTGCCTGTTACATGAATTTAAGTTGGGTGAGTTAGTAAGGAACAGTAATGTCTTCCTTTATGGATACATTGCAGGAGCAAAATTGAAAATCTGTTATATGAACAAACATAACTACACACTTTTTAAGACAAATCTGACTGGTTTACCGCTTGCTCACAATACTATGACATCTTGGAAGTCCAACTGCACACCTCTATGTGCGTATAGGCTTCACTGTACCCACCATCAAAATTCCAGTGCCAACATACTGTCAAAACGAGCTCCTCAAAGCTCTCTTCTTGCCACCCCTTCCCTCTCCTTCGGTAATGCCATATTGGATTCAGATACAGTAATCTTGCTTCTTTTAGGAGCATATTAGAGAAATAAAAACCTAAAATCTTACATAAACAAAAAGAATTCTGTACATCACATATAAGTCGCAGTCTTAGACACCCAGGAGGACAAAGCCCAAGCAGCATTCCAAAAGTCATTGCCAATTTTAACCAAATTGAAACAGATTAAGCTATCAGGGTGTCTAATGAGATAAACAACACAAAAGAAAAACCTTTTACCTTTTACTTTTCCCATCTTGTCAAATAAGAGAAATGATATTTTTCAAACTACCTGGTATATATCATGATTCGTGGCCTCCTGTGGCATTCTAGTGCGCTCTCCTGAGCAGTGTTAGCACGTAATTTCAGGGATTATGGCCTAGGTTAGACTAAGAGAATTCCTGCAATATTTCAAACCTTTTCAAATGTTGCAAAAATTAAGGAAACACTTTACAATACATTTCCCAAAACCTTGATTGTCAAGGGTTTTGTTTATATGTCAATCAGTCTCACCACAAGAGAGGGAGGGAAGCAGGCGGGCAGACAGGCAAGAAGGAAGAAGGAAAAAGGAAAGGGCTTCCTTCCCGTGGTTCTGGAAGGCAGTCCCACACTATCATGGATGCTGCTCCTCGTCCATGGCTTAGTGGATGGGGATGGGAGTGGGGGTTGGGGGGGCCTTGGCTAGACAGGCCCTATCGCATCCTCTTCCTGGGAGATGGAAATTCAAACTCAGAGGCCTAGGCAGTAATTAGCTCTGGAGATTAGATTACACTAGAGCAGACTAGATTAGAGGGCCCGGTACATTCAGGAGCTTTCTGCCGCTATTCTGAAGCAGCCAGGAACTGTCCTGAGGGAAGGAAGGCAAGAGAAGCAACAGTATGATTATTCCTTGTAATTGAGTCCAGGAGTTAGTTACCCTCCATTCTTACAGTAAAGTCTCCTTCCATGTTTTGCTAAACAAGATTTTATTCCTTAAGACAGTACCTAATTATAACACAAAGTTTATCACATTAATACGCTAAGAGGTGGTTCATTTGGCTGCGCTAGCAGATACGCCCAAAATAGTAGAGGTTTTACACAGAAGTTTATTTCAAAGGTTAAGCATACATGCAAAACCCAGATATGAGCCCCCTCCCCATCTGCAAGGGGACGAAGCAGGTCTGCAGGTATCTCTTTCTCCCTTCTCCTCCCTTCTCAAATTCTCTGTCCTATCAAATAAATTCAAAAGCAAAAAAAAAATGCAGTTACCCTAAATTTCTTTCTTTCTCATGTAAAAGTCTAGTAAGTGTTCTAGTGGATTCTATCCCACAGACCAGAGATCTGCTTCAACTTTTGTTGGAGAGTGGTTTGGGGAAAGCAGCACCCTTCCCCGGCAGCCTACAGGAAACCAGGAGAAGGGGCCAGAGGCAGGCCCAGAAGCCCAGTGTGTCTGCATACTCTGCCCCAGCTCCCTCCCAACCTGACTGCAAAGGCCACAACATGCAGGTGGAGGCAGATGTGATAAAGACAATGGCAGGAGCACATCCCCTGCAGGTCCCACCCTTCCTCTGAAGGGACTAGAAAGCTGGGAAGATCAGCAGATGCTCCTTTGAGCATGAGCTCTCTTTCTCTTCTCTCTCTGAAGTATCAGCCTATCAGGAAGTCAGCACAAAGGCCTGGGGCACTACTCTTCACCCCCAAATGCAGCTCAGGCCTCATGAGGAAATGGAAATCTTGAGACTCAAAATGTTGAGTCCCACTGACTCCTGATGAGATCAAAAGAAGTGCCCCCCCCCAAAAAAAACACTCAATGTACTGGAACTTTTTTTTTTTTTAATTTTTTATTTAAGAAAGGATAAGTGAACAAAAGCATAAGGTAGGAGGGGTAGTGTGAGAGAGAGCATATGTGCACACGTATCCATAAACTACTGCAAAATATATACCTGAAAGCAGGATTACACTAGAGTTTGCAGTGAGTACCTCCCTAACACTTCCTCTCCACTATTCCAAGCTTGGGATCCATGATTGCTCAACAAATTGTTTGGCTTTGTATGTTAACTCTCTTTTCAATCACCAGGTACTGGAACTTTTAACTGGGAACCTACTTCCCCAAAACTCCCTTCTCTCTGCTTTGGTCAGTGAGTTGGCAAGAGCCAAACTCATAGAAGGTCTCCCAGCTTAGACATGGTGAAGACAGATGCAGAGGCACCTGGCAGGTTTCAGCCTGCCCTGCCTCTCCTGTCCCCTGCAGATCAGGCCCTTCTTCCCCCCAGGCCCAAGCCCTATCACTGCACACCAGCTGTGGCCTCCCTCCCTCCAGACACTCAGCAGTCACCCTCTCTGGAAATTCCACCTTGTCCAATGTCCCCGCTAGACCCACTAATCCACCTATACCGGCGCTTTCTCAGTCACTATTTCTCCAGTCAATCTCCTTCCTGACTGTCTCACCTCTAGCTCCAATTGTGTACATAGCATTATGTTAAGTCTCTCTTCCCAAAACACTAGGCCGGTGCTAGTCTTCAGACTGAATCCTGGTTCACAGTATGCAGTGACACTCTGACGGATCCGACAGAATGAGTGTACCTGCAGAAAGCTATTTCCCTTTTAATACTAAGGTGAGTTCTTCCTGAGACAACTAAGTTCGCTTCACCTATTCTACATGTGAGAAAAAGCTCACTGCTATCTATCACGGGATTACCAACAAGCTGTTCCTACACTTTCACCTTTAATTAATTCCCCACACATACCACATGCAAAACTATGCATGTGTCATAAATGTGTGAATTCCATATTAAATAACCCAAATCAGAGCATACTTGGAGCCCCTTTAATAAGAACAATGTGATGTGTGTGTGTGTGTGTGTGTGTGTGTGTATGTATCAACTAAAGGACAATTACTGTTCCCTATGACAACCTCTATTATAATCACCAAGCAAGTAAAATGCAGTCAAACTTAAGGTTCACTTAGATCCCACATAAACGCTAGGTCTATTCCCTCCCTAACTTGAGGCCAGATCCCACAAACTCAATCCTGGTTTGGATACAACAAATGACAATGATTTAACAACTGAGAGAAAGCCTAACTGTGTCAGATAAAGGACCACAAAAGCTGGATATGGGCAAGAGACTGGCTCACTTTAATGATGGCCTTTTTGGTCACTACCAGGCCACCCCATCTTTGGGGGCTCTAATCAGGAAATCCTTGGATTTCTACATAGATACGATGGGCCTAGACCTCTAACAGTCCTTCTCTCTACCATCACTGGTCACTTCAATCTGGAATGTTCATCAGAAACCTTCCTGTGAGCCTCTTCAGGACCTTGCCCTCACTGCAGAGCAGCAATGGCAGGGATAGCCCCACTACTCTGAAGGGAGGCTGGGTCAGCCTACTCTGCCACTCAAGGAAGACGGGTCCTGAAATGAGTGCAGTCTATAATATTCCCAGCTGTGACCACAGACTGTGAGCTCAGACTGACAGAGACTCAGAGATCACACAGGCTCCTATGGTAAATATGAATAGACATGGGCCCTACATCATACCGACGGGGTAAACAGTTAATGGTATTTATATATTTCCTCATGTTTGGGAACCACTCTCTGCCCTAATCCACCTTTCTAGCCCTACTCTCAGCTCTGACACCACCTTCCCAGACAACAGTTTTAGTCCACCTGCATGTTAACTATCAGACTCAGGCAAAAAATACTAAAGTCATGGGCCCCCTTGGAACATACCTAAAATAGACTTCTTAGCTTCATCCCACTCAAAGACCCCCTAATTTCATCTACTAATAAAGATATGTATTTTTAAAAATAGTTATTTATTCCCTTTTGTTGCCCTTGTTTTATTGTTGTAGTTATTATTGTTGTTATTGCTGTCGTTGTTGGATAGGACAGAGAGAAATGGAGAGAGGAGGGGAAGACAGAGAGGGGGAGAGAAAGACAGACACCTGCAGACCTGCTTCACCGCCTGTGAAGTGACTCCCCTGCAGGTGGGGAGCCCCCTGGGATCGAACTGGGATCCTTATGCCGGTCCTTGTGCTTTACGCCACATGCGCTTAACCCATTACACTACCGCCTGACTCCCTAAAGATATATTTTTAAAAGGTGTTCCATTTAGAAAGAACTCTGAAAATGTTTTATAAGATAGTGTTCTTCCATAAAACTCCTGTGTAACTAACTGCCCATACCACTGGAAAAGTCAGCCTTTGTGTCCACTAAGGAGCAACCATTGGTCTCTCACACAAAATGCTAGAGTGCATAATATAATTGGGGTGGAACGGATTTCTCCAGTCCCCTGCATAAATCCCCAAATCAGGAAAAGTGCACACAATTAATAAGATGAGTCAACAAAACACCACTGGGGCAGGAACTAGGTAGCATTTACTGTATGTGACTTCCCATGGAATATAAAAGTATTAGCCACAAGGATAAATTGTACTTACAGTATCCATACTTTTTGAAAAGAATAGAGAAAATTTTGGAAACAATTAACCTCACAATTTTGCAGACATAAATCAGTCTCCATTCTGTCTGCGTGCTGTTCATAACTACAGCTATAACAATATGTTTTTCAAGCTTAAAAGTTGCAAATTTCAGTGCCAGGGATCAAACTGGGAAGCCCAGGCACTGGGCATGAGAGTCCCGCATTCAATCACGGCTGAGCTACTGGGTTGTCAGAAAAGTCATGATGCATTTCTGTATAGAAACACAGAGAAAAATACATCGTGACTTTTCCAACAGCCCAATATTCCCCCAGCCCCTCACACATTCCTAATCTAATCCTACTGTGTCTGAAACACTGTGAGAGACCAAAAACTGGGGGAGAAAAACCATCTTCACTCCACAGCACTGATTCCAGGTGCAGTTTTCCTTGGTCCACGCCAAGGATTCCCCACATCCACCCAGCCCTGGCTCATTAGAACTGCCTCTCCCGGGCCCATCTCCAGGGCTCAGGGGTGTTATGGCTGGGACCCACAGCCAAGCTGGCGCAGCCTCCCCCATGGAGAGGACCCTGCAGAGCAGCCTGTTGTTGGGGTATGAGTCGCCCTCGCTTCCCTGAAACCACTCAGTATCTGGTGGCGGCCTCAATGACAGCAGCCCACGCTCCTCTGGCTCCCAGGCTGAGCGGCTGCGGCAAGACTCAGCCCTCTGCTTCCACCCACCGAGTTCAGGGTGAACTGGGAATTTTCCTCTTTCTGCAGATTCTGCTCAGTGCTTGCCCACACTGATACGCACATGCCCCTTCTCTCTCCACACACTAGCCAGAGCTGGTCTCTAAGGATCCCGCACGGTGTGGCAGAGTCCAGCCCTCTGCACACTGACGGCCGCTACAGTCATTCACCTCTGGCAGGAAGATGCCAGAAAGGTGTGTCAGGAAAATGAAGTCATTAGAAGTGCCCAGCGGCTTCCCCAGTGACTGCTCCTCAGAGGACCTTTTCAGACTTCTAATAAGCTTGAAAATGGAAGACTTTAGAGGAGCTGGGGAAATAGCATGATGGCTATACAAAAAGACTTTCATGCATGAGGCATCAAAGGTCCCAAGTTCAAACCCTGGCACCCCATCATAAGCCAGAGCTGGGAGTCGGGCGGTAGTGCAGTGGGTGGCACAAAGCGCAAGGATACCGGTTTGAGCCCCCAGCTCCCCACCTGCAGGGGAGTCGCTTCACAAGCGGTGAAGCAGGTCTGCAGGTGTCTTTCTCTCCCCGTTTTCCCCTCCTCTCTCCATTTCTCTCTGTCCTATCCAACAACGACAACATCAATAACAACAACAATAACTACAACAACAATAAAAAACAAGAGCGACAAAAGGATAAATAAATAAATAAATTTCAAAATAATAAGCCAGAGCTGGGGGGGAATGGGGGGGCTTCTCAGCAGCTCAGCACCCGGGGAGACTACACAGTGACAGTGGTAGAGAGCAGGATCCGCATACGTGAGGTTTCAGGTTCAATGCCCAGCATGGCATATGCCAGAGTCATGCGCTGCTTCTCTTGCTCTCATTAAAGAGACTTTTTTTTTCTACTTTTAAAAAAGATTTATTTAGTGGTCTGGGAGGTGGCGCGGTGGATAAAGTATTGGACTCTCAAGCATGAGGTCCTAAGTTCAATCCCCGGCAGCACATGTACCAGAGTGATGTCTGGTTCTTTCTCTCTCTCTTCCTATCCCTCTCATTGATAAATAAAAAAAAAAAATTTTTTTTTAAGATTTATTTAAAAACAAGATTTCACAAAATGCGGATTATACTACCTTTAGGCACGCTTATAACATCTAGACCTGGCGTTGGCAGTGCAAGACTTTGGTTAAAAATCAAAGGTAACTCAGAAATGAGAATGGGATGTTTTAATTTTTCATTTATATATTTAATTTTTAAATTATATATTTAACTTTTCGTTTATATTTTCATTGCATTTATACAGTTTTCATGTATATAACCAGAGGTGGATGAAGACAGCAGCCGCCAGTGTGCAGAGGGCTGGACTCTGGCACGCCTTGTGGGACCTTCCAATAAAGCTGAGTGGGTAATTCAGGCAGACTCTTCCCCTATGAATAAACAGGAAGCTGAGCAAAGATAGAGGACTGGAATGAAGGGGAAAATTTTCATCTTTCACAGATTTTATGCACACAGAAAATCCAAAGTAATCTACAAATATGCTGCCAGGGTAAGTTGATTAAAGCTGAGAGGTACAAAACTAATATTCAAATATACACTATATTTCTATATAGCAGCAATAAAGTTAGAAAAGAAATTTTAGTACCATTTACAATACCATCAAAAAGATCATGTTGCTGAAAATAAATAAAAGGTAGAAAATTCCTACATAGGAAGTTATAGAAAAACAGTATTTAGCTCTCATGTCTCTGTGTCCCTCATGAAAATCATGAAAATCAATCAATCTCTACAAAAATTAAAGGAAGGAGGCCAGAAACTGGTGGACCCAGTTAAGCTCACATGTCACCATGCACAAGGACCTTTGCTGGGGTCCCTACTCCCCACCTGCAGGGGGACACTTCACGAGTGGTGAAGCAGGCCTGGAGGTGTCTTTTGCTTCTCTATCTCCTCTCTCTTCTCAATTCCTCTCTGTCCTATCAAGTATAATGGAAGGGGGGAGGGAAATGGCCACCAGAAGCAGTGGATTCATAGTGCCAGCATCAAGTCCCAGCAATAATCCTGGTGGTGACACAAAAGAAAGTAAAGGAAAATTAATTTGCGAAGAACTACTCCATGTGAAGATTTAATGCTGTAAAGATGTCAGTTCTATTTGAAATGATGTAGAGGCCTAATACAATTCCAATCAGTCCTAACAAGTTTTTAATGGGAATTTACAAGGTAATTCAAAAATGTATACAGAGATGCAAGCAGACAAGAAAAACAAGACTCCCTTGAAGGATAAAAGATTTTCTCTCCAGGTAACAGTGCTCACAACAGAGTCACTAAGCCAGCACTTCAGACAGATGAAATGAAGGCATGGCAAGCACAGTAAGTAGACCGCCAATGAAAGTGCTGATTGTGGTACAGCAGACCGCAGACCACCACCAGCTGTGCTGCGGTGCTCCATATGCACGAAGGAGCGTGAAATTAAACTTGACCTCTAATGCAGGCCATACAAAAACATTAACTTCAGGAGGATTATAGGCTTCAAAGTGAAAACACAGAACAGCAGTGCACCTAGGAGATAACACAGAAGAGGCTCTCTTAGGAAACAGCTGTCATCAAAGAGGTCCACTGGACTCTATCAAAATCGAGAGTATGTAGCCATGGGGAGGTGGCTTGGGGTGCAAGGTATACAAGGGGCAGGTCCCCAGACACCATCCCAGTCACCATGAATTCTGCAGTGGTGCTTCAGTGGTCAGTCTCTCACGACAAAAATTATTTTTTTTAATGTGGCATCGAGTGAACAGGCAACCCACAGAATAAAAAGTAGATGCCCAGAAGACTGTTTACCACCTTGCATGTTTAATGCCCCCAAAGTCACAGGTTTAATCCCTGGCACCACCTGCCAGAGCTCAGCAGTGCTCTGGTTCCTTCGCCCTCCCTCTTTTCTTGTTCCCATAATATGCAAACAAATATTTTATTTTAAAAAAGAGTCGGTGGTCAGAGGTGGCTCACCCACCCAGTAGAGTGTACACGTTGCCGTGTGCAGGGACCAGGGTCGGAACTCTGCGCCACCACATGCAAACACCTGAGTGGGGGAAGAGAGACCGCACAAGCAGTCTTCACAAGCAGACGCTGTGCTTCAGTGTCTCTTCTCTACTGGTCTCTCACTCCCTATCTAAAAGAAAGAAGAATGGCTGCCAGGCTGTGCAAGCACTGAGTTCCAGTGATAACTGTGGTAGCAAAGGGGCGGGCAGTAGCTCACCAGGTTGAGTGCATGTTACCACTTGCTAGGACCTGGGTTCAAGCCCCAGATCCCCACCTGCAGGGGGAAAGCTTCACAAGTGGTGAAGCAGTGCCAAAGGGTTGTCTGTCTGTCTGTCTGTCTATCCCTCTTCTCTCAATTTCTGTCTCTACAACAAATAATATCTTTTTTAAAAAGACTAAAGTAGAGCTTATACAAAGTCTCACTCCTCTTATAAAAGTATATTTGACTTTAGTTTTCAACTTTATTGACTGTAAACCTTTATTAAAAAAATGCACTACAGGGGGCCAGGTGGTATTGCAGTGGGTTAAGTGCACATGGCACCAAGCGCAAGAATCCACGCAAAGATCCCAGTTTGGGCCCCTGGCTCCCCACCTGCAGGAGGTTGCTTCACAAGTGGTGAAGCAGGTCTGCAGGTGTTTATCTTTCTCTCCCCCCTCTGTCTTCCCCTCCTCTCTCCATTTCTCTCTGTCCTATCCAACAACAGCAACAATGGCAATAATAACGAGGGCAATAAAATGGGAAAAAAATAGCCTCCAGGTGCAGTAGGTTCACAGTGCAGGCACCAAGCCCCAGCAATAACCCTGGAGGGGAAAAATGCACTATTAAGAGAGAGAGGAAGAGAAGGGGGGGGGTGTAGAGGGAGAGGGGGGGTAGAGGGAGAGGGGGGAGGGAGAGGGAGAGGGAGAGGGAGAGGGAGAGGGAGAGGGAGAGGGAGAGGGAGAGGGAGAGGGAGAGAAAATAATAGTCAGCCCTTATCTGTGATCCTGGGAGAACTATTGCAGTTCCCAATGAAGGGAACAGGGACACAGGACTCTGGTGATAGGAAAAGTGTGGAATTATCCCTCTGTTATCTTATAATTTTGCAAAGCAATATTAAATCACTAATAAAAATTTTTAAATGGAAAGAAAAAATGCACTACTAATGTCTGGGCCTCGGGTAGACCACACCCATCAATTCTAGGCCTTGATACACCCCTAACTTTGGAGGTTTTGCAATGTTTTGGTCTTCATTTGGGCCAAGTTATGTAAGTGTTGGCTTTATGACAGTGCTCTAGCCTGTTTGCTGATGTCTTGTATATCTTACTAAATGCTTATCTTGCTTCACTATAAAAACAGTTTAAAAAGTCAATGGGGGTGGATAAAGAATTAGACTCTCAAGATGAGGTCCTGAATCCAATCTCTGACAGTGCATGTACCAGAGTGATGTCTAGTTCCTTCTCTCTCTCCTTCTTTCTCATAATAATTAAATGAAATCTTAAAAAAAAAAGTCAATGGGTGACCCTAAAAAGAATTTTGTCCATACTCCCAGAGGGGTATACGATAGGGGAAGTAACCAGAGGGCTCTGGACCCCATTCCACCAGGACCTGAGGCGTCTGTCCCCAGGAATCTTGTCTTTATAGCATCACTGAAAGCGACGCTGGAAAACACCAGAGGAAGCCAGGCACAGTTTCTCTTATCTGAGAGAGAAGACGAAAAAAGGAAAGACATCCAGAAGTAGCAATAGGGGGAGAGGTAACTTAGAAAGGAAGTGAAGGAAGGACAGTTCAAAAAAATTGGGGGAAAATAGATATAGAGAGATAGAGATAGAGATATATAGATATAGTTAGTTATAGAATCAGCCCCTATCTGTGACCTTGGGAGAACTACTGATGTTTCCAGTGGAGGGGATGGAGGCACAGAACTCAGGTAGTGAGAACTATATGGAATTATACCCCTATTATCTTACAATTTTAAAAGTCAACATTGTCACCAATAAAAATTAAATTAAAAAAAAAGTCAAGGGAGGTTGGGCGGTAGTGCAGCGAGTTAAGCACACATGGTGCAAAGTGCAAGGACCAGCGTAAGGATCTCGGTTCCCCACCTGCAGGGGAGTCGCTTCACAGGCAGTGAAGCAGGTCTGCAGGTGTTTATCTTTTTTTCCCCCTCTCTCCATTTCTCTCTGTCCTATCTAACAATGACAACATTAATAACTACAACAATAATAACTACAAAAACAATTTTTAAAAAAAGTCAATAGGTGAAGAAGGGTCAGGTGGTGGCATACCCTGTTAATGTCAACTGCCACAGTACCATACACAAAGACCAGGGTTCAAGTCACGAGCAGTAGAACAGTACTGCAGGTCTTGGTCTCTCTCCCTCTCTTCCCCCTCCCCCTTGCTTCTCAATTTCTCTATGAAAAAGGAAAAGATGGCTACGAATCCACAGGGGCAGTGGATTCCTCACGCAGGCACCAAGCCCCATTGATAACCCTGGTGGCCAAAAAATTACAATAGGTGACTATATATATGCCTCCTAATTTACAATAATGACACAAAGATTAAATATCCTTAGTGTGCTAGCAGCTTATAAACTGGCATGAAGTAAATTCTCAAAAGCAGGAAAAAAATATAAACAGGCCTTTCATAAAAGAAAAGTGAGTAGCTAATAAACTTACGAAAAACCTAGATAATACACCAGTTTCTGTGAGAGAGAGCATATGTTCACACGTATCCGTAAACTACTGCAAAATATATGCCTGAAAGCAGAAGTGCACTAGAGTTTGCAGTGAGTACCCCCCCAACATTTCCTCTCCACTATTCCAAGCTTTGGGTCCATGATTGCTCAACAATATGTTTACTCTCTTTTCAGTCACCAGGTTCCAGGATGCCGGCCAGGCTTCCCTAGACTGAAGACCCCACCAATGTGTCCTGGAGCTCCGCTTCCCCAGAGACCCACCCTACTAGGGAAAGAGAGAGGCAGACTGGGAGTATGGACCGACCAGTCAATGCCCATGTTCAACGGGGAAGCAATTACAGAAGCCAGACCTTCTACCTTCTGCAACCCACAATGACCCTGGGTCCATGCTCCCAGAGGGATAGAGAATGGGAAAGCTATCAGGGGAGGGGGTGGGAAATGGAGATTGGGTGGTGGGAATTGTATGGAATTGTACCCCTCCTACCCTATGGTTTTGTTAATTAATCCTTTCTTAAATTAAAATAAAATAAAATAAAATAAAAAGAAGAGAAAACAAAAAAAATTTTTTTAAATAAACTTACGAAAAAATGTTCACATCCACTGGTAATTACTTAAATCTACAAAAGAATAAGAAATTACATACAACCTATCAATCAGACTATTAGTGATTAAGTAACTGATAAAATACTTAAAGCTCGCTCATAGGTATAGGAAAATGTGAACTCACTGACAGCAGGTAGGAAGTAAGTACTGCCAAAGGAGGGGAATATGAATTTTTAGTGTGCATGGAACACATTTTAAATCAGTGTGCAGCATCAGATTCAAAACTCCACCCTCCTTTTGAAGATTGATGCTGAGAAGATCATCAGACAAGTGAACAAACATGAGTGCCGCAGTGCTGTCTCTAACAATCGTACTAAAAGACTTAGCAGTCAAAGGAAGATTGAGAACACTGAACAATGTCGCATTGATGCCAGTGGAAAATAATGCCACTGGGAAATTGCTTAACTATGAACAAAGAAAAAATGGTCATACCTTCAGAAATCGTGAACACAGTATCTTCTGTTGATGAACACATTGCTTCGTAAAACTGAGGAAAAAATCTTTGGTCACAGCCTGAGACATTCACTGCCTGGTAAAAGAATCGTTTTGTAACCTGATCCTGGCCTGTGGAGATTATTTCCTGCCCACAATTCCAGGGCCAAGAGATGCCAGAGTAACCTTGCTATTCTAATGAAAACCAGTCTTCATCTTGCTTGTCTTAAACACAGTTGTTCCTCTCCCCAGACCAAGGTTAGCACACACCAGGCAGTTCAGGCTGTTTTGTCCCAGATTTCCTCCGTAACATCTGATAAGGACAGGATGTTTCACTGACCACATGAAATGCAATTGCAATCTTTACCGATCAGCAGCTTGTGTAAATGTTGTTTCCCAAATAAAAAACCCAGTGTCCCTAACCCAAACCCACAATGACCTGGGTTTACTTTTATATGTGAGGCAGTGCCAGTGGTCAATTTGCCCAGAGAATTTTATTTTCCCCATTTCAGGATTCCATGTATACAAAATGCAGCCGAACAAGCAAGTAGGGTATCCATAAGTACTGAAGTGGGTCCCTCAAGTCAAATCTCCTGCAAGAAGCTTATAGCATTCTGGGAAAGATACTGCTGAGTAACCTCCTGGGCCCAGTTTTTATTCTATATTAGAGCAAGAGAGAGATCACCCCCCAAGCATAGAGCCCCCACGGTGCTTGCTGTCCATGGCGCTCCCATGTGGGGCAGGGGCTCAAGCCCAGGCATGCTCTAACCCATCTCCTAGTTGTATCATTCTTTTCAGAGGAAAATGACCATCTCACTCCCTGGGCCTTCTGATACCCCACACTAGAACACACACACACCCCCAATGTGGCAGGAGGCATCACTATGCCTCATCTTCTTTCTTGTCTTTTCTGAGATATGGCGGTGCTGGAACCTCAGAGCTTTAGGCATAAAAAGTCTTTTTTTTTAATTTATTTTATTTCTTCCCTTTAGTTGCCCTTGTTGTTTTTTATTGTTTTAGTTATTATTGTTGTCATTGTTGGACAGGACAGAGAGAAATGGAGACAGGGGAGGAAGACAGAGAGCGGGAGAGAAAGATAGACACCTGCAGACCTGCTTCACCACTTGTGAAGCAACACCCCTGCAGGTGGAGAGCCAGGGGCTCGAACCGGGATGCTTACTCTGGTCCTTGCACTTTGCGCCACCTGCGCTTAACCTTAACCCACTGTGCCACCGCCCAACTCCCATAAAAAGTCTTTTTGCATAACCAATACCCGTGTCCCCTGCCCTAGGCCTGACCTGAGGCAGTGCCTCCATCCTTACCCAGCCAAACTGAGTGGCTCCTCCTCCAATAATTCACCTTGCCACTTCCAGCAGCTTCCTTTTAACACACCTGCGAAGTCTGTAAGCTCAAGGTCGCCCCTTTCTTAAAGGCAAGGGCTCTTGGGTCCCTAAAGACTGTTATCCTGCTGTGGCCCTGCCTTGTTGAAGCCTAACTCCAACAGAATCTTCTCAGCCCTGCAAGTGTGCAGCAGATTCCCGGTGTGTAAAGTGGGGAGGTGTGTGTGTGTGGGGGGTGCTGTGGGCATACCCAGGCGACACTTATACTGGGTTAGGGACAACACTTTGAGACACATAATAAAGACTCCATCCTATGCAGCTATTAAGAACAATGAACCCACCTTCTCTGACCCATCTTGGACAGAGCTAGAAGGAATTATGTTAAGTGAGCTAAGTCAGAAAGACGAAAGATGAGTGTGGGATGATCCCACTCATCAACAGAAGTTGAGAAAGAAGATCAAAAGGGAAACTAAAAGCAGGATCTGACTAAATTGAGAGTAGGGCACCAAAGTAAAAACCCTGTAGTGAGGGGGAGGGTAGACATGCGGCTTCCTAGGCAGGTGGGGGGGTGGGATGGGACAGTCTTTTTTTTTTTTTTTTTTTCCTCCAGGGTTATTGCTGGGCTCGGTGCCTGCACCATGAATCCACCGCTCCTGGAGGCCATTTTTTCCCCTTTTTGTTGCCCTAGTTGTTGCAGCCTCGTTGCGGTTATTATTGCCATTGTTGACGTTGCTTTTGTTGTTGGATAGGACAGAGAGAAATGGAGAGAGGAGGGGAAGACAGAGAGAGAGGGGAGAGAAAGATAGACACCTGCAGACCTGCTTCACCACCCGTGAAGCGACTCCCCTGCAGGTGGGGAGCCGGGGCTCGAACCGGGATCCTTACGCCAGTCCCTGCGCTTTGCGCCACGTGCACTTAACCCACTGCGCCACCGCCCGACTCCCGGGATGGGACAGTCTTTTGGTGGTAGGAATGGTGTTTATGTACATTCCTATTAAAGTATAGTCATATAAATCACTAGTTAATTAATATGAGAGGGGGAAAACTAATTGTATGTTTCGAAATTTTTAAAACACAGACTGAGTCTTTTAATATATAGGCTGGGTCTTTGATATGCGGACTCTCTCAAAAGCCTAGACCAAGCAGATCAGAAGCAACCGGTGGCACAGCTATATACAAGATACTGGGTATTATACAGCAAACCCTAACAAAGGGACTTTTCAAAGTTAACCCAATTACCAAATAATGTGATGATAACAATAAATATCCATTGTCTTCTTGAACCCTAAGACAGCAGGAACCTCACATTTCCACTATAGAACCTGTATCTCCCCCAGTCCTGGAACCTTAGGGTAGGGCCCACTTTCCCGCATGCCTCTCCCAATCCATATCAAATAATATTGCATCTGCCGATCGCAACCTAGTCAACGCAACGACTGCCACCTCAACATGCTTCAGCTGAGACTGTGTCCAGAGACTTCAGGTGTGGAATGACAACTCTTCAGCTTCATCACTCGGGTGAGACCTTTCCTTTCATAGTATTCTCTAATTCCATCCCAGGTGGTTCACTTTCTAACAAAGTCCCAAAAACCTAAATATAGACCAGGTTCTGTGAGATAGAGCATATGTTCACACGTATCCATAAACTACTGCAAAAAATATACCTGAAAGCAGAAGTACACTAGAGTTTGCAGTTAGTACCCCCCTAACACTTCCTCTCCACTATTCCAAGCTTTGGGTCCATGATTGCTCTACAATTTGTTTGGCTTTGTATGTTAACTCTCTTTTCAGCCACCAGGTTCCAGATGCCATCAGGATGCCAGCCAGACTTCCCTGGACAGAAAACCCCACCAACATGTCCTGGAGCTCCGCTTCCCCAGAGACCCACCCTACTAGGGAAAGAGAGAGGCAGACTGGGAGTATGGATCGACCAGTCAACGCCCATGTTCAGCGGGGAAGCAATTACAGAAGCCAGACCTTCTACCTTCTGCAACCCACAATGACCCTGGGTCCATGCTCCCAGAGGGATAGAGAATGGGAAAGGTATTGGGGAGGGGATGGGATGGGATATGGAGATTGGGTGGTGGGAATTGTGTGGAGTGGTACCCCTCCTATCCTATGGTTTTGTTAATGTCTCCTTTCTTAAATAAAAAATTTAAAAATAAAATAAAATAAAAAGATTCCATCAAGCAAGTTCCTTGCCCTGGCATACATAGCTGCCAAAAGTGAAGTCTTTTCAAGGGGCCAGTAGAAACTCACCCGCCTATTAGAGCGCACACCCCTGCGTGCACAACACGCCCTAGGCTTGGTGCCCAGCACTGCACGGTGCACCAAGGGATTGCTATGGCTGGCAGGCTGCAGCTGTGTTGTCTCCTCTCTGAGCCCATCACTCGACCTGCGTCTCTCAAAGGACCCAGAATAAAAACGGAGGCCAGGGCGGTAACTTTACTGCCATACTTAACACAAGGCCATGTGTGCATTCCTCAGAACCCACATTAAATAAATAAATAAATAAATAAATAAATAAATAAATAAATAAACGGGGCCAAGTGGTGATATACCTGGATGAGTGCACAGGTTGCAATGCACACGGACCAGGGTTCTAGTCCCCAGTCCCCACCTGCAAGGGAAAAGCTTCATGAGTGGTGAAGCAGTGTTATAAGTGTCTCTCTGTCTCTCTGTTTCCCCCACCTCCCCTCTCAATATCTGGCTGTCTCTATCAAATAAATAAAGATAATAAAAATTTAAAAATAATAAATATATAAATAAGCCACAATAAAACTTGGGGTGGGACGGAATGGGACCAATACCAACAGCCCTCCATGAAGCTATATACAAGTGCCTTCTCCCTGCGACCCAAATAAATGCCATCTGCTGTGACGTGCTAGCCCCACAGCACTTAGTTTGTCATCATAGTGACAATCTACCTGGTCTTCTATCATTATGTGTGTCTTTCATAGCTTCAGACTGGGGCGATACGATCAGGAACTCATCCTTAGTGCTCTCTGGACACAGACGTGCCTCAGACAGAAACAAGGACCTGTGCAAGTATCAGGAACTGAGTTTGAGACGTGCTGGGTTAACCCAGCAGCATTTCTGAAGGGTCTTGCTCTTTATTCTGCTACACTCTTCACACAGAAAGCCCTCAAACACGACTAGTGATATCAATGGCCGAGTGCACTAGTAGCCACAGCAAAAGCCAATGGAAGCCCAGCACTCCAAACAGTCCATTCACAAAGGAAGAAACCAGTTTCCTCAAAGACCCATGTTTCCTGAAAGCTAATCAGGAGAGCCCAAGGAGAAAGAAAAGAGAAAGTGTGCCTCTCCCACTCCCCAACCCCTGTATGCTTTTCAGGCCGTCTGAGTGTTCTGTGAGGTCCAGATCAGTAGTATTTCAGATTTATTTAAAAGTGATCCCAAAGGTCTATGACTAACAACTTGCAGAGTTTTGGGGAAAATCCTCAGCAAAAAAAAAAAAAAAAAAAAAAAAACATAGATGACAAACTGCAATCTTTTATGGGGTCAGAAAGAAAGCAACACAGGAGTTAGGTGGTAGCACAGAGGGTTAAGCACACGTGGTGTAAAGCTCAAGGACCTACATAAAGATCCCAGTTCGAGCCCCCGGACTCCCCACCTGCAGGGGAGTCGCTTCACAGGCAGTGAAGCAGGTCTGCAGGTGTCTCTCTTTCTCTCCCCCCTCTCTGTCTTCCCCTCCTCTCTCAATTTCTCTCTGTCCTATCCAACAATGATGACATCAATAACTACAACAATAAAACAAGGGCAACAAAAGGGAAGAAATAACTAAATATTTGAAAGAAAGAAAGAAAGAAAGAAAGAAAGAAAGAAAGAAAGAAAGAAAGAAAGAAAGGAAGATTGGGGGCACTGCTGGTATTGGTATCATGTATGGATGCTGTAATCTAGAAATTCTCCACCTAGGTTTCTGCCCAAGATAAGGGAAAGCCTCTGCCCAACAAAAGATGCCTACAAAGTCACTGTGTTTCTATTGGCCAAAAAAACAAGGAACAATTTCAATACCCATTAATGAGAGGACATCCGGATGGTTGTGGTTTGCAGACAATAAAACAGAAATAGAATGCAAAGCCACACTCACTGAATGAGCACTCCATGGGAGTGAATGGCTCACATAAATATTTCCATCATGTCCAATTATATGCTCCCTGTGAAAGCGCATGTAGCGCTGCAAATAGCCAATTTGGAAACTTGTGAAATTTCGTTGTGATGCTTCCTACTGTAATCAAATCATCAAAATTTTGTGCAACTTTGCCCTTTCTTGCCAAAATTGAGATTCTCTACAACTAGGGAGCTGCACCTGGTTGAGTGCACACATTACAGTGTGCAAGGACCTGGGTTCAAGCCCACCTGCAGTGAAGGAGGTTCACAATGTGTTGTAGGTGCCTTACTCTCCTCTCTTTCTCTGTCTCCTCCTTCCCTCTCAATCCAAAATAAAATTTTTAAATATTTTAAAAAAATAAGTAAGAGGGCCAGGTGGTAGCTCAGTGGGTTAAGCGCATAGTTTCCACGGAGTCTAAGAATCAGTTTGGTCATCGTTATTTTGATTCTGTATTTTGACTATTATGAATATAGTGTAAGCTATGAACATTTGGGTGCACATATCTTTGTAAAACAATATTTATTTGAAAGAAAAAGTGAGAGAAAGAGAACCACAGCATCATTCTCGCATATACAACGCCAGGATCAAACTCCAGACCTCATGCTTAAGAATCCAATGCTTTATCCACTGCGTCACCTCCGAGATCACTCACATGTCACTTTGAATTCGTGTTTTCACATCCTTTCTCTTTTGATAAATGCCTAGGCAATTCCTTTTTGAAGTTTGCTCAATAGCCATGCTGGGGTAACAGCATAATGGTTGTACAAAAAGACTTTCATGCCTGAGGCTCCAGGTCCCAGATTAATTCAGCACCACCATCAGCCAGAGCTGAGCAGTGCTCTGCTAATAAATAAATAGATAGATAGATAGATAGATAGATAAATAAATAGGATAACTTACACTGTCCAGACATGTTCCCCAACTGAAGTTGTTTTCAACCCATTAAAGCCCTTCCTTTTTTCCTTTTTGTCCAACAGTTCCTGTGATTTTTTTTTTTGTTTGACACCACCACCAAACCACAGCACTCTAACATAATGGGCCAACTTCTATCTTCCACTTGTTAAGTGACAATAACCTAAGTGAAAGTTCTTAAATTTTCAATGAGGTGAAATGTGTGTGTGTGTGTGTGTGTGTGTGTGTGTGTGTGTGTGTGTGTGTGTGTGTGTGTGTTTTAATCCTCCTTTCTAGTGCCAAAGAAATTTTTTTAACTTTATCTTATTTGATAGAGCAGGGAGAAATTGAGGGGGGGGGAGAAACAGAGACGCTTGGCAGCCCTGCTTCACCACTCATGAAGCTTTCCCCCTGCAAGTGGGGACCAGGGGGCTTGAACCTGGGTCCCTGTGCATGGTAATACGTGCACTTAACCAGGTGGGCCATCCCTACCCCTCTCAGAAAATCTTTAAAAAGACTACTGTGATTGATGACTCAGGACCCCCACTCTACGTACATGTCCAAAGAAAAGGAAGCAAATGTCCCAAAGAGATAAACATGCAGCATTAGTTTACATAGATCGAGGTATGGAAATAACCTACATTCAGCACTAGATAGATGTACCAAAAAATTTTTTTTCACATACTAAGGGGAAAAAAAGACAAAAAAGAAAAGGGGTGGGGAGGAAATTCTCTAGTTTGTATCAATATATATGGATGACCCTAGAGAGCATTATGCTAAGTGCAATCCTCTGTGATATCACTTACATGTGGGAAAAGAGAAAGAACGAAAAGAAAAAAAGAACAAGAGACAGAAAAAGAGAGAAGAAAGAAAGAAAAGAGAGAAAGAAAGAAAGAAAGAAAGAAAGAAAGAAAGAAAGAAAGAAAGAAAGAAAGAAAGAAAGAGAGAGAGAAGGGGGAGTCGGGCAGTAGTGCAGTGAGTTAAGCGCAGGTGGCGTAAAGCACAAGGACCGGCATAAGGATCCCGGTTCGAGCCCCCCGGCCCCCCACCTGCAGGGGAGTCGCTTCACAGGCGGTGAAGCAGGTCTGCAGGTGTCTATCTTTCTCTCCCCCTCTGTCTTCCCCTCCTCTCTCCATTTCTCTCTGTCCTATCCAACAATGATGACACTGATAACAACAACAATAACTACAACAATAAAACAAGGGCGACAAAGGGAATAAATATTTAAAAGGAAGGAAGGAAGGAAGGAAGGAAGGAAGGAAGGAAGGAAGGAAGGAAGGAAGGAAGGAAGGAAAAAGAAAAGAAAAAAAAGAAAAGAAAAGAAAAGAAGGAAAGGTTGAATTCACAGGGTCAGCAAGTTAGCTCCCCTGAAAGGGTGCCTGCTGGGGGTCGGGTGGTAGCGTAGCTGGTTAAGCGCACATGGCACAAAACCCAAGGACCAGCACAAGGTTCGAGCCCCCGGCTCCCCACCTGAAGGAGAGTCGCTTCACAGGCGGTGAAGCAGGTCTGCAGGTGTCTGTCTTCCTCTCCCCCTCTCTGTCTTCCCCTCTTCTCTCCATTTCTCCGTCCTATCCAACAACAATGACATCAATAACAACATGAGTAATAACCATGATGATAAAACAACAAGGGCAACAAAAGGGAAAAAAAAATAGCCCCTAGGAGTAGTGGTCTCGTGTTGCAGGCACCGAGCCCCAGCAATAACCTTGTAGGCCAAAAAAAAGGGGGGGGGGGGGTTGCCTGCTTTTCATGTGCACAACTCATGTTCTAGTCTAGCCCCAGTGCCCTGTGAGAAGCATGGCTGCTGTGATGTCTTCCTCTCTCTCAATATATATATGTGCATATAAATTTGTATTTGTGTGTGTGTGTGTGTGTGTGTGTGTGTGTGTGTGTGTGTGTGTGTAAAACTCAGGCCAGGATAGTGAAGAACTAGAGATAACAACAACAACAACAAAAAAAAAATACCAGTTAAACTTACAGCACAACGAGACTATAATTAACATCAAACTGAATGCTTGAGATCTGCTGAGTGCACGTTACCATGCGCAAGGACCCGGGTTCAAACCCCTGGTCCCTACCTTCAGAGAGAAAACTTCACAAGCAGTGTTGAAGGTCTGTCTCCCTCCCCACCCCCCCACCCCCCACACACACTTCTGTCTCTCCCTTCGGTCTTGAATTCTGTCTATCCAATAAATGATAGGTAGATAAATAAATAAACAAACAAACAAATGAATAAGAACTTCTGAGAGCAGCTCTGTCACATGAGTAAGAGCAGGTACAGCCGTGGAAGCACACTGGACACCAGCACTGTCCACCAGAGCACTGCAGGAGGAGGACTTCCTTGCCCTGTGCCGTCCAACGCAGTAGTCACTAACCAGATTACTGGGTCTGTGATGGTGGGAAGTGCAGCTAGGGGGCTGAACCTTTCCTGTCAACTAACTTAACAGTAAACATAATCACTCCAATGTCTAATGGATTAAATTTTACATAAGTAGTCACTAATATGTTTATGTGTCTAGAAGCTACCATACTTAGCAGTGCAATTCTACACACACTTCCATCATGGTACCACTGGTGGAAACCATGGCTCCCCAGTCACAAGGCTCTACCACAGGCTAGAAGTCTTGTCAGTTTCATCGCTCTTGAAGGAAGAATGAAAAACATGAAACAGGGCAAGAATAGGTAGCATAATGATTACGCAAAGAGACTTGAGACTTGAAAGTCTCAGGTTCAATCCCCACACCACCATAAGCCAGAGCTGAGCAGTGCTCTGGTAAAAAAAAAAAGAAAAGAAAAGAAAAAGAAACATGCAAGGCAGAAGACTCACCTAGGGATCAGAAACACTAAAAGTGAACTTTACAACAGAGGCAATCCAATAGCTATGTTTTCTAGGCCCAGTAGCCTTGGAGGGCAACAGTCTGTAGAAGAAGGCTCCACAGAGCATGTGCCTGCAGCCTAGTCAGCAGAGAAGGCGCGCGGCAAACAGCGCTCAACCAGGTGCCCAACAAGCCCCGCTTCCACACCCAAGTATATGTGAAGATCAATGAACTGGATCCGTAGTATTTCTATCCCCAGCACCCATGCCGCTGTCAACTTGAAAATATTGTCACTGCTGTAGGGAGGAGAAGAGTGTTGTTTTCAGAGCCAAAGGTGTAGACTAGCCTGGAGAGAGACTGGCCCAGAGGAGCCCCGGCCAGCTGCTTTTCCTGTTCCCAGAAGGGGGGTCCATCTTACCTTAGCTTTGCAAGGGACCAGCTTGACTAAAGGGGGTGGGGGGTTCGGGGGGGGCGCATCAAGGTAACAATGCATTTGCTGGGCAAACGAACAGTGTTCAAACATCTCTGTCCACAGAGAAGCAGTCTATGTGTAAGGAATAGCAGCTAAGAAATAAACTCGGCTGTAAGGAATGCCTGATTTCCTGACACAGTAAAGCTGGATTTCAACAGGTTTGAGGAGTAGAGTTCACAACTCGGCACGCCACACCACACCCACGGCCCGGCCCCGAATACCAATGCCTCCTACCACTGTCCACTGCAGCCCTCCACTCCAGCCTTTCTTAATACCTCACCCTCCTTGTCAGTTCTGTGGTCTAGCCTGAATCCACGGGTTTATTTGGTTTCCCCTGTCCCTTCACTTTATCTCCCAAATACAAGTGAAAGTCTCCCATGTCTGTCTTGCCCTTTCTAACTTATTTCACTTAGCATGACCCCCTTTCAGGTTCCCCTGGGGTTAAAGCAAAAGATAAGATTACGCTCTTTGCCATAGATGAGTAGGATTTGAATGTGTGTGTATACACACACACACACACACACACACACACACACACACACACCTTCTTGATGTAGTCATCCATCACTGAGCCCTTAAGTCATCTCCCTATCTTGGCTACTGGAAGCAACACTACAGTGCAACCTTGTTCAATTAATTAGTGGGGGTTCCCCCAATATACCTAGGAGTGGAACTGCTGGAAGCTCCACACTGTTTTGCACCGAGGTTGGGCCAAAGTGCATCCCAGCAACAGGGCGCGGGTTTCCTTCTCCGCTGCCTCCTCTGGCCAGTACTAGTTTCTGTGCTTTGAGGCAGGCCATCCTCACAGGTCCAGCAGGTTTGGGTGGTGGTAGTGGCTTACTGAGGTCTGGTGTGCATTTCCCAGATAATACCTGATAGTGTGCGTGCTTGCTGGCCAGCCTCTTAGGCGGAGAGCCTAAAGAATGTGGCTTTTCTCAAGCTTCTTCAGGCAGGGGGTAAGAACCACGGGGTGCTTCATTTGTATAAACCAAACCCTCAGCAGGTAATTTCCTCTGTGCCCAGATTTGCTAATTTCTTTCCGCGGGGTGCTGCATAACACAGTATGCACAGTATGCACCCAGCATTTGATTTTTTTTTTTTAATGGGACACCAAGATGAAGAGCAAGGCTCTCACAGTGCTGTGGAAAATAGGAGCAGAACTCACTGAGCAGAGTGTGAACTTCAAAGGAGAGCTTGCCATGAACAGGAAAAGCAAGGTCTAGAAGAGGTACTGAGTGTGGGGAAAGAAGCTGAATATAAGACAATGGTATATGGTGAATACCAAATACAAAGGCCAGGGAGACGACTCAATGCACTGCAGCACAGGATTTGCAAGCCTGAGACACCAGCAGTCCAGGTTCAATCCCCAGCACCACCATAATCCAAAGGTGAGCAGTGCTCTGGTTTCTCTTTCATAAAATTAAGCAATGTTTAAAAATCCTTAAAAATTGTCCTTTGTGGAGTCTGGGTAGGAGCGCAGCTGGTTAAACGCACATGGCACTAAGCGCAAGGACCCATGTAAAGATCCCCGGTCCCCCCACTTGCAGGGGGGGTCGCTTCACAAGTGGTGAAGCAGGTCTGCAGGTGTCTATCTGTCTTTCTCTCCCCTCTCTGCCTTCCCCTCCTCTCTCAATATCTCTCTGTCCTATCCAACAACAACAACAGCAATAACAATAGTGATGTGGGCAACAAAAGGTAAAATTTAAAAAAAGAAAGAAAATGAATTTTTAAAAATTGTCCTTTGTTTGCTTGCTCCTTGTCATCATTAGGGCTTCACTGTTCCGGGTTGACTAAGTTTTTCAGATAGAAAGGGAGAGGCCAAGTGGCTGTGCACCTGGTGGAGCACACATAGCACCATGCACAAGGACCTGGGTTCAAGCCCACAGTCCCCACCCTTAGGAGGAACTGCACAGTGGGGAAGCAGTTAGTGCTGCAGGTGTCTCTTTTTTCTCTCCCTCTCTGCTTCCCTTCTTTTCTTTTTTTAATTTCTCTGCTTCTATCTGATAAATAAGGGGAAGAAAAATGACTGCCTGGAGGAAGGAAGGGGGAGGGGGGAAGAAGAGAAGAGAGTAAGGGAGGGGGAGAGAAGAGGGAGGGAGGGAGAGCCAGATACAGGGAGAGGGAGAGAGGGAGGGAGAGAGGGAGGGAGAGAGAGAGGGAGAGGGAGAGGGAGAGGGAGAGGGAGAGGGAGAGAGGGAGAGAGGGAAAGGGAGAGAGAGAGAAGGGCTCTAACACCAAAACTTCCCATAGTGCTGTGAGTCCCAGGGACTCAACCCTAGGTTGCAGGCCTGGCAAAGCAGGCCCACAGAGGGTGTGTTAAGTGTGTGACTATAGTGGGAAAGTATAAGTGTCTAGGAGGGCCACTGATGGCATGCTGTGGGAGTGCAGAAGAAACAAAAACAGATTCCAGAAGCTCAGAGGAAGGGTTAAAACAATAAAGCATTACAATGAGGACAGAAAGGGGAGGAAGATGGGCAAAGGCAGATTGCTTAAAAAAAAAAAAAAAAAACAAGATACTGCAGGGGAAGAATGCAAGGAATGAAAGCTGGCAGTGCCAGTAAGAAAAGAAGGGAGCTGCAAGGGGGGCCAGAGCAGCCAATGCTGGAAAGCAGGCCCTGGAGGTTGTGAAAACCCGTTCCCTGATTCCACCAGGCTCCAGTCAGCGCCACTTCCCCACTGCCTACCTGCTAAAGCGCAAATCCACAGATCAGTGACATGTGTTATTATCATTCCTGAAGTATTTGTTTTATTGAGGAGGGAGAAATGGGGGGGGGGAGGAGAGCCAGAGTACCACTCCAGGCCATGTGGTGCAGGGGACTGAGGCAGCAAACTCCTGTGTATAATGTCCAGCACTCCGCCAATAGGGTGCCTTCCCCACCTTAAGAGCTGTGTATTACTAAGCTCAAAACTCTGCAGACTGGGGGGCTGGGTGGCAGTGCTCCTAGTTGAGCGCACATGTTACCATGCTCAAGGACCCAGGTTTGAACCCCCAGTCCCCACCTGCAGGGGGAAAACTTTGCAAGTGGTGAAGCAGGGCTGCAGGTGTCTCTCTGTCTTTCTCCCTGTCTCCCCCTTCCTCTCGACTTCTGGCTGTCTCTAGCCAATAAATAAATAAATATAATAATTTTTTTTAATTTCTTTATTTGGGTATTAATGTTTTACATTCAACAGTAAATACAATAGTTTGTACCTGCTTAACATGTCTCAGTTTTCCATATAACAATACAACCCCCACTAGGTCCTCTGTCATCCTTTTTGGACCTGTATTCTCCCCCCCACCCATGCCAGGGTCTTTTACTTTGGTGCAAGCTGCCAAAGCCAGTTCAGGTTCTACATGTGTTTTCTCTTGTTTTTCAACTTCTGCCTGAGAGTGAGATCATCCCATATTCATCCTTCTGTTTCTGACTGATTTCACTTAACATGAAATTTTCAAGGCCCATCCAAGGTCAGCTGAAAACGGTGAAGTCATATATAGCTGAGTAGTATTCCATTGTGTATATATACCACAACTTACTCAGTCACTCATCTGTTGTTGGACACCTGGGTTGCTTCCAGGTTTTGGCCATTACAAATTGTGCTGCCAAGAACATATGTGTACACAGATCTTTTTGGATGGGTATGTTGGGTTCCTTAGGCTATGTCCCCAGGAGAGGAATTGCAGGATCATAGGGTAGGTCCATTTCTGAGAGTTCTCCAGACAGTTCTCCACAGAGGTTGGACCAACTGACATTCCCACCAGCAGTATAGGAGGGCTCCTCTGACCCCACAACCTCCCCAGCATTTGCTGCTGTTACCTTTTCTGATATATGACATTCTCACAGGAGTGAAGTGATATCTCATTGTTGTCTTTATTTGCATTTCTCTGACAATCAGAGACTTGGAGCATTTTTTTCAGGTGTTTCTCAGCCTTTTTGATCTCTTCTATGGTGAATATTCTGTCCATGTCCTCTCCCCATTTTTGGATGGGTTATTTGTTATCTTGTTGTTCAGTTTGGCAAGCTCTTTATGTATTTTGGTTATTAGCCTCTTGTCTGATATATGGCATGTAAAGATCTTCTCCCATTCTGTGAGGGGTCTCTTGGTTTGGGTAGTGGTTTCTTTTGCTGTGCAGAAGCTTTTTAATTTGATGTAGCCCCATGGGTTTATGCTTGCCTTAGTCTTCTTTGTAATTGGATTCATCTCATTGAAGATGTCTTTAAAATTTATGCGGAAAAGAGTTCTACCAATATTTTCCTCTAAATATCTGATAGTTTCTGGTCTAACATCCAAGTCCTTGATCCACCTGGAATTTACTTTTGTATTTGATGAAATATAGTGGTTCAGTTTCATTCTTCTGCATGTTTCAACCCATTTCTTTCAACACCATTTGTTGAAGAGACTCTGCTTTCCCCATTTTTGACTTTCCCCATTTTTGGCATTTCCCCATGTCTGGGCACCTTTGTCAAAGATTAGATGTCCATAGGTGTGGGGGCTTATTTCCAGGCTCTCAATTCTATTCTACTGGTCACTGTGTCTATTCATGTTCCAGTACCAAGCAGTTTTGATTTGAGATCTGGGAGTGTGATACCTCCAGTTCTGTTCTTTCTTCTCAAGATTGTTTTGGCAATTCTAGGTCTCTTCTGGTTCCAGATAAACATTTGTAGCATTCGTTCTATTCTCCTAAAAAAATGTGGTTGGGATCTTGATGGGGATAGCATTAAATTTGTAGATGGCTCTGGGTAGTATATTAATTTTGATGATGTTAATTCTTCCAACCCATGAACATGGAATATCTTTCCACTTCTTTGGGTCTTTTTCTATTTCCTTGAGTAGTGGCTCATAATTTTCAGTATACAAGTCTTTCACTTCTTTAGTTAGGTTTATTCCTAGATATTTTATTGTTTTTGTTGCTATTGTAAAAGAAGCTGACTTCTGGATTTCAACTTCTTCTAACTTAGTGTTTGCATAGAGGAATGCCACTGACTTTTGAATACTAATTTTGTAGCCTGACACCTTACTGTATTGCCTGATGATTTCTAAACGCTACTTGCTGGATTCCTTAGGTTTTTCTGTGTATACTATCATGTCATCTGCAAATAGGGAGAATTTGACTTCTTCTCTTCCAATCTGTATGCTGTTAATTCCTTGCTCCTGCCTGATTGCTATGGCAAGAACTTCCAACACTATGTTGAATAGTAATGTGATAGTAGGTATCCCTATCTAGTACCTGATCTGAGGGAAAATGCTTCCGGTTTTTCACCATTGAGTATGATGTTGGCTGTAGGTCTGCTATATCTATCTTCAGGAATTTTCCATCTATTCCCATTTTTTGTAGTGTTTTGGTCATAAAGGGATGTTGGATTTTGTCAAAAGCTTTCTCTGCATCTACTGATATGACCATGTGGTGTTTGGTCTTGCTTTTATTGATGTGGTGGATCACATTGATTGATTTACATATATTAAACCAACCTTGCATGCCTGGGATAAACCCCATTTGGTCATGATGAACAATCTTTTTAATATACTGCTATATACGGTTGGCTACAATTTTGTTCAATATTTAGCATCTATGCTTATCAGAGATATTGGTCTGTAGTTTTCTTTTTTGGTTGTGTCCTGTCTGCTTTTGGTATCAGAGTGATGTTGGCTTCATAGAAGCTGAAAGGGAGTATTCCAGTGTCTTCAATCTTCTGGAAGACTTCTAAAAGTAGAGGTATTAGTTCTTCTTGATAATAAAAAAATTGGGGGAGTCCAACGGTAGTGCAACAGGTAAGCGCATGTGGCACAAAGCACAAGGACCGGCATAAGGATCCCGGTTCGAGACCCCGGTTCCCCACCTGCAGGAGAGTCACTTCACAAGCGGTGAAGCAGGTCTGCAGGTGTCTGTCTTTCTCTCCCCCTCTCTGTCTTCCCCTCCTCTCTCCATTTCTCTCTGTCCTAACAACGACTAACACAAATAACTAATAAAAAACAACAAGGGTAACAAATGGAAATAATATTTAAAAAATAACTAAAAAATTTTATTGGGTCAGGTGGTGGTGCACCCGGTTGAGCACATGTATTACAATGCATAAGGAGCCGGGTTCAAGCCCCCCATCCCCACCTGCAGGAGGAAAGCTTTATGAGTGGTGAAGCAGGGCTGCAGGTGTCTCTCTGTCTCTCTCCCTCTCTATCACCCCCTCCCTCTTGATTTATGGCTATCTCTACCCAATAAATAAAGATAATAAAAAAAATTTTTTAAGTAAAAAAAATTTTTATTTAAAAAAAAGACTCTGCAGACTGACTTGAACACAGGCTCCTGGACATGGGGAATACAATCTACTCAATGGACTCTTTATACTAAACCATTTTCGGGACTGAACCAACAAGGATAATGGATTTTCTTGGGCACATGGAGATAGAGGCCCCATCTCAGCAAGACTGGCCTGTGTTGTCTCTTCCATGCAATTTTCTGGGCTCCAACCAAAGAACAGTCATATAGGAAAGGAAGGGGGGGGGGAGGGAAAAAAAAAGGTCCTCAGAGGAAAAGCCCATGGAAGAGGTGAACAGGTGAGTTAACAGAAGGGCAAAGAGGTGCCTGCCAGGAGTTTTACAAGTGGAGAAGAGTGAAGGAAGAGGGGAAAAAGAGGAAGACCTGGGGGAAGGCTTCAGAGCCATCTGGAGCACAGGAACTTTGCCCAGGCGCTCTGAATAACTCAGTTATCTCTATTCTGTAAAAAGGACTTGTTAGTCACGGAAAGTGTACTTTCTGAAAAGAACAAAATGCATCATGAGCACCCACTTGCACTGTGCACCCAAGCCCCACAGCCTCCAGCGTGTGTCTCTCTTGCTGGCCATCAGTCACCATCAGCTAGCTCCTCCCCGCTGGCTCTCTGAAACTTACTGGCTGATGCCAACAGTACAAAGGCTTGTTGGCTCAGAGGTTCAGTTCAACTTTACACTTGTGCTCCTGAAAATGGATGGAGCTTTATCCTTAACATGCAAAATGTCAGTGGCATTTCTTCTCAAACTACCACATGGCTGTCAGCAAAATAACATACAAACCAATTCAAAGCGAATCTCAGCTGCTGTGAAAATGGTGGCTCAAATGGTGGCTGCTGCTCCAGCTGACTTGGTAAAAGTGATGAGTCACCTGAAAACTGTGCCTGTCAAATCCGGTATGTGTGCTAAAAGCAGGAGGAAAAGATGGAATCCATAGCTTAGACATGCAGGCTGTCTGAATGACTAGTCTATTAAAAAAAAAAAGTCAAAGAAGGACCCACTGCATAGCTGAGTATGAGCCTTACCAAAAAGATGACACAACTTCTCTCAGCTGATCCAGACCCAGAAAAAAGGCCTTGGCCCAGGGCTGGGAAGACACTCAGTGACTCCCCACCTGCTTTTGGGGGGGGGGGGCTGCACATCAATGTCCCCCTATAGAGCAATACTGAAATTGGAAGGACAAAGAAAAAATCGTTTTCACAATTGTGAGATGATAGAAGGAAAAGAGGGGGAAAAAAGACCATCTTTCAAAAGCTGAAAACGTGTTAACTGCTCCTTCAAAATAACCACAACTAGTGCTAAACAGCTAACTGTGACTGGTTTTACCCTCAAAGCATCTTTTGAAATTCATTATGGATAATAACAATGCTATTAGAATTTTCTTATTTTTGATCCTGAGGTACAAAAAAAAAAAAAAAGCAAAACTGATCTTAATACATAGCTCTTACAAAGATAGCATGTGAAAGGAAAAGGAGTGGTTCAAAAGGATTTACAATACCAAAGGATTTAAGGAAAGATAGTACTTCTCCCTTGCTGGGGGATGAATAAGTAGGAACTAAGTCAACACTCCTGAAAACAAACTAAAGAAGAAAACACAGGTATGAGCCAGTACTGGAAAAACTCCAGTTATCCTCCGACAAATGCCACTGGTTTTGTTGAAAGAAAATGATGTCTCCAAGTCTGCTCTAACGTTAATTAAGCATTGACTAACACCTGACTGTGTGGAAGAGAACCATTTGTGAAGCCAGGAAGCACACATCCTAGTCTTTGCTCTAAGTGCTGTGAACTTAACCAAACAGGACATTAGAGGCAGCTCTAAATGCCCTGATGCTCTCCTCCAGAGACTCAAACTCTTAAGTCCTCTGCACGCGCGTGTGTGTGCGCGCGCACACACACACACACACACACACACACACACACACACACAAACACACCCATAGTTCACAGTCACAAAAATCTGTGATAGCCCATCACAGTCAAGCAGTCTTTTTATTTGTTTTTTACTATCCTTATTTTTTGGATAGAGACAGTCAGAAATTGAGAGGAAGGGGGAGACAGAGAGGGAGAGAGACAGAGAGTCACCTACAACACTGCTTCACCACTCGTGAAGCTTTCCCCCTGCAGATGGGGACCAGGGGCTTGAACCCAGGTCCTTATGCACCGTGACGTGTGCACTCAACCAAGTGTGCCACCGTCTGGCCCCCAGCCAAGCATCTTTTTACCGGAACCGATGGAATCATTTCCTTTCTCTGTTCAAGCTCCTTCTCTAGAAGGCTGTCCGAGCCCGTCAGGCATGTGTGCCTAACCACTCACACACAGGCTGGTGCTGACCTGTCCCAACCCATTAAATAACTCCCCCAAATGTTAACATGCCACCGCTCCTCCTGTAATGGCACTCTACAACAGGTCAGTGAAAACTGGAATACATGAAAACACTGCACCCAGAGGTTGAGGTGTTACAGGTGTGTGATAACGGCTGGGTTGCATGTTGAGTTCAAAGGGCGCTGGTGTCGGATTCCTGGCTACTGGGATTCCTGGCACTGGGTGGGGGTGGGTGAGTGCGGCTGAGCCATATGTCAGCACACACAAAGACTTGGACTCAAGCCCCTTGTCCCTCCACCAGTAGAAGGGAAGCTTCCCAAGCAATCAAATAGTGCTGCAGGTGTCTGTCTGTCTCTCTCCTTCTCCCACCACATTTCTCTCTATCAGGAGAGAAAAGTGTGGGAGGGGCACTGGGAGCAGTAGAGTTATCATCAGAGTTCTCACTGTGCAGGCAGCGAGCCCCAGTGAAAATCCGAGTGTGGGGGGGCCTATTTGGATCACAGTGGTTCTGAGAAACCACATTCAAAGAAAGAAGGGCTTGTTTTGAGAGAAGGAAGGTTCTATCTTCCACAGGATAATGGACAAGAAGTACATATGGGAGAATGGGTAGGGATAGCATGTAAGCGAAAAGAAGCGGGCACATTCTGGCCAGAACGGGCTAAAAGCACTTGAGGATATTACAAAGGGTGATAATGACATATGATTTGCAGAGTGCAGAGTCCATTTCACTGACTAGGCTTTGAAACATCCCAGTGACTACAACCCTGAGGATCACACACACTCGAAATGAGAGAGACATCAGAAGAAGCCCAGGTATGGCAAGATTCCACAGTTCATTTAATCTTTTTTTTTTTTTTTTAATTAGCGCATTGCTCAGCTCTGGCGTATGGTGGTGTGGGGGGTTTGAGCCTGAGACTTTGGAGCCTCAGACATGAGAGTCTCTTTGCATAATCATTATGCTATCTACCCTCACCCTTCCATACAGTTCATTTTTTAAAATATTTATTTATTTATTCCCTTTTGTTGTCCTTGTTTTATTGTTGTAGTTACTATTGTTATCGTTGGATAGGACAGAGAGAAATGGAGACAGGAGGGAAAGACAGAGAGGGGAGAAAAAGATAGACGCCTGCAGACCTGCTTCACTGCCCCTGAAGCGACTCCCCTGCAGGTGGGGAGCTGGGGGCTCGAACCAGTATCCTTATGCCAGTCCTTGCGCTTCACACCACATGAGCTTAATCCGCTGTGCTACCACCCAACACCCCCATACAGTTCTTAATGCAAAACTAAGACACTTGGATGTCAACCTCTAAAGGTTGACATTGGAAACTCACAAATTTTTTTACAGGTGTTCTTTGGGTTTTGGTTTTTACAGTGGCATAACCATGAAAAAACTACTTAAGTCAGAATGTTGTCAAACAGAAATGTTTACTAAATCAGTACTCCAAGCCAGTCATTATGCCCGCTGTTAGCAATAGTGAACAAAAGCATCCCAGACCTTGCCCTCATGGAATTTAAGATCAGAAGATACAAATAATACTGATAATGATAATAATAACATTAAAAATTCAGCAGAACGAAATACTTCCAATATGAAATCTAGTGACAAACTTGTTTTTCAAATGTGATAGATAATAACAGCAACAATACATAGCACTTTGTTGTCTCTAAGTGCCACCGGATGAACTGAATAAACCAAAAATGTCACGAGCAAATATATTTCATTAAAACTGGGTTTAAAAAATAGGAAGAAAGAAAGAGAATAGGAGGAGAGGAAAGGAAGGGGAAGGGAGGAGAGGGGAGGGGAGGGGAAGGAAGAAAGGAAGAATTTAGCAAGCTTACATCTATGGAGTGATGTAAGTGCCATCAAATGTGGAGTGAAGGCGTGTTAATACTACTCTTATCAATAAGCCCTAGGTGATGTTCCACCACCAATACTCCTGATGCCTTATCAGTGTTGCCACCCAAGGCCTTACTATCTCACTACCAAGTCAAACAACTTTAAAAAGCTCAAGGCAACAATATTTATACCCCTTTCCCATATTAGGGAGTGAATCTCTGCCCAGATCCAGCTTTCTGGTCCTTCTGCCAGCCATGACATCATCTCCCCAGAAAATAACTTGGATCCATTGGCATATAAGATGTCAGGCTCAGGGGAAAAAAAAAAATAATAAAAACACTAGTATAGCCACAGGACCTTTGGAATATAAATAAAATATGCCTACTAGCTATCTACAAAATGGAGGGACTCCCCCCCCCCCCAACTCTTCATCTGCACTATTCCAGCCTTTAGGTCCATGATTGGTCAACAATTTGTTTGTATGTTAACTCTCTTTTCAACCACCAGGTTCCAGATGATGCCGACCAGACTTCCCTGGGCAGACAACCCCACCAATGTGTCCTGGAGCTCTGCTCCCCAGAGCCCTTCCCCACTAGGGAAAGAGAGAGGCAGGCTGGGAGTATGGATAGACCTGTCAACACCCATATTCAGTGGGGAAGCAATTACAGAAGCCAGACCTTCTACCTTCTGCATCCCACAATGACCCTGGGTCCATACTCCCAGAGGGTTAAAGAATAGGAAAGCTATCAGGGGAGGGGATGAGATACGGGAGTTCCGGTGGTGGGAACTGTGTGGAGTTGTACTCCTCTTATCCTGTGGTTTAGTCAATGTTTCCTTTTTATAAATAAAAATTTTAAATAAAAAAATAAAAATAAATTAAAAAAACAAGTTAAGGGAAGAAAAAAAAAGCTCAAGGCAGAGCAGACACCGATTTACAAATCATTTATTTTATTCAAGCTGATATGGTTTGTCCATTTGAAAGTTTACCCTCAAATCTCCAGAGCCTAATTACCATTGCTAATTTTTCCTACCTTACTAGAGACTAAGTGAAAAGCTTGACCAAAAACAGCCAAGTCAGTCTTCCATCGAGTGGAACAAACTGGGCCTTTTCCTCTGGCCTTAAACTTGGGAAGTCCCCTACAGCTGTTTCAGGCACCAGAATGGAGGTCTCCCAAACAATCAGCACCAGGGCAAAGAATTAACCAGTATACTGGCAAATGTAACCAGTATCAACACACAAGTCTCATGGTAAAGCATGAGGCCAGGGGTTAGAGCCCCAGTGCCACATGGGGGAAATCTCCACGGACAGGGACGGGGGTAGCTCCGCAGCACCACACATGCACATGGCCCTGGGGTCATTACCTGGTTTCATGATTACAAAAGCAGTAGAGCATCTGTCTTCCAAGTTCCAATGTCTTCCCCCCCAACCACTGAGTTGAAAAGCTTATTTGAACGGCTTACGCAGCATAAAGTGTAAGGGGGAGTAAGCAATAGACGTGAAATTCAGGAGTGGGCTCATTGAATGTACCATCCAGTAAAGATGATTTGCTCTTTCAACAAATATTTCTTCAACCTCTACTGAGGCAGGAAGCACAATGGAGAGCACTCTCCTCCCTCCCACCGCAGGCACTGCAAAGATCACCCTCCAGAGCCCGTCTGTAATATGGGGCTAGTAACTACCCTCCAAGAAAGGTAATGGGTTGAATGTGGTATGCTCACCTTTCTAGGGCTCTGTGCTCAAATACAATCACAGTTTAAAGACCGGCTTTTCAGAACAGCTTGTTGAGAAGGGGTGAGGGCCGGGAGTCTAGGAAGGTAAATATAAATATAGAAAACTAGTTTGGGGCAGGGGAGACAGCACAATAGCTGTGCAAAAAGACTCTCATACCTGAGGCTTCAAGGTCCCAGGTTCAATCCCTGCATCATCATAAGCCAGAGGTGTGTTCTGGCCAAAAAAAAAAAAGTGAGTGTAATAATAAGCTCTGGATAAGAACCAACCTTAAAAAAAAAAAAAGAACCAACCTTAAATATGTGTCTCCCTCATTTAAGTAGGGTTCAGTAAATACAGATGATTTTTTCTCTCTCTCACTTACATGCAATGCTGTAGTTATTTAATAATCTACTCAAAAAGAAAAGTGCGCACAATATTAACTGCAATTAATACTGAATGATATTCACTGCTGCCTGTTATGTGCCAAGTGCTGTTTGGGACATATCACCTGTTATTTAGTTTCATTTCTGTAATCACTGGAGGAGGTTTGTATTAATAAGCACAAAACCAAGAGTGGATGGTCATTTTCTGAAAATTATATCATAATCTCAACTTAAAAAAAAAAAAAGAGCAACAGAGCTTCTATGTGGCAGCATTTGCTAACTGCATGCTAAAAGGAATCCAGCAAACCTTACAAAAGGTCTTTCAAAATCCTTTCTTAACATGAAAAGAAAACTAGACATGGCCCAAAAGTAAAGTGTGTAAGTGTTCAAATCCAATAAGGAAAAATAATAAGAGACCATTTGAACAGACTGGCCAAAATAAGCAACTTTTTTTTTTTAACTGACAACCCTTCCTTCAAATGAACCGCCAAGGCTGCCTCAGCACCCTTTGCCGGTATGTACCCCACAGGTGTCATCATCCAGTGTCACCCCCCAGGACACAGAGGGGAGGGGGTGAGACATGTGGACTAAGGAAATGATCAAAGATCTCCATGAGGACTGACTTCAGAAGGCATCCACCCATGACGTCTCTAGTAGAGACAAAGGAGAGACCTTGTGAGACACAGGGCACCCAAGTTCTACTTGAAGTGGCTGGTCAAACACACTCGTTACCTTTCCCCCACTAAAGTCCACTGACAGGAGCAAAATAGACAGAAAGGCAATCCAGAGCAGCCTAGAGAAGGAGGGGATGCGCCCCACGGGGCAGCTGCAGGGAAAGCCAAGCTGCTCGAAAGCAGGTTGAGAGCCAATGGACGGCAAAATCCAACACCTTCAGGTGGGCGGATAAAACAAGGTCTCCCCCCAAAGATACATTTTCCAGAAGGACCTGTGAGGGGGTAATAAAATGCTAGGGAACAGGAGCTAGAGAGAAGTGGCTGAGTAGGCTGGCAAGAGAGCTCCAAAGTGCCCTCTGCCCTCAACCCACACCCTCTTCTAGCAGAACTGATACCAGCACTAAGCCCACCCAGAACAAGGCAAATTCACCCCAAAAGGAAAGGTTGAGGCCAGAAAAGAGGGAGAAGGGGGCCAAGTAACCACAGCACCCACACACGTTGCAGAATCACACTACATTCCAGCAAAGGGGAGCAAGGCACCAAGGGGCTTATGGGGAGCACTGCATGCCAGCGCGGGTGGGGAGAGGCTGTGAGGCTGGAGAGCTGTGTAGGCAGAGACCACACTAAGGCGAGTGTGTCAGTACAACGGAGAGAGGTCAGACTTCCTCCAAGCTGTGGCTGTGGCGGTAGTGTGTGAGTTGGACAAGACCCCGTCACGGGCCTCAAGAGCTGCCCTGGATGGTGAGCCATCAGTGGAACTTTCTTTTTTTTTTTTCAATATTTATTTATTTTTCCCTTTTGTTGCCCTTGTTGTTTAACATTGTTGTGGTTACTGATGTCCTTGTTGTTGGATAGGACAGAGAGAAATGGAGAGAGGAGGGGAAGACAGAGAGGGGGAGAGAAAGACAGACACCTGCAGACCTGCTTCACCGCCTGTGAAGCGACTCCCCTGCAGGTAGGGAGCCGGGGGCTCGAACCGGGATCCTTACGCCAGTTCTTGCGCTTTGCGCCACATGCGCTTAACCCGCTGTGCCACTGCCAGACTCCCAGAACTTTCTTTTTAATTAGCAAGGAGGAAAGTCTGTAGGGAGGACACTGAGCTACCCAGATGCACCCAAATGCTGATTTCCAGCAGATGACTGAGTCCGAAGCCTATAGGGCAAGTCAGGAAGAATTCAAATTTACAGAACACTAGCTTATGAATTCAGGATGGGACTACTATGGTACTAGCCAGTTAGCCAAGCCCCAGTGACAGCAGCCTACAAAGAGACTGCATGACCCTGCTGCATGACACAGAGACAAGGACAACCAGGAACACACTGCTTCAAGGAGAGACTGATTAACAATGTCAAGTGCACCAGAAATGTCAAGTAAATCAGGACTAGATGAACCCACTAAATGCAGCACACACACACAAGAAGTCCAGTGAGCTCGGCAAAGGGAGTATAGGAGTGGGGGGGCGGCTAAAGAGCCAGGGCGGAGGTCTGATGGGAAATGGATGAAAGAGGCCAGAGCACTCCACTGGGGAAGGGAGAAGGCTGGGTGGGCTGGGTGGGCAGGAGAGCGCCAGGTGAGTGGCTCAGGGAGGGTTGTCAGGACAAGGGCCTGCAAGGAACATGATAGGCATGAGAAAAGGAGTCCAAATCAGGGCTGTGAGGACACAGCAAGGTGCCAACAGAGGGGCCAGGATGTACCTTATGTGTGTTGGGGGGGGGGGTTGCTGTGCTGTGCACTGTGGGCTGGTCAGATGTCAAACACACACACACACACACACAAGGGAGGAAGAGGAGTAACTGATGAAAAATGACTGCCAGCCAGCCGGCGCAGCAATACAGGCAAAGGATGGGCCAACAAGCAGAAGCACCTCCTCTCCTGAAACTGGAGGAGAGGGCTACACTGGGGGGGGGGGGGCGCGGCGGCAGGGACTGCTACTCTGAAGGTGGAGCCACAGACAGTTGACCACCAGGCCCTTTATGCTCTCGGTGGAGTGAAGTGAAGTGAAGTGGAGTGGAGTGAAGTGGAGTGGAGTGGAGTAGAGTAGAGTGGAGTGGAGTGGAGGCCAGATTGAGTATTGGAAATGTGCACTGGTTTAGCAGCAAGTCTGGTGACAGTGACTAGAGTTTAGCAAAGTCAACAGGGACTGGTGGCTGGCAGATCATAGCAGAGAAGACCATAAGACGCTGGAAACCATACTCTCTTCACTCACTAAAAATGATCATATGCCCCACACCACAGAAGTCACTTCAGGGGAGTCGGGCGATAGCGCAGCAGGTTAAGCGCACGTGGCACAAAGCGCAAGGACCGGAAGTAAGGATCTCAGTTCAAGCCCACAGCTCCCCACCTGCAGGGGAGCCACTTCACAAGCGGTGAAGCAGGTCTGCAGGTGTCTGTCTTTCTCTCTCCCTCTCTGTCTTCCCCGTCTTCCCCTCTCCATTTCTCTCAGTCCTATCCAACAATGATGACATAATAATAACTACAACAATTTAAAAAAAGAGGGCAACAAATGAAATAAATAAGTAAATATTAAAAAGGAAAAAAAAAGTCACTCCAGTGGGCCAAAGAAATAGCTTACTTAGTGAGCTGCTTTGTCATGTGGATGGCCTAGGGTCAAGGGTGGTTCCCACTATATTGAAGGAAGGTTTGGCACCGTGGTCTTTCACTCTCTCTGTCTCTAGCCAAAAAAAAAGAGGAGGAGGAAGGGGGAAGAGAGGGAAAAAGGGGAAGAAGATTCACCTCTGCATAGTGACTACAGATTCAAAACACTCATGAATTTACATAAATTCCAATGCATCATGGGAAAAAATGATCCCCAAGGGTTACCTGGGAAACTGAGACTTTTCTAATGAGATAGTTCCTGTCAGTTAACAGGAATTGTGCTCTCCATTAGCAATGCCTCAATGAACTTTTGGTGAGCAGTCTGTTCAAATTACATGATGCACCATTCTAGTACTTAACTGGGTAAACTATTTCCTGACCAACAGTCAGGAAGACTAGAATGGAAAAGGAGTGAATGCAAAGACAAGAAACATTAAATGAGAGTCTGGGTGTGACAATAACCTGCTCACTCCTGTCCTTTCAACAAGGGCAGCAAACTCAAATTACAGTGGAGTGATGCTGCCTTGAATCCTTACACTGAAAAGAACCAAGACATGTTGGGTTCTCTTTAGGTGAACAAGGAAAACGAAAAAGCTATTCATAGCAGCCCAGGCCATGCACAGAATGAGTGACAAAGCAAAGGGGAAAGCCAAATCTTTTCTCTAACACAAATACAGAGTCCAAATTCACACCACGTTCTGGATTTCAGTAACCCACTAAGAAAAGATTAAAAACTTTCCAGAGGGAGTCGGGTGGTAGCGCAGCGGGTTAAGCTCAGGTGGCGCAAAGCGCAAGGACCCGCGTAAGGATCCTGGTTCCAGCCACCTGCAGGAGAGTCGCTTCACAGGCAGTGAGGCAGGTCTGCAGGTGTTTTTCTCTCCCCTCTCTGTCTTCCCCTCCTCTCTTCATTTCTCTCTGTTCTATCTAACAATGATGACATCAATAACAACTACAACAATGGCAACAAAAGAGAAACTAAATAAATAAATATTTTTTAAAAAACTTTCCAGAAACAAGTGAACCCAAAGGGTCGCTCAGAGACAAATGCAAAATCATCCCAAGAAGCATCCCACAATCCAGGCACAGAGCAAAAGTTCCCAGATTGTCAAATATCGCAAACCACGCAAGGAACAAAATGAAACCTGGAGGGAGGAGAAATGGGAAGACAAGCAGAAGGCCTTATTCAAGACCTACAGCTAAGAAATTAATCCAGAAGAGACAACCAATTTTCATAGAAAAGGCCAAGAAAATGCCATTATGAAAATTACAAGGGAGTCGGGTGGTAGCGCAGCGGATTAAGCGCACGTGGCGCAAAGCGCAAAAACCAGCACAAAGATCCCAGTTCGAGCCCCCGGCTCCCCACCTGCAAGGGGTCACTTCACAGGCAGTGAGGCAGGTCTGCAGGTGTTTTTCTCTCCCCTCTCTGTCTTCCCCTCCTCTCTCCATTTCTCTCTGTCCTATCCAACAACGGCGACATCAATAACAACAATAACTACAACAATAAAACAGCAAGGGCAATAAAAGGGGATAAATAAAAATTTTCTTTAAAAAAAAAAGAAAATTACAAAGCATATCTGAAAGAAAAAGCAAATTTTTTTTATGTTTTAAAATATAGTCAGTGTACCAGGGGGAGGTGGCACAGTAGATAGAGTACAGGACTTGCATAAGCAAGGCCCCCCCCCCAATTCAATCCACAGCACTGCATGTTCTAGAGCAATGCTCTAGCTCTCTAATATAGTCAAATGTGACTAGTAAATAAATGGATTAGCCAGCAGATCAGACATAACAAAGAGAAAATTAGTGAATTGTTAAGACTAGTGTCGGGAAATCACCCAAAAGTGAAAATGGAACTATCAACATTAATGTAATATGGAGGATACAATAAAAAACACCAATATATATAAACAATTCCAGAACAGAAAATAGGAAGACTATCTTTTTTTTTAATTTTTTTAATATTTTATTTTATTTATTTATTCCCTTTTGTTGCCCTTGTTGTTTTATTGTTGTAGTTATTATTGTTGTTGTCGTCGTTGTTGGATAGGACAGAGAGAAACGGAGAGAGGAGGGGAAGACAGAGAGGGGGAAAGAAAGATAGACACCTGCAGACCTGCTTCACCGCCTGTGAAGCGACTCCCCTGCAGGTGGGGAGCCGGGGTTCGAACCGGGATCCTTATGCCGGTCCTTGTGCTTTGCGCCACCTGCGCTTAACCCACTATGCTACAGCCCGACTCCCAGGAAGACTATCTTAAAAGGTAATGGTTAACGGCTCCCCACCTGCAGGGGAGTCGCTTCACAGGCAGTGGAGCAGGTCTGTAGGTGTCTATCTTTCTCTCCCCACTCTGTCTTCCCCTCCTCTTTCCATTTCTCTCTGTCCTATCTAACAACAACAATATCAATAACAACAATAACAACTACAACAATATAAAACAACAAGGGCAACAAAAGGGAAAATAAATATATTTTTTAAATTTTTTTAAAAAAAGATAATGGTTAAGTCTTTTGCCATAACTGAAGGAACTGAGTCTTCACACCAAGAGAGTAAACCAAATAAAAAGTAGAATAAACAATCTATATCTAGAGAGTGATCACAGAGAAACTGCAGATCAAAAGTACGGAAAAGATCTTTAAGATCTTACCTACAAAGAAATTATAACTGAGCAGGGGAGATATCATAATGGTTATACAATAGACTTTCATGCCTAAGAACCTCTGGGGTTCCAGCTTTAACCCCCAATACCACCATAAGCCAGAACTGAGCGGTGCTCTGGTTAAATAAATAAATAAATGCATAAGAGACTAACATTATCAAAGTGCTGAGGGAAAATAACTGTCAACATAAAAATTTATACTCTACCTCACTCATAGACAGAAATTGAAAAATAAGAACAGAAGGGAAAACGCAAAGCAAAACTTGAATTGCATTTGATGCATTGCACCAAAGTAAAGGACTCCGGGGCAGGGGAGAGTGTTCAGGTTCTGGAACATAATGGCAGAGGAGGACCTAGGTGGGAGGGTTAGTGTTCTGTGGACGACTGAGAAATGTTACACATGTACCAACTGCTGTATTTTACTGTTGACAGTAAACAACTAATCCCCCCAATAAAGAAAAACAAAATTCTATACCCCGCTCAGCAAACATTTCACAACAAAAGTGAAATGAAGATATGTTGAGAAATGCTGAGACCAAGATGACTAACAGGTCTATAGTGAAAGAACTACTTAAGAACATTTTTTATAAGAAGAAAACTAAACCCAAAAGGAAGAAATGGGGTGTGTACGTAATCAAATAATCAAAAATTTTTGCAACTCTGTGTCCCTTCTTTTATCCAACAAAACTTAAATGGACTCTGAGGTTTAAGAAGGTTAAAGCAGGGGGTCGGGCGGTGGCGCAGTGGGTTAAGCGCATGTGGCACAAAGCGCAGGGACCGGCATAAGGATCCCGGTTCGAGCCCCCAGCTCCCCACCTGCAGGGGAGTCGCTTCACAGGCGGTGAAGCAGGTCTGCAGGTGTCTATCTTTCTCTCCCCTATCTCTGTCTTCCCCTCCTCTCTCCATTTCTCTCTGTCCTATCCAACAACGAATTGCGTCAACAAGGGCAATAATAATAACCACAACGAAGCTACAACAAGGGCAACAAAAGGGGGGAAAAAAATTTAAAAAATAAGTAAAAAAAAAGAAGGTTAAAGCAGGGGCCGGGCGGTAGCACAGTGGGTTAACTGCACATGGCAAGAAGCACAAGGATCCCGGTTCAAGACCCCGGCTCCCCACCTGCAGGGGAGTCACTTCACAAGCGGTGAAGCAGGTCTGCAGGTGTCCATCCTTCTCTCCCCCTCTCTGTCTTCCCTCCTCTCTCAAAAAAATAAATAAATAAAAAATAAAGGAAGCCAAAAACTTAAAAAAAAAAAAAAAAAAAAAAGGTTAAAGCAAACTGGCCTGAGGCTTATGGTTGGAGGAAGTGACAACTCCTCTCTGGAAGCAGCCATTACTATTCTCTATGACTCTGACTGGGTGAGAAAGAGTTTTACAAATACTTTTGAACTGCGATGGAGCCCAGACATGGACTGATCAGAACTGGACCGGCTGTTCAGTGAAGTCCTTCACCTAGTCAGTCTCCTTAATCCTGGTTACTACACTGAAAAACACCCCCATGCACTTCTCTTCCATCTTCCACACACATCATGTCTGATCTCCAACTGTGTGTGCTCACCTTTCCCCTCATAAATATGTGTGATTTCACTGGAAAACTCCTCAATCTGTACAGATCACTATATTATTCTAACTCTACTTAGCACAAAGCTAGACTCCCACCTCCTCCTTTTGAAACCTGTTCTTTAGCCTCTGCTATGGGAACACACTTCCCATCTTAAGTAGTTTTCTAGCCAATAAACCCCTGCTTTACTAATGAAGAAATGGAGTGAATAGAGAATGGTGAATGTAGTCAGGAAGAAACCTCAGCAGGGAGGGAGAACACAGGACTTGCTTGCCTGGGACCCGAAATCAAACCTCAGTACCACACATGCCAGTGGCGCTCCATCCACCATTCCCCCTTCACCCACTCTTGGAATAAAGAAAAAAAAAAAAGTTGTTGTTGTTTTTTAAATAAAGACTAGTGGGGAAGGAAATTTCAAAAATGTTGATTAAAGTGATCCGGGAAGTGGCACAGTAGATAAGGCTTTGGACTCTCAAGCATGAGGTGCCAAGTTCAATCCCCGGCAGCACATGAACCAGAGTGATGTCTGGTTCTTTCCCTTTCTCCTATCATTTCTCATGAATAAATAAATAAATAAATAACTTTAAAAAAACCTTTTTAAAAAATGTTGATTAAAATATACTACATTTATAGGCTTAAGATGTCTTAAAAAGGACAAAACTAAGAAAAACAACACAGAACTGGGGTGGAGGGATCAAAAGTAAATCATTCTGAAATCTTTGTCTTGTTCAAGAGAAAAGGAGTAAGTACCTTTAGACTTAGTTAAATGTGATTGAAACCTAGGCCCCAAAAGGATAGGGCTGTGCGATATGGCTTTGGGGAGGGAGGTGTGTGAAACTGATAATTAAGTTAACCTTTATCAGCACTCTATAGCAGTTAGTATGTCAAAACTGAATTTGGAAAATAAAAGGAAAGCACCAGAGACCCATATGCTTCCTCCTGGCCTTGCCCTTCTGAAACACTGAAAAATGGTTAAGACCACCTGTAATCTTTGGCTTTGTTCTAGAAGAAAGTAGATAAAGTCAGGAACCAAGAAGTGTAAAGATCTACAGTCCTGAGACCACTGGGCACTGAGAGGTAGAGAGCTCTAGGGGGCAGGGCTGTGGTGTACCAGGTTAAGCACACATAGTGCAAAGCACAAGGACCCACAGGAAGATCCTGGTTCGAGCCCCCGGCTCCCCACCTGCAGGGGTCGCTTCACAGGCAGTGAAACAGGTCTGCAGGTGTCTCTCTTTCTCTTCCCCTCTCTGTCTTCTCCTCTCTCAATTTCTCTGTCCTATCCAACTGGGGGGGGGGGGGTGGCCTCCAGGAGCAGAGGATTCATAATGCAAGAACCAAGCCCCAGAGATAACCCTGGATGCAAAGAGAGAGAGAGCATGAGAGAGAGCTCTGAATGGTGCCCAAAGTGACAGAATGGGGAAAGAACACTGCAACTCTGCCTCTGGGGCAAGAAACACACCAGATCTTTGTCTTCTTACCTCTCTACAGCAGAATCAAAGCCTTCGTCTGTGACAGAGAGAACAGTAAGCACTTGTACCCTTTACAGCACAGGTGAAAGCTCATTGAGGCTGAGGGAAGGGGGTAGGCATCCTTTTCTCAGTAAGGGGCAGAATTCCACACAAGAGCCAGGAAAGGACACAACCTTGGACACCCATGCAGGCCTAAACCAAGCTTAGTCACTTACACTCCCCACCACCAGTAAACAGACTAATGGGAGACAGAAGAATGACTACAGAGACTTTCTGAAAGCCACAGTTCAAAAGGACATCCTGAAACACAACACAAAGTCAGCAACTCCCAGCCCAACTGCATAGTATCTCTATAAGCCTCTGAAGTCTGAGGAACACTGAGGAGTACTACAACCATGGTCAAACTGGGACCCAGTAGATTTTCGAGATAGATTAATTCTGCTCCCTGCACTCAAGGCATAGCACAAGGAAAAACATTTACACATAAAAAAACCTACTTCAGTCTCTATTGTTCTACAAAGTAATCAAGTTTCCATTAAACACACACACACACACACACGTCCGGGAAGTGGCGCAGTGGATAAAGCAATGGAATCTCAAGTATGAGGTCCTGAATTCGATCCCCGGCAGCACATGTACCAGAGTGATGTCTAGTTCTTTCTCTCTCTCTCTCCTCCTCTTTCTCACTAATAAATAAATAAATAAAATCTTTAAAACACACACACATACACACAGTATAAAAGGCAAAGGAAAAAATCACACTCAGAAAAGTAAAAATGAATTTTTTAAAATATTTATTTATTCCCTTTTGTTGCCCTTGTTGTGTTATTGTTGTAGTTATTATTGATGTCGTCATTGTTGGATAGGACAGAGAGAAATGGAGAGAGGAGAGGAAGACAAAGAGAGACACCTGCAGACCTACTTCACTGCCTGTGAAGTGACTCCCCTGCAAGTGGAGAGCCGGGGGCTTGAACCAGGATCCTTAAGCTGGTCCTCGCGCCACCTGCACTTAACCTGCTGTGCTACCGCCCGACTCCCATAAAAATGAATTTTTTAAAAAATATCCATTTATTTATCTGTTCCCTTTTGTTGCCCTTGTTGTTTTATTATTGTAGTTATTGATGTCATCACTGTTGGATAGGACAGAGAGAAATGGAGAGAGGAGAGGAAGACAGAGAGGGGGAGAGGAAGATAGACACCTGCAGACCTGCTTCACCGCCTGTGAAGCGACTCCCCTGCAGGTGGGGAGCCGGGGGCTCAAACCGGGATCCTTACTCCAGTCCTTGCGCTTTGTGCCACATGCGCTTAACCCGCTGCGCTACCGCCCAACTCCCAAAAATGAATTTTTAAAAGTCAGGGGCTGGGCGACAGAACGCATGGCAGAACACATGTGCTACTACGTGCAAGGCCCCAAGGTCAAGTTCCACATAGGTGGGGGAGCATCTCTCCCTAGCTCTCCCTCTCCCTCTCCCTGCCACTCTCTATCTGAGGCGGGAAAAGTTGGCTGAGGAGCACTGGGACTACGCAAACATGAGGATCTAGTACCGAAAAAACAGATCATGAGCAAGATGCTAGAAATATCCAAATACCCAGGATGAATCTTCAAATACTGAGTTACATGTTGAGAGTTTTAACTGAAAATGAGAATGCATGCAAAACCAGATGGATAATTCAACAAGAAGATGGAAACTATAAAAAAAAAAAAAAGAAGAAGAAGAAGAAGAAGAAAGTGAAAATATCAAAAAATGAAGAAAACAGTGAAGAGAAATGAAGAATGATGAAGAATGCCTTTTATGCGTAAACTCAGCTTGGCCAAGGAAAGAATCTGTGAACGTGAAGATAGGACAATAGAAATCACTCCAGACATACACTGAGAAAAAAAAAATAGTGGGGGAAAAAATTCAACTATGGGACAATATCAAAGGTTCTAATATACCGGTAACTGGAATCACAGAAAAATAAGAGAGGTAAGTCTGAAAATATTTCAAAATTAATATAAGACACAGTTGGGGTTACACAAGTCTGCCATCCCCAATATGTCTTTGGCAAAAGGTTAATTTCCCGGGAGGGCACTGGAGACGGAATGAAGACTAGCTTTGGGAGAATGGCTTCTCCTACGAAGGGTCTGCTCCGTGGGAGGGCAGAACTTCACCTATATGCCTTTGCTCTCCACCATGCCTTTTTCTTTTCTTTTCTTTTCCTTCCTTTTCTTTTCTCTTCTTTACTTTTTTTGGGGGACCTAACACCCTCCCCTTGTGCCTCCGTGCCTTCCTGGCCTTTCTTTTTTTTTTTTTCCCCAAGTCCTCTGCAGTAGCTAAACTGTCTAAGATTACGCAGAGAGTGACTCAGAAACTCTGCATCTTACCATGTGTATAAGAGGTGGACGTACCCTTAGTCAGTTTCTCTTCACTTCTCACTTGATCTGTCTGCCTCACGCTCACTTGCTTGTTTGTGCAGCCTCTGAACAAGGGAGTCGGGGACAGGATGGTTTCTTGCCACCCCGTATCTAACCACAAATCCCAGGTGCTAATGAATAGGAAAGAAGATAAGCATTACAAAAATGAAATGACTTGCTGCCACTGAGCCCCGACAGCACTCAGAATGGAATTCCAAAAAACATTGCAGGCTTCTCCTTAAAACCTAGAGCTAGGGGGCCAGGCAGTAGCGCAGCGGGTTAAGCGCACATGGCACAAAACACAAGGAGCAGCATTAAGATCCCGGTTCCAGGTTCGAGCCCCCGGCTCCCCACCTGCAGGGGGGTCGCTTCACAGGCAGTAAAGCAGGTCTGCAGGTGTCTATCTCTCCCCCACTCTGTCTTCCCATCCTCTCTCGATATCTCTCTGTCCTATCCAACAACAGCAACAACAGTAACAATAATAACAAGGGCAACAGAAAAATGGGAAAAATCCAGATCATCGAGGATACATGACACAATTTCAAAGGGCTCACCTCAGCAGCAAGGCTCTCTCCAGAAGCAACTGTCAAACCTACCTATAAGAGACAGCGTGAGTTTTCTGGACACGTGTGGGCCATTATATGAGCAATTACCAAAATGTTAAGGATTTAACTTAAAAGTCTACTACAGTTTGCTAAAATGAAAACCCTCCCCACTAACTAGCCAGCTAATAAAAGGTAGGTCCTCTGGCATCCCCAGAGAGTCTTTTTGGTAATGTGTGTGCTTAACCAGGTGCACCACCGCCCAGCTGAGAGTCTTTTTGGAAGGCAAATATTTCACCTCAGTGTGGTAAAATACAGTTTACATTTAACACATTAACACAGACATAATATACATTTAAAACCAGCTGCCTGATCTCAGGGACAGAGGCAGAAATCTGGGAGGAGGGAATGAAGTCTGCCAGCTTTGGCCTCTCCATCTGCCAATCTGCAAACTCTGGCAAAGAAGCTTTGGGAGTTCCAGAGGGGCCATCAGCACCCACCATCAGTCACACATAGGTGTGGGTCTAGTTAAAGCACAGCTATGTCCAACACAGGTGACTAAACACAGGACAAGCATGTCCCTAAGGCCTCTTGATGGGAACCTGACATAGAAGAGAAGGGACTGGGAGTCAGGTGGTGGCGCAGCAGGTTAAACGCACGTGGCACAAAGCGCACAGACCGGCGTAAGAATCCGGTTTGGAACCCCTGGCTCCCCACCTGCAGGGGCATCACTTCACAGGTGGTGAAGCAGGTCTGCAGGTGTCTATCTTTCTCTCCCCCTCTCTGTCTTCCCCTCCTCTCTCCATTTCTCTCTGTCCTGTCCAACAACGACGACATCAATAACAATAACTACAACAATAAAAAACAAAGGCAACAAAAGGGAATAAAGAAATACTTGAAAAAAGAAGAGAAGGGACTGAACAGCACAGAAAGGAGGCACATTTTTGTTTGTTTGACTGTTTGTCCGTTTTTTTGTTTTTTTGTTTTAAGTAGAGACAGAAAGGCAAGAGAATGGGGCTTGGTGGTGGTGCGCCTGGTTGAACACACGTTATCATGCACAAGGTCTTGGGTTCAACCCCCTGCTCCCCATATAGGGTGGGGAAGTTTCACGAGCAGTGAAGCAGGTCTGCAGGTGTCTCTTTCTTTCCCTCTCTATCTCCCCTTCAGCTCTCAATTTCTCTCTATCCTATCAAATTAAAAAAAAAAAAAAAGGCAACCAGGAGCCGTGGATTCATCACAGAGTTAATGAGCCCGAGCAATAACTCTGGTGGAAAGGAAGGAAGGAAGGAAGGAAGGCAGGCTGGCTGGCTGGGTAGATGGAAGGAAGGAAGGAAGGAAGGAAGGCAGGCAGGCAAGCAGGCAAGCAGGCAGGCAGGCAAGCAACAGAGCAAGAGTGAGAAGGAAGTGAAAGAGACCAAAGCTCCTTTCAATGCAATGGGGCTGAACTCAAATCTGGGTTATCTAATGCCAAAGCAGGGCACTATCCAGGTGAGCTATTTTGCCAGCCCAAGGGACACCTTTCAGAAGAAATCCTGACTGACTTGTTGAGCATTTACCATGTGCCAAACATCACACCAGAGCTGAGGCACCAGCAGTCAGCGCGGGCATAGGCCATGCCCCAGGAAGCTCAGGGTAGATGACAGGTACACCTGCTTATCTACCCCCCCCAAAGGCCCACCCCAACTAAGACCCCTCCTTGTAGGACTTGCTTCACACACTCACAGGCAAACATGACAGTGGACGGGGGGGGGGGGGGGGGAGGACCAAAAACAGCCAGTGGTAGCCATAAAAGAGAAAAATCAAGACCCTGGCAGCCTTGGAGTCGAAGCAGACAGAAAGCCCGGTGATGCAGACACCCAGCTGGAAATGCCCATTCTTAGATCTATGTCTCTGAATAAACTGCCAGAGAGAGAGAGAGAAAAGAAGGAAGAGGGAGGAAGAAGAAGGAAGGAAGGAAGGAAGGAAAGGAAGGGGAGGGAAGAAGAGAATGGAAGGAAGGGAGAGGGGGAAGGAAGGAGAAAGAAAGAAAGAAAGAAAGAAAGAAAGAAAGAAAGAAAGAAAGAAAGAAAGAAAGAAATAAAGAAAGAAAGAAAGGGGAAGGAAGGGAAGAGAGAGAAAGGGAGGGAGGGAGAGAAAGGAAGGAAGGAGGGAAGGAAGGAAGGAAGGAAGGAAGGAAGGAAGGAAGGAAGGAAGGAAGGAAGGAAACCTTCAAGACTCTTCTGAAACACTCAGGAATCACGGCCTTTCCCTTCCCGTGTTTCCGTATGGCCCGCCGGCAGGCTTCAGTGCGCCTCCACTGGCCCTCACTTGCATCTGAAGGCACGGCTCGCCCTGGACATTAATCACCACTTCGCGAGGGCACAGCTTGGCTTGTAGCTCCATCACTTACCATGAGGCCGACTCCCTTTCAGCTGGAACAACAATGCCACCAGGACACCCAAATAATGACCGTAGCAGAAGGGCAGCCAGAGGAAGGCCAGCAATGCACGGAGCGAAGGCACAGCTGAAAGCTTAAGGTGCTGGAGGCAAAGTGAGCAGTTTCAAGCCCCAAAATCTGAAACGAGCTGACTGACGCCTGTAGAAATGTCGGGGGGGGGGAGGGCTCAGTGGTGGCACACCTGGTAAAGAGCACATGTTATCATACACAAGGACCCGGGTTCAAGCCCCCAGTCCTTACCTGTAGGGAGGAAGCTTCACAAGTGGTGAAGCAGGTCTGTAGGTGTCTCTCCCTCCCTTTATCTCAGTTTCTCTCTATCTCTATTATAATAAATAAATAAACATTTAAAAAGAAAAGAAAAAAGAAATGTCAACAGTGATGGCACAACCCATTGTAAACTCTAGCTTACCAGCCCCAGGGAGGGAGAAACTGATGAAAACAATGAGGAAAGAAGACCGAACAGGCAACGAAGGGCTCAGAAACGCCCAAGAAGTCAAGGTAGACTCAGCCTTGTTATGCGCATGCCTCCATGCTCAGAGCAAAGAAAACGCAGCAACCATGTCTTGTCCAGACGCAAAGCCTAAATTAATGCACAAACACTGAGGCAGGTGAAAAAGACAGCGGCCTGGCTGGAGAGTTACAAAAAAGAAATGAGTGTGCAGGAGGAAGAAACAAATCAGCATCTATGGCCTAACACCGCTACAGCGCTCGGGCATACACAGGCCCACTTCAACACGAAAAGTTGACAGCAACCAGGTTACTGTAAGAGATGATAAGGTCACAGAATGTGAACCAACTCTGAAAGACTCCTGGATCGTATTACCATACTTCCCTAAAAACATTACAGGTGCTCAGATGGGATTTCACAAAGTAGGAAATGGCATTAAATGATGAAAACTATTAAGCTAGACTGAGGGGCATTGGATTGGGGTGGGGGTGCTGGGGGAGAGATAATGAGGCAGACTGAATGTTTACATTTTATGCAAGGTTTCATTCCAACATTAAATGCCCAGAGCAGATTAAACACGGTGGCGGTGGGGGGTGGCTGACAGCAAAGGGTTTTAAGTTAAAATACAGAGGAGAAGGAAAAATATCAGAAAAAAAAATTTTTTTTTGACTCAGTTATAAATAGCAATGGCATTCCTATATAAGGTTAACAGAGTGGTGAAGGATAAAAGGAAAGAAGGAGTCTTCAGAAAAATAAAGGCAACTTCTCTAAAAGCTGGGGGGGGCTGGGCGGTAGCGCAGCAGGTTAAATGTACAAGGCGCAAAGCGCAAAAACAGGCACAAGGATCCCAGTTCAAGCCCACGGCTCCCCACCTGCGGGGGAGTCGCTTCACAGGTGGTGAAGCAGGTGTGCAGGTGTCTTTCTCTCCCCCCTCTCTGTCTTCCCCTCCTCTCTCCATTTCTCTCTGTCCTATCCAACAACAACATCAATAACAACAATAATAATAACCACTACGATAAAACAACAAGGGCAACAAAAGGGGAAAAAAAGCTGGGGGGTAGGGGGGAGAAGAGTTCCAGAGATGACAATCAATCAAGGAGGCAGGAGGTGGTGGCAAAAATGCTAATGGCGGACTGTAACCTTCTCCTTACATTGAGATAAACTCTTGTTTGGGGGTAGCATTTCATTTCATGTCATCGCCCCCACCCCGCCCCTCGGTTAAAGCCTCAGGACAAGTTCAAAAACCCAGCAGCTGGCTTTCCAAGCCTTTTCAAGACCTGGGCCCTGCCTATTTTGGCTTCATCACCCATTTCTCCAACCATTTGGATTTCTTTCTGTTCTTCAAACCTTCAGCTTTTCAACTGCCTCTAGCTCCAGCTCCCTCACCTTGCCTGAACGCATGTGAACCTTCTCCAGGGGAGCTTGGTTTGTCCGACAAAAGCAGGTCCTTCTGATGTTCTGTCCTCTCCAGGCTAAGCTTTCCTCTCCCCATCTAGATAGGAACTCTTCCAGGCCTGTACCTGCCCTATGCCCTATGCCCTATGCCCTCTGCCCTCTGGGAGGGCAAGGCCACTTCCCTTTCATTAGCACTCACCCAGCCTCCAGCACCCACTGGGAGGTAGCCAGTATGTGCTAAGTGAAGAGCAGCCCCTCAGGATACAGAGCAGGTTATTATTGTTTTCACCAGGCTATGTTGTTTTCCCGGGCTGGCTTCACCGGCGGGTAACAGATGACCCGGGACTCATGGCTGGGTTGTACGCAGTATCTCTTTATTCATGCAGGACGCAGCGCAATCTATACCAAGCTAAGCTAAACTAAACTAGCTAACTACAAACAATCTTGTCTTTATAAATATACTAGCCCAGTAGGGTGGGAACAGGATGCAACGCAGAGAGGGTGGAGAGAAAAGTGACTGGTGAAAATCAGGGTATGACAAGGAGAGGGGGCAGAGCAGGTGAGAATTCTACCACTGAACCACCAATGCCCTGGAGGGAGGGTGGTGCTTGTTAACAGCGGTTATGTAAATAGAATGAAGTGCTTATGTAAATAGAATAGTGTTAAGCAGGGGGGATTAAACTAATGAAACAGAAGGGGTTTTTAGAAGCATACCAACAGGTTATTTCACAAAGAAATTATTTATAGCAGTCCAGGAGGTGGCTCAGTGGCAAAGCACAGGGCTTGCAAACATAGGGTCCTGAGTTTGATCCCCAGCACCACATATGGCAGTGCAATGCTTTGGTTCTCTCTCTCTCTCCCTCTCCCTCTCCCTCCCTCTCCTTCTCCTTCGGTTAAAAAATTCTTACTTTTGGCAGTCGGGCAGTAGTGCAGCGGATTAAGTGCAGATGACGCAAAGCGCAAGGACCGGCCTAAGGATCCTGGTTCGAGCCCCAGGCTTCCCACCTGCAGAGGGGGTCGTTTCATGAGTGGTGAAGCAGGTCTGCAAGTGTCTTTCTATCTCCTCTCTCCATTTCTCTCTGTCCTATCCAACAATGACGACATCAGTAACAACAATAATAATAACAACAATAAAACAACAAAGGCCTCCCATAGGACCTTGCCTTCAACTTGGATCAACAACAGTAGAGAATGTTCCATCCTACGAAGGGAGGCTGGGTAACATACTCTATGCTACACCTGAGGAAGATGGGTCGATATTGGGGCATCTTGGAATGTTCCTTCTCATGACCACAGAATGTGAGCTCAGATCTACAGGGATGCAGAGGTTACATAGGCTCCTAAGCTGAATATGGGCCCCAGATCATATCAAATCGATAGGGTTTACAGTCAACAATATTTACCCCTTTCCCATATTAGGGAGTGAATCTCTGCCCGGATGCAGCTTTCTGGTCCTTCTGCCAGCCATGACATCATCTCCCCAGAAAATAACTTGGATCTACCTGCGTATCAGATTTCAGGCTCAGGGGAAAAAAGAAAAAAAAAAAACTAGTATAGCCACACGACCTTTGGAATATAACTAAAATATGCCTACTAGCTATCTACAAAATGGAGACACACACACACACACCCCCTTCATCTGCACTATTCCAGCCTTTAGGTCCAACAATTTGTTTGGCTTTGTATGTTAACTCTCTTTTCAACCACCAGGTTCCAGATGCTAGCATGATGCCGACCAGACTTCCCTGGACAGACAACCCCACCAATGTGTCCTGGAGTTCTGCTTCCCCATAGCCCTTCCCCACTAGGGAAAGAGAGAGGCAGACTGGGAGTATGGATCAACCTGTCAATGCCCATGTTCAGCAGGGAAGTAATTATAGAAGCCAGACCTTCCACCTTCTGCATCCCACAATGACCTTGGGTCCATACTCCCAGAGGGTTAAAGAATAAGAAAGCTATCAGGGGAGGGATGAGATACAGAGTTCTGGTGGTGGGAATTGTGTGGATTTGTACCCCTCTTATCCTATGGTTTAGTCAATGTTTCCTTTTTATAAATAAAAAATTAAAAAAAAACAAAACAAGGGCAACAAAAGGGGAATAAATAACCTCCAGGCGCAGTGGATTCATAGTGCAGGCACCAAGCCCCAGCAATAAGCCTGGAGGGAAAAAAAAAAGAAAAGAAAAATACTAAAAATAAATAAATAAAATAAAATAAATTATTACTTATTTAAGGAGTCTTTCTTTTTGGCTAGAGACAGAGATAATGATATGGAAGGAAGATCAAGAGGAGAGACACCCGCAGCACTGTTTCACTGCTGTGACGCTTTCTCCTTGCAGTCCTTAACACAGTGTAACATGTGAGCTAAACCAATAATTTTTTAATCACCAATCTGCACAAAATTAGTTCACATGGTTTTATCTCAAGTATTCACAATTATTAACAATTAAATAGTAAAAATATGGGGGTTGGGTGGTGCTCACCCAATTAAGTGCACACATTACCATGCACAAGGACCCACCCAGGTTCAAGTTCCTACTCCCCACCTACAGGGGGGATGCTTCACAGGCAGTGAGGCAGGTCTGCAGGTGTCTTTCTCCCTCTCTAATTCCCCCCTCCTCGATTTCTCTCTGTTCTTTCAAGTAAAATAAAAAGGGGAAAGGGGGGGTAGGAAAAATGCCCCTGGGAGTGGTAGATTCATAGTGCTAGCACTGAACCCCAGCAACAATCCTGGTGGCAATAAAAATAAAATAAAATGGATATATTTTTTTTTAATTAAGACTAAAACCTTTCTGTGTACACCACTTATCTTAAACATTAGTGACAATATCACCAGTCATAATGGCTAGCAATTTGGGAGTTGGGCGGTGGCGCAGTGGGTTAAGCACACATGGCGCAAAGCGCAAGGACCAGCAGAAGGATCCCAGTTCGAGCCCCCAGTTCCCCACCTGCAGGGGAGTCGCTTCACAGGCGGTGAAGCAGGTCTGCAGGTGTCTGTCTTTCTCTCCCCCTGTCTTCCCCTCCTCTCTCCATTTCTCTCTGTCCTATCCAACAACGACATCAATTACCACAACAATGTTAAACAACAAGGGCAACAAAAGGGAAAATAAATATTAAAAATTTTTTTTAAAAAATGACTAGCAATTAAAGCATGAGAGGCTGGCAAGCCTGGGTGGGGTTAGTGAGTGGGTCTGGGAGTGAATCCTGGGCCACAGCACACCTGAGCTGCCAGTGCCGGCTGTCTCTGGGGTTCCTGTCATCAAAAAACTAGTCTCCACTCTTGGTCTCTATCAGAGTGACTGGGCAGGATGTCTTTCAATGATGACTCTTCCCCATGTTTTATCTGCATGTCTTCCATACACAATAGTGTGTGTGCTCTTAATCTGAGTATTATAATGTAACTTCACACTGCCAAGAACCCAGTCTTTCAGCATAAGATAAAAATCTTAAAGGCTGGGATCTAAAATTGTAATTCGCCTAAAATAATCTCAGGCAGTCTTGAAAGATTTAAAACAACATAATGTACTCATCCATATGTTTGGTTTACTCCCAGAAACCCAAGTTGTCACTTCCAAAACCACTCTTTCCCTCTCAGTCAAGAAAAAAGCCCCCCTTGTCAGCAGCCAGTAATGCTACAACTTGTGTTAGCCTTTCTCTTAGGAAGGATGCAAAATGTCAACAGAATCATGCCCGTGGTTATTTAACAGAAGGAAAGAAAGAAAGAAAGAAAGAAAGAAAGAAAGAAAGAAAGAAAGGACCAGTTCTGAACTGGTTATAACTGAATTTACAGTGAACTTTATTATCAGAGCAGGGCTGTAGAAAGCCTATCTGGTATTAAAAATCCAGCCCCTAGGAGTTACTGATTTACCCACCCGGTACTTGTCAAGGGTCACTTGCCATAGAGAAATGCCCATCTAAAAACAAAGGTAGGCACAGTGTCCAGAGCCAAACCAGTGTCACGCTCTATGATTTGAACCCCCAAACTAACACACTAATGTGGCCCGCCCAGCAGAGTCCATCCACACACTGTGCAGGAGTCCCTTTGAACTTGAGGGAGATCAGCCTATGGGGCACAAGGTTCCAGTTGGCTTCACCTCCTCCCCATCCTGGAGGGTAACAGCAAAGAAAATGATGCATGCAGGAAAAAAAGCAGCTCCCGCACCTTTGAAGGTTAAGCTGTTTTGGAAATCCCACGACAGTCCAGTCTGAAGCAAAGCAGAAAGCAGACAATACCTGAATTTAATGAAGCCTGCTCGGTGGCATGCTCGGGAGACATGAATCTCCCCAGAGGGATTAGGGCTCAAAGAAAACGCACCAAGTTATTGGCTTAAAAATCCAGAAAGCCAATGATCTTGCCCATGGTCCTGCATCTGCAGGTTAATTTTCCTCTTGTCCAATAATGATATTGCTTTAAGCATGATTTCTTTCTCCTGCTTTTCCAACATAAAACTAAGAGCAGTCTATTGTAGGTGTTGGTTTAAAACGGCTCAAAGCAGAATCAAATCAAGACCACAAAGATGGTAATTTATACCATCTGCAGCGCTGGCCCTTATACGCTACTGTGCTTTAGTTTAGTGAAGGCAAAAAGCTTGCAAATACGAAAAGCACTCAAAAGTTGCAATATGCACAATATTTTGCCAATATCTCCTTGAGATGTATGTGATTTCATTTATCAATGTCTGATGCTAAAGAGATCTAGGTGGAAGCAAATAAATATGAAGAAAAAATGCATACCGACAGGAAGGATCTTTTGGAGGTGATAAAGATGTTCTAAAATTGGACTGTAGTGATGGTTACACAACTCCATAAATTTACCCAGGAATCACTGGGCGGCATGCTTAAAACTGGTGTATTTTTATGGTCTGCAAAGTACATCTCAATAAAACTGTTAAACATGTATATTCAAAGTTGGTACTGGGGGGAAAAAAAAAACAGAAAGCACCTGTACATAGGCCCCCATCTATGTAGAACCATCCTGCTTTGGCCAAGATGACTTCTGGTCCTGACAGTCTCTAACAACCATCAACCTTTTCTCCCTTTAGCGAGTGACAGGTGTTTCTCACCAACCACAGGCTAAAAGGTTCAGTCCTTTTCCTCTCCAACATGGGCCTGAGTATTCCTCTGCACTAAGCTTGCTTAGTGATGGGTCTTGTTTACACATACACAAACAATCACAAGACACTTTCTAGAAGAACCTTTTAAATTATTTATTGAATTGGAGACAGAAATCTAGAGGGAAGGGTAGACAAGGAGGGGACAGAGAGAGAGAGGGAGAGAGGGATAGGGTGAAGGGGGGGGAGCGAGCCGCAGCCTGCTTCACCACTCATGAAACTTTCCACTGCAGGTGGGGACCAGGGACTTGGCTTTGGGTGCTTGTGCACTGTATCATGTGTACTCAACCAGGTGCGCCAACACCCAGCCCCAAAGAAGCACATTTTTTTGCCTCCAGGGTTATTGGTGGGGCCCAGTGCCTGCACCACAAATCCACTGCTCCTGGAAGCTATTTTTTTTCCCCTTTTGTTGCCCTTGTTTTATCGTTGTTGTGGTTATTATTATTGTTCTTATTGATGTCGTTGTTGGATAAGACAGAGAGAAATGGAGAGAGGAGGGGAAGACAGGGAGGGGGAGAGAAAGACAGACACCTGCAGACCTGCTTCACTGCCTTTGAAGCGACCCCCCTGCAGGTGGGGAACAGGTGGGGAGCGGGGGGGGGGGGGGGGGATCGAACCGGAATCCTTATGCCAGCCCTTGCCTTTCAGCCATGTGCGCTTAACTCGCTGCACTACTGCCCGGCCCCCAGAAGCACATTTTTTAAGTTTATTTATTTATGTATGTATTTGTTTATTTATTTATTTACGAGAGAGAGAGAGAGAGAGAGAGAGAGAGAGAGGGAGAGACCAGAGCACAGCTCAGTTCTGGCATATGGAGCTGAACCTCCTCAGCTCTGGGGCATGCAAGTTCTGTGCTCTAGCAGGCTGAGCTATCTCCCAGACTCAAGACCTTTTTCTTTTTTTTCACCGTAGGCCAAATTTTTTTATTGATTTAGTTTCACAGGCATCGTTGCTATTACAGATAACAGACCTGTTTGCAAACTGCACTGGCTGTCACTTGACTCCAGGAGTGTATCTAGACCACTAAATCGAATTCAAGGAGTGTCTTCACAGCCTTTAGTAGTGTAGCGAATCTAATCAAAGTCAGTCAAAAGTTATAATGGAACATGCAGGGACATGAAATACCCACTGGTTAATTAGAGACAGCTACCGCCTTTTGGGTGCTAATAATTATGTACAACCTTTATTTATGAAGAAACCGAACTAATGACCCTGGTAGGAGCATCTGTGCTGCCTGCCAGCTGTCCTACCCAGCAGTGCAGATGGGTCTGAGTCCAGCCCCCCACAGGCCTGAAGACCCGGTGGCCTTGCCAACAGAGCCCAGGGACTCCCGGGGGCTCCCTTGGCCTACTAATACCACCCGGGAGTGAAGCACAATAGGAGCTCAAAATATGCTTGGGAATCAGGTTCCTAAAGAGAAGCAGAAAGAATGCTTCTCCGAGAGCACAGGTTCAAGTCAGACCGGTTTGGATGGAAGTCTGCCCCCACAGACACTGCTGGGCAAACTATTTTCTCTCTCCAGCCCATCTGGTCAAGTGCATCTGAAAAACGATTTTAAAAGCCACCTCCCTTGGGAGTCATGTGGTAGCGCAGTGGGTTAAGCGGAAGTGGCAGTGAAAGGACAGGTTTAAGGATCCCGGTTCGAGCCCCCGGCTCCCCACCTGCAGGGGAGTTGCTTCATAAGCGGTGAAGTAGGTCTACAGGTGTCTTTCTTTCTCTCCCCCTCTCTGTCTTCCCCTCTTCTCTCCATTTCTCTCTGTCCTATCTAACAACGACAACATCGATAACAACAACAATAATAACTGTAACAACAATGAAAAACAAGGGCAACAAAAGGGAAAATAAATAAATAAAATTTTTAAAAAGACTATGAAAAAATAAACAACTCCCTCACAGACATGTGAGAACACATGTATACACATATATCCATGTGAATAAATTATTGCCATGGTATGGCTCAATAAATCAAAATTTCTGCGCAAGGACCGGCGTAAGGATCCCAGTTCGAGCCCCGGCCCCTCACCTGCAGGGGAGTCACTTCACGAGCGGTGAAGCAGGTCTGCAGGTGTCTATCTTTCTCTCCCCCTCTCTGTCCTTCCTTCCTCTCTCCATTTCTTTCTGCCCTATCCAACAATGACGACAACAATAATAATTACAACTCTAAAACAAGGGCAACAAAAAGGTAATAAATAAATGAATAAATATTTTTTTAAAAATCAAAAATTCTGTTTTAATTGTCCTAAATATGACTGCCCCTAAAAGAGATCAAACCCAAAATGTGAACCTAATTGGAACTAGCACAAACACAAATGCTCCAAGGTAAAAAGTGTAATGCAAAGTGTATTGGGGGGTCAGGCAGTGGCATATAGTACAAAGTGCAAGGACCCATGCAAGGATCCTGGTTCAAGCCCCTGGCTCCCCACCTGCGGGGGGGGGGGGGGGTCGTCACTTCACAAGCAGTGAAGCAGGTCTGCAGGTGTCTATCTTTCTCTCTCCCTTTCTATCTCCCCTCCCCTCTCAATTTCTCTCTGTCTTATCAAAAAAAATTTTTAAATGGCCACAGGAGCAGTGGATTCATAGTGCAGGCACCAAGCCCCAGAGTTAACTGGAGGCAAAAAAAAATAAATAAATGTATTGGCAGCGCAATTTCAAGGACCTCAAGAGTTAAGAGGTCCTTGTAACCTAGCAAATAGTTATCTGCCCATTCTCAAACCTGAATTATCTAAGTGCCACCAGGCTATTAGACAGAAGGACCTCTCACTGACAGAACCGCACTCAAGTTCATATCTTAGTAAGAAAAAGCAAGTATGCAAACACATGAGAAATGAGGGGCAAGGTCTCTGAGTAATCCAGCTATCCATAAGCTGTTCTATATAAAGGAGATGTTATAAAGGAAATGTTTGGGCTGGGGAGATAACAAAATGATTTTCATGTCTGAGGCATCAAAAGTCCCAGGATCAATCCCCAGCACCACCATAATAAGCCAGAGCTGAGCAGTGCTCTGGTAAAATAAACAAACAAACAAATAAATAAATAAATGCAGGAAACATTCTAGAAACTATCAAAAATTTCATTCCAAACACTAACGTCATATATCAGCAACAAAAGACTAGACATTGAGTACAAGACGGACAGCAAACTGAAAAAGCCTCCCAAGCAGAAAGTTTAAATGTAGTCTTTTACAGTGGCATTATTTCCATACATTGAAATACGTCATCCAGCTGACATCACCACAGATGCAGAAGAACCTTAGAGACCTTATTTCCTCCTCTAGCAGGGAATTTGACGTTGCCCAAAACTAAAACTTTGGGATCTAAAATTATCAAATTCTAAAGCTCACCGAGATGTACATGGTCATGCACACACATACATTCATGCCCTTTTCTACTTAGATTAACACTTCAAATTCTGCTTTCCATGTATGGAGTTACAGGTTACCTAGAGGATTTCCCTTACATGCCTGGGATTTGTTTTTCTTACATGCCTTCTGCTATTTTAATGTCACTGACTTGTGACATGAAAAAGTCACATCCTCACACATTAAACTGCCCAACATAAAGCACTACTTGTTTTAACATACCTTCATATATCTAGTAGAGAAGAAATCAAAGAGACAGACAATCACCCAAGTGGAAAAGGTGGACTGTGACAGGCTGAAGGCAGCTTATTTTTCCCTGCTCACTTCCTGATGAATCTCCTCCAGCCACATCCTCAGATACCAGCTGAATGTTCTTTCACAAAGTAAAATGAAACGCAAATCGTACTGAAAGGTCAAAATTCTGCAGCGGGAGCCACTGTCATTTCCAACAATGCAACTACTGTTGAGTCTCTCAGATTCATGGATGCAGTGGGCAAAAGCAAGGAGATGGGGAGGAGGGGAGCACGCTTAAAGGAATCTCTCCATCTCTGTATCTCAGCTTAGAATGTCTCAATATTGCACCTTCAAGGAAGAAACAGCGTGAAGAATCTGGATCTGGTTAAATGAGAGCCTTAAGCCCATGCAGCATGTTTGGAACAGAATCCATCTAATTCGCAATCAGTCAACCTCCTATTACTCATCTGTTCGAGATGGCCCTGCAATTTCCCTCAATGGGAGCCTTTTCGTCTTAAAACCCCAGGGAATGCTGTAGATGCCACGCTCTGATTTAAATGACTCCATGGAAATTACAGTGAAAATAATGGCAGATTTCATCCAGGGAACTTGCATAAGTGAAAAATCAGACAGAGTCAAAACATCTCTACCACAGGCCATTTAAATCATGAATAAATTATATATCTGGGCAAACCCCCCCCAAAAAAAAATACTCTCTGGAGAAATAATGCTTAACTATTTCTTAAGATATCAAGTTGATTTTTTTTTAAAGCAGGCTTTGAAAATATGTCAAATAACATCTGAATACAAAACTGTCTTTACAAATTTGCACTGCATCAAACTAATCAATGTGGTGATTGTGTTAAAAAAAAAAAAAAAAGCCCAAGACAATTCAAAGGGACTTGACATATTCTCCAACTGAAGACCTTCCAGTTGCTCTGAAATGTTAAGATTATTGAACAATCCTGGAAGGAATAACTTTATTTAGCCTGGCCCTTTTGGAGCTCTATCATCTAATGCAGCCAAAGTGATTTTTGTTTTCCTAATTAGGTTTCAGTGTACTTGTGAAATGCTCAGTATACACTGTGCTGGAAGCTTTAGTTCTACACTTCTTTCTTCTGGCTCCTTCCCCCCACCTTCACCCACCCCCCTCGCCCCAAGGGAGGGGGGGAGATTTCCTTCCCAAATGTTCCCTTCTCTGCATTTGTCAACAGAAACACCCACTGGTGGTGTCAAACTGGTAATACTGCTGCAGGCTCCCTTACTCCTGTTCCACTGTCAACGCCAAAAATGCTCAAACCTAAAATAGGACCTTTAATAAAAACAATGAAAAGGGCTTGCTAAGGGACTCAACTATCGCATTCTCAAAAAGAGGCACACCTTTCTGAGAAAATGCTGTATTAGTGAACCCTAATGGGGCCACTAAAACGCAAGATCACACTAAAACAACCCCCCATTCAACAGTAAACACACAGAGGCAAGTAAGCATAGGTCTCTTAGCATTTTATGAATAAAACATGTTTAAATACTTAAAGGAATTCAAAACAAATTTACATGTAAACGGCACTCACATGAAATTCCGAATCGCCTCGGTAAAGAAAGATGTCTTTTCTGTAGCCCCACAGCAACTAGCTGGCAATGTTCCAGCAGATGTTACCTAAAACAATAATCCTATTCTCTTACAAATGCCTGTCTCCGGTTTCAGTCCGAGGCTCTCTGGCAATATTAATTCGTGTAATCTTTCACATTTAACTACATAGCCATTACGTCCAAATGATCCTAATTCAGATGCGCGACGAGAGACGAGTCGGTGTCAGTAATACTTCCTACAAATCAGTTTAAATTTCAGCCCATTAAAATCGATTGTGTTAACAGAACACTGATCTGCAACTACTTAACTATCACAGCACCCGTGTAATCTCACCGCGGAGGGACTCGGGTCAGTCAGGCTTCTCCGATAGGGGCATCCGTTCTTTTTAACACTCAAGCGAAGCAGAAAACCCCCTCCAGGAAGATCTGTCTGCCTTCACACAGAAACATGTGCAGGTTTATTTTTCCCCCCAACGTGGGCTCAAGCCGTGTGCCAGGGAGCGGGACCTGTTCGTTCTGGGAGACGGTGCCGAAGCCCGGAATGTCCTAAGAGGACCCAAAGGGTATGAGGGGCCGGGGAGGGGCCAATTTCCGCTGCTCCCCACTGATGCGGTCGTCAACTTCATCACCACGCCTAAAACTTGTTTGGGGGAGGCTGGAGGTGGCGCCGGGTGGGCGCTAGTCGCTCGCCCACCCTCGTGGGCAGCCAAGGTCAGCCGGGCCGGGGCCGCGGCTCGCAGCCCGCGGCGGGTGCCGGGGTCCCGGGCACCCCTGGAACTCGGGCTGGGGGCTTGCTCGCGCAGGCTCCTCCGCAGCGCCGGCGGCCAGGGGCTTCCCTCTGCCGCACGCTCTGGGGAGCTCGCGCGGCGGGGGCGGCGGGGGCGGCGGGGGCGGCGGGGCGGGAACGCCGCAGCCCCCAGCATTAGGGGAGCCCCGCGGGGCGGCCCCGCTCCGCCGCCCCTCCTTGCACCCACCAGTCTCCCACTCCCTAAATGCAGCACCAGCCCTTCTCTAGGGAGTCTTGCCAGAGGCGCGATGGGGAGCTGAGAAGGGCCACTCCGGGGTGGGGCGCCCTAGCCGCTACGCCCCGTCGTTCTGGGGGACGGGCGCCGCAGCCCCTTCTCTGCCTGGGGGGACCAGGTGGGTCCCCTCTTCAAAGAAAGAGAAGTCGGGTGGCACGGGACCAACGCGAGGGCAAGTGAGTCTGGAGGGAGGGAAGGTGGCGGCGCGACTACTCACCCCGCCGAGTCCCCCACCTCCAGCCGGGGACCCCACAGCTCCCGAAGCCACCGCCGTTACCGCCGTCCCTTCCCCAGCGGCGGCGACAACTAATCGAAAGCTCCGGCCCCGCCCTCTCACTGGGGCAAACGCGCAGCCTAATTTGCTAACTGTCCCGCCCCGGCCGGCCCGCCCGGGCCAATGAAGATGCTCCTCAGACTCCGCAGGGTCCCGCCTTCACCCCACTCCGGGGAGGAGCCAATGAGGAGAGAGCGCTCGTGCTCGGGCCCGGGCTCGCGCGCCCCGCCCGCGCCGCTCGTGCGCGGGTCCCCGAAATCAAAAACCCCCGGTCCCTTGTGTAAGCTCGCCGGCGCGCGCACGCGCTCCGCGCCTCCTCGCGCTCCACGTTTGGTTGCCCCGCCAGGCCCCGGCGACCTGGGCTGGGTGGCTGGGAGGGGCGGGGCCGCGACTCTAGCTGTCGGGGGAGAGCAGGGGGTGGGGAGATCGTGACTGGGAAAGGGGAGGCTGCCGGGGTGGGGGCCCGTGGAGGCCCGGGAATCCGCCTGTCACTGCGGAAAAAAAGGGGGGATTCCTGCCTGCTGCACAGCAATCCTGGCCTCCCTCCGGAGGGACACGTGCAGGGGGGAGGTAGCAGGGAGGTGTTGGGAAAATGAGGGAGAGCACATTTGGGGCGGGAGCCCAGGTACTGCTTGGAAATAAAAGGATGAAGGGCGACGGTTTAGCGCTGGTTGGTAAAAATAATATCCAAGTTCACTGCTGCGGCGGCGGCTGCCCCAACTGTTGCAGCTGAGTGTGAACACACACACACACACGTACACTCACTCATCCGTCAGCCTGATCCCTTGGGTGGACTAGTAGCCCAAGGATTCCTTACACAGCAGCTGGAGCCATGCAGAGAGCAGCGGTCGCAGCTACCCACAGCTCGGCTTTGGTCCGATGCTCTGCCACACCAGATTCCCCAGCTGGCATGCAAGCAATGAAGTCATCCCCAACCAGTAGAAATGTAAAGATCTTAATACCCACCACCGATGCAGGTTTCCGTGGAGGATGGAAAGGTAATGGAATGGAAGACGTTATGTTTCCAGTACTACTTTTTCTTTCCTGAGAATTAAGAATAAAGATCGCGTGAAAAGCCATCGTGGACCAATCTATGTAAATCAATAATAACTTCCACTGGGTGGAGGGGATGAAGTAAAGAGGAAGAGTGGGTTTGGGTCCCCCCCCCCGGGCCCCAGATTTTAGGAAAAGCACATAAAATAGACTGTGTATGAGGTCATAGCATCCACCAAATTAGAAATGTGCAGGACTGTAGTGGGAAATAGATTTCTTGGATAAAATCCACATCGCCTATTCCTGTCGGGGAATGTGGTGACAATATGTAGCAATAAGCTGGCTTTGGCCACCAGGTGCCAAACCAGTGGGGTTTTCTTTCTCAGCCCGTGGTGAGTATTTGCTGAGGAACTGAAGGTGCCCACATTCTCCATCAGCTTTTCAGAGAGCATGTGAGAAATTTTTCCAGCTCTGGAGCAGTGAGGGGAAAATGGAGTCAGAGGCGACAGCAGAAAGCTTTGCAGAGTCCCCTGCCTCCTCCAATGCAAAGTGACTGTGCTGTGAACTCGGGATTCACCCACGTGGAGCCCGAATTCCTAGGGCAATCGCTCCATTTTTATCCCTGTGTGTCAGTGCCTTTGTCCCAGGAATTGCAGCAGCCTTGTCTTTGAAGCAAGGGAAGAACAGTTCATCTGTGTTGATTCAGAGCTATAGAAGGGAAACTGATAACTGACTATCCCATGATATAGATGGGTCTGATGGCAGTTAAAGTTGTGATGGTAGATGCTTTATAATGTAACATCATGCATATATACAAATATGGCCTTCCATTTGGGGATGTTTGCTTTGACCTGGCTCTGAGTAGTGCAGAAGGGTTTCTTGGAACCTGTTCAGTTCATTGAGATTCTGACCAAAAGCATGTATTTTCTAGAAGGTTAGTAAGAGGTAAAAAAGAGAGAGAGAGAAAGAAAGAAAGAAAGAAAGAAAGAAGGAAAGAAAGAAAAAAGAAAGAAAGTACCTTGCCTCCATTTAATTGAGCTCTTGTCTTGTGCAGAAAGAACACTAATGCCACTGAGTGAATGCCTGCTCTGTGCCAACAACCTTCCATACCGCTAGAGTTGCCAGAGAGAATATCGGAGGCCAGTTACATTTGAATTTCAGATAAACAAATCATCTTTTGGAAGTATGTCTTTTTACCTGGGGACAAGGATAGAAGACTTAATAAGTTGGTTATTCTCAAAAACTAAAGAAAAAAATCTTTGAAATGTTCCTCTGGACTCAGATCTCAGGACAATCAGCATCTGGGAGAAAAACTTAAAAACCAGATCACTGGGGGCTGGATGGTGTTGCACCTGGTTAAGCACACCTAGCATGAAGCTCAAGGACCTGCGCAAGGAGTCCCCGGCTCCCCACCTGCAGGGAGGTCACTTCACAAACAGTGAAGTTGATCTGCAGGTGTCTTTCTCCCTCTCTATCTTCCCCTCCCCTCTCAATTTCTCTGTTTCTATCAAATAAATAAATAAATGGATTTTTAATTATTTGGTGTTTTAAGTACAAATTAAATTTCAATATTAGTGTGGTTCTCTGTTAGGTCAACATTTTCCAGATGAAATAACAGTCTCTCTCTCTCTCTCTTTCTCTCTCTCTCTCTCGCTCTCTCTCTCTCTCTCTCTCTCTGTCTCCTTTCCTCCTCCTAACAGAAGCCTAGCTGTGACTTCTTGGACTGTAAAACTGGGAAGATCCCTGCTCAATAAAGAACAATGAATCTTGTCCTTCCAACCCCCAAATCTCTTCAATAAAATGGTTTGATCCCCCACCCATAAAAACAAACAGAAATCTCAACTACGTCCCACTCCCCACCCCATCCATACTCCCAAGCTGGTGTGTGCCCATTAGTTTTAGTCACTCCGAGTGTTGCCCAATTAGGCTAAAGGAAGATACCAAATGTGTCATGGTTTGAAAGAGAAGTGTTCTCTCTCACACTTGTTGGATAAACAATGAAACAAGTACACTTGTTGTCACTGGTGGCCTTTTTGTGACTAGGAGGAAAACAAGTAGTCGCTGGGCCAAGCCTGTACAATAAATAAGGCAGAGTCAGAAAGTAGAAAGCAAGAATAAAAGTAGAGTGGCTTTACTTAGCAAATGCTGACTTGTCCTTGCATTTAAAACACTTGGAGTTGAAGTTTCTATCTGATGCTTAGGAAGCATTCTGCTAGAGATGTCAGTGCCCGTGGACACTACTCATTATGGGTGCCAAACATAAGAAGTAACTGGGTGGTGCCCACCCCTCTAGCATGGGCGAAGTTTCACAAAAGGCTAAGCAGGGCTGCAGGTGTCTCTCTCCCTCTCTATCTTCCCTTCCCTCTCACTTTCCCACTATCAAATAAAATATAAATAAACCTTTTTTTAAAAAAAAAAGATGTAAGATTTTAAATCCTGACTACATGTGGGACAAGTCCTTAAGACTCAAGAAGCCTTCTAATCATTGTCAAAAAGCATTTGTTAAGGGTCAGGTGGGTCAGGTGGTACTGCAATAGGTTAAGCGCACATGGTGCAAAGTGCAAGGACCAGTAAGGATTCCGGTTCGAGCTCCCCCCCCCCATTCAAGCACCCCGGTTCCCCACCTGCAGGAAGGTTGCTTCACGGGCAGTGAATCAGGTCTGCAGGTGTCTTATCTTTCTCTCCCCCTCTCTGTCTCCCCTCCTCTCTAGATTCCTCTCTGTCCTATTCAACAATAACAGCAATGACAACAACAAAGGCAACAAAATGGGAAAAATGGCCTCCAGAAACAGTGGATTTGCAGTGCAGCAATAACCCTAGAGGCACACACACAAAAAAGCATTTGTGATATCGCACCAAAATAAAAGACTCTGAGGTGGCGTGGGGGTTCAGGTTCTGGAACATGATGGCAGAGGGCTTAGTGGGGGTTGTATTGTTATGTGGAAAACTGGAAAATGTTATGCATGTACAAACTATTGTATTTACTGCTGACTGTAAAACATTAATCTCCCAGTAAAGACATTTTTAAAAACAAAGTTTAAAATATCTGGAAAAAAAAAAAGAAGAAGCATTTGTGAGATTCCCATCTAGGCCTGTAGCTCCTAATGGAGTCAGGAGCTGGGAGAAGAGCTGAAGAAGCCAGTCCACGCTGTGAAGTGGCCAAGTTCGTAGGAGCTGGTGAGCACGAAACCTCTACCCCTCCCGTGAAAGTGCCAAGTTTAACCAGGAGCACCATGAGAAGAATCGAAGCCTGATGGAATCTTATACCCTGGAGCCTCAGGCATGACAGTCTTTTTGCACACCCACTGTTTTCTCCCTGCCTCTGACTTTTCTTCTTTTTCTTCTTCTTAGTAGTGGGTAAGAGATAGAAAAGGAAACAGAGATAGTGGGAAGAGAGATACCACAACACTGCTCCACGGCTCGTGAAGCTTCCCCTTTGCATAGTGCTCCCGTGTGGTGGCCACAGGTTCAGACCTAGGCCTTGGCCTGTTAGTAAAATGTGTGCTTTACTAGATGAGCTATCACCATGGTAAGGCATTTTAGGAATTCAGTGGGGGTCGGTCGGGTGGCGGCACACCTGGTTAAGTGCACTCATTACAGAGCACAAGGACCCAGGCTCTAGTCCCTGGTCCCCACATGCAGGCAGGAAGCTTCAGAAGTGGTGAAGTAGTACTCCAGGTGTCTCTCTGTCTCTCTCCCTCTTTCTCCCCTTCTCTCTTAATTTCTCTCTGTTTCTATCCAATAATACACAAATTAGTTAACTAAAAAAGAATTCAGTGTTGTTGAGCAGGTTCAAGTCCATGAAATAACTAGAAGTAGCTAATTTATCTCTAATCACTACTTGGAACCATATTTTATGGCCATTTTGCTTTTCCTGTTCCTTCACTCAATGGAAAGTTTCTCTGTCTTTTACATTTATTTATAATCAATCCAAAGGCCTGGGAAGTGTTGTAGTGGGGTGAGGGTACACATCACCATGGACAAGGACCCAGGTGCAAGCCCACACTCCCTGCCTGCAGGGGTGGAAGCTTCATGAGCAGTGAAGTAGTGCTGCAGGCTCTATTCTCTCTTCCTCTCTATCCCCCCTCAATTTCTCTCTGTCCTTTCATATTAAAAGAAGAAGGAGACGGCTCCCCACCTGCAAGGGAGTTGCTTCACAGGTGGTGAAGCAGGTCTGCAGGTGTCTATCTTTCTCTCCCCCTCTCTGTCTTCCTCTCCTCTCTCCATTTCTCTCTGTCCTATCCAACAATGACGATATCAACAACAATAAAACAAGAGCAACAAAAGGGAATAAATAAATAAATAAATATTTAAAGAAAAGAAGGGGGGTGGCGGGCAATAGCACAGGGGGTTAAGCGTAGGTGACACAAAGTGCAAGGACTGGCATAAGGATCTCGGTTCGAGCTGCTAGCTCCTCACCTGCAGGAGAGTCACTTCACAGGCAGTGAAGCAGGTCTGCAGGTGTCTATCTTTCTCTCCCCCTCTCAGTCTTCCCCTCCTCTCTCCATTTCTCTCTGTCCTATCTAACAATAATAACTACAACAACAATTAAAAAAAAACAAAGGCCGCAAAAGGGAAAATAAATAACTACATACACACACACACACACACACACACACACACACACACACACACACATATATATATATATATATATAAATTTTTAAAAAGGAGTAGGAAAGGAGAGAAGAGAAAAGAAAAGAGAAGAATGGCTGCTGGAAGGAGTGTATTCTGTGCAGCCACTGAGCTCCAGTGATAGAAAACCCTGGTGGAAAACAAAATCAGTCCAGTTTAACTAATTTGAAAAGATATCTGTATCCCCACTGCAGTGCTGCTCACAGTAGCCAAGATCTGGAAACAACCCCGGTGGTCTAGCACAGGCACAGGCGAGGGGCTAACGAACAGCGACGTTGTTGGTGGTGTGGTCTCTCTGTGCACACTACTCCACTAGAGGAACAGAGGAGCTCTTGCCTCTTGTTCGGACAGGTGGTGCTGGAGGAGCGTGAGCTTAATGAAGTCAGCAGGAAAGAGAAGGATGAAGACCAGATGCTTTTACTCCTGTGTGGATGCAGGAACAAAGCAAGAGGACAAAGAGAAACACACCCTTAGACTCTGACTGCAGAGCTGGGGTCTCCAAAGGGGGAAGGGCCCCAGTGCCTGGTGGTAGAGGGAGACTGGCATTTTGGGGGTGAGTATGGTGAGGCATCGCATGTTTTGAAGAGGTGTGAAATCGTACCCCTACGACACATACGAGTTTGTAAGCCAACACAATTCAACGGAAAAGCGAGTCACTTTAAACCCTTGAGTGCTGTGTTTGATTTTAATCCTGTGGCCCGTCCTCTCTTCCCACCATCATCATCTGCCCAGCTTGTGGTTCAAGACCAGGGGCTGTGGTGGGCTGTCACTTCCTTTTTTTTTCCCCTTTTGTTGCCCTTGTTATTTAACATTGTTGTGGTTATTATTGTTGTTGTTATTGATGTCGTTGTTGTTGGATAGGACAGAGAGAAATGGAGAGAGGAGGGGAAGTCAGAGGGGGGAGAAAGACAGACACCTGCAGACCTGCTTCACTGCTTGTGAAGTGACCCCCCCTGCAGGTGGGGAGCCTGGGGCTCAAACCGGTTTCCTTAAGCCATTCCTTGTGCTTTGTGCCACGTGCACTTAACCTGCTGTGCCACCGCCTGACTCCCGTCACTTCCTTTTTAGTTCCTTCCGGGGGCTGGCTGGGTGCTTAGTTAGATCTTTCTCCACACCTGACTCCTCTGGCCACAGGAGTCCATGAGTGGCTCCTTCACCCTATCCCCAGCCACTTCTCTCACCCCCACTCCTGTCTTGACTAGTTGACCTCTGTATAGAGGGCATCAGAATAACAAATGCCTATCAGAGTCCCCACCTACAGTCTCTAGCCTCTAGAGTCATTTCCCCAACAGAAGCTATCCTCTGAAGTGAGAGACTACCAGTGCTGTTCCTCGTGTGTTAACAACACACCGAAAACAAGCCAGAGTCTCCAAGGTCAAGTCGATATGTGAGAGCACCACTAACTCAAAGAACCAACATCCTGAGAAACTGTTTCCAACACTAACTGCAGGGGTCAGAATAATGGCTTCTGTGGTTCGAACAGTGTGGGGTCTTGGGCAAGTTATACTCTGTGTGTCTCAGTCTCCTGGTTTCTGGAAGGGGAATGCTAGCAGGCTCTGAGAGTAACACAGTGATTTCACATCAGATGTTTCAGGCAGTGCCAGCACAAAGAAACTGATCGACAAAAACCAGCCTTTGTTATCGTTTGCCAGGCATTGTGCAAACATCCTCTCCTAATACGCATGCCGAGCCTGTGAGTGATGGCTCTGTCTGGGTGTGCCCCAAAGTAGTTTCTGAGACAAGGATTCAAGCTTTAGGAGTCTTATTTGAGAGTTGATCCCAAGAAACACCAGAAGATGAGTGGGTGAGTGAGACAGGGAAGAGAAGGGAGCCAATAATAGGTGTGTTATCAAGTCAGTTATTGCTGTGGGCGACTGGAGCGCTGGGAGATGATGCAGAACCTTCTTCCTTCCAGCAGGGGAGGAAGCTGGGGTGTACCTCCACCATATTGAAAGGCCTTCTGGGTTTTGCCTCCCCAGCATTCCCAGTTTTTCTCTGGTGCAGTGTGCTCTCACAGCCTACAAAAGAAGCCTGGATGGAGTGCTATGAAGACAGTGGGTGGGGTGGTCATAAGTACCCAAACCAAGAATGCTGCTGTGCCCATCTTATTAGAACTGTAGCCCTGACTTGAGAAGTGGTGCAGAGGATAAAGTGTTGGATTCTGAGGCATGAGGTCCCAAGTTTGATCCCCAGCATCCCATGTGCCAGAGTAATGCTTTGGTTCTCTCTCTCTCTCTCTCTCTTCTGTTTTTCATTAATAAATACACACAATATTTAAGAAAAGAAAAGAACTGCAGCTGTGGGAAAATGTCCTCCAACCATAGGCTGGCAAAAAAACAAAACAAAAAAAAAAAAAAAACAGCAGAGAATCATATGAACTCCACATGTGTTTGCTTTTAAAGATTTATTTACTCTTTAAAAAATAAATAAAAATAAAACAAAGATTTATTGATTGATTAATGAGAGAAAGAAAGAACCAGAGCATCATTCTGGCATTTGCAGTGCTGGGGCGTGAACTCAGGACCTCCTGCTTGCAAGTTTAGCTCTCTACCCACTGTGCCACCTCCCGGGCCTCATGGTCCCGTTTTCAATCCCCTTGGCTGAGTGTGGATTCCCTAGTCTGCCTTGGTCTAGTGTGCCCACCTCATCTGCCATCCACCGGAGAGCTGGAATGTGACAGTGCTGAGAGATGACATTGCTGCAGTAGAGAGCTTTTTATTTCAAGAGGAATGTCTAATGAGATAGTGGGGATGTACTGGCTGGCTCTGTAGGAAGCAAGCCTGCTAATTTTGTAGACAGCAGCAGGAAAATAACAGTGAGAACTGGGGCACACAGTGGAGAGTAATGCTAGCATCATTCCATCTGGCCTAAATAATGGAAGAGTTCTGGCCATCCCTGACCTGCTGATTCTAGGTATAGAAGCAGTCCTCATCATCCAGTTCACCTTGCTCCCCCACACAGGGCACAGTCAATTATGGAAGACACTTATGGAAGAGAGAAGTGTGTCAGAGATACTTGCTGCCTCAGATACATGCTTCCTCTGCATGGAAATTTTAAATATCCGCAAGGGAATTTTTCATATGTTGATATCCTCATGTGGGTGAAACCAAATGTCCCTGCCTCCAAAGCTGTTATTGATCACACACACACACACACACACACACACACACATATTCCCTTTGTTTGATAGGACAGGAGAAGTAGAGAGGAGGGAAGGACAGAGAGGGGGAGAGAAAGACAGATACCTGCAGACCTGCTTCTCCACTTGTGAAACGACTCCTCTGCATGTGGGGAGCCGGGGGCTCGAACCAGGATCCTTGTGCCTGTCCTTGCACTTTGTGCCACCTGCGCTTAACTCGCTGTGCTACTGTCCGACTCCCTGATCTTTCTTTTTTTTAAAAAAAAACTATTCATTTATTTTCCCTTTTGTTGCCCTTGTTTTATTGTTGTAGTTATTACTGTTGTTGTTATTGATGTTCTCATTGTTAGATAGGACAGAGAGAAATGGAGAGAGGAGGGAAAGACAGAGAGGGAGAGAGAAAGACAGACACCTACAGACCTGCTTCACCACCTGTGAAGCGATTTCCCCTGCAGGTGGGGAGCCGGGGGCTCGAACTGGAATCCTTATGCTGATCCTTGTACTCTGTGCCACGTGCGCTTTACCCGCTGAGCTACTGCCCGACTCCCTCTGATCTTTCTTTAAGGGTGATACATATTAAGTGACACTTGGGGAGAGCTTATTGTGTGCCAGGAGATGTGCTGAACATGTTGTGTGGAGTGTATCCTCTGATCTTTGCCGTGCTCCTGTGAAGTCGTGCCGTGATTTTTCCAGTTGCCCTACAAACTTTCCTCCCTATGTCTCCTTTCAAGAGGTAGAATTGAATTCCCTCCCTCTTGAGTCCACTTAAGGACTCCTTTCCAATGAATACACAGTGACAAGAGTGATGATGGTGATAGACACTCATAAAAGGTGTTGTAACTGCCTCCTTACATTCTCTCTCGGTGCACTCACTATGGGGGAAGCCAGTTATGTGTCATGAGGACACTTAAAATTACTACCCTAGGGAGCTGGGCGGTAGCACAGTAGGTTAAGTTCACATGGCGCAATGCGCAAGGGTTGGAGTAAGGATCCGGGTTTGAGCCCCCAGCTCCCCACCAGCAGGGGGGTTGCTTCGCAAGCGGTGAAGCAGGTCTTCAGGTGTCTTTCTCTCCTCCTGTCTGTCTTCCCCTCCTCTCTTGATTTCTCTCTGTCCTATCAAACAACAACAACAGCTATGGCAACAATAACAACTACAACAAGTGCAACAAAATGGGGGAAAAATTACTATGGAGAGAGTTTGAGATAAGCAACCAAAGCCTCCCATCAACTGCCATCAAAGAACTGCCAACAGCTACGTGAGGGTGCCACCTTGGAAACAGATCCTACAGCCCCAGTTGAGTTTTCACCTGACCACAGCCCTGGCTGACATCCTGAATGCAACCTCATTAAAGTTGCTGAGCCAGAGGGGCCAGACAGTGGCACATCTGGTTAAGTGGACACATTACAGTGCACAAGGACACAGGTTCAAGCCCCTGGCCTCCACCTGCAGGGGGAAAGCTTCATGAGTTGTGAAGCAGGGCTGCAGGTGTCTCTCTGTCTCCCTTCCTTTCTATCTTCCCCACCTTCTCAATTACTCTCTGACTCTATCCAATAATAAATACAGAAAAAGGAAAATTTCTGAGTCAGAATCACCTACCTCTTGAATGCCTGATCCCCCCCAACTCGGAGGTAAGTTAGGGGCATTTTATTATGCAGCAGTGGATAAATAAGACAAGTTAATCTAATCTCTATTCTATTCTATTCTATTCTATTCTATTCTATTCTATTCTATTCTATTCTATTCTATTCTATTCTATTCTATTCTATTCTATTTTTTGCCTCCAGGGTTGTTGCTGGGGCTAGGTGCCTGCACTACAATCCACTGCTCCTGTGGCTTCTTTGGACAGGACAGAGATAAATTGAGAAGGGAGTGGGAGATAGCGAGGGAGAGAGACAGAGACACACCCGCAGACATGCTTCACCATTTGTGAAGCAACCTCCCTGCAGGTGGGGAGCTGTGGGCCCGAACCTGGATTCCTTGTGCAGGTCCTTGCTTACCCTGAAGAGCCACCACCTGGCCCCCTAATCTCCACTTTACATAATGTTTTATTTCTTTATAAAGATTCTTTGGGGGGGTGGAGGGTGGCACACCTGGTTGATAGGAGTGCACATATTACAGTGTACAAGGACCCAGGTTAGAGCCCCCGGTCCCCACTTGCAGGGGGAAAGCTTCATAAGTGGTGAAGCAGTGCTGCAAGCCTTAGAGCCATTTACCTGGACAGGACAGAAGACGTGTTCTTAGTAACTGACCCAGACAGCAAGCTGTGGCTAGCCGGGTGGACTGACTCCAGGAACCCAATCCTTACCCACTAAACTGTGCCCTTTCCGCACAAGCCATTTATGTAATGGGACTATGTACCAGGAACTCTTCTTACGCTGTCTTCCACCCCCACAACAGCTCTGAAGATTTTTCTCCCTGCCTTCCCGAGGCATCAAAGCAAAGTTACTATCTTCTTATGGGAATCAGACGATAATGAGGCACAGGAAGTTATGCACAGGAAGTTATGCTCTGTTGTCCATTTCATTTCTGTCCTTTGCCTGTTTGCTTAGCTCAAGCTTGAAGCGACTTGATAAGCATCATAATAACACCCCTCCTTCAAAGGGTTTTGTAATGTTAAAATGGGCCCAAATGATACCTTTCCCTTGGATATAGGCTGAGATGTAGCAGAATATATGTTATCTTATCTAACTATTTTAATTAAAAGTGGGAAAATTAGAAAAAAAAAGCCACATGTACAGCATTTAATTTGTAAAGAAAACAAATGAGTTCATAGAGCCTAACTACTGAAATGTAATAAAATGGCTGGGTCTTTCATTTTCTAGCTTTAATATCAGATCTAATTCAATGTGGTTTTACCGACTGTTTTCAAGGCACTTTGGAATTTTGAGGTGGTTAAGTGAAACACACACACACACACACACACACACACACACACACACACACATACACACACAGTGGAGAACTCCTTGACCTTGCTTCTTCTCGGATGCATAAGGCAATCTCGCTCTTTTAAAATATTCGAATGAGCTGAATTGTCTCCCTAGCCCAACCTTATACCTATTTTAATATTTTTATTTATTTACTTTTTATTTCTATATTTTTATATTTTTATTTGCTTTGGATAGAAACAGAGAGAAATTGAGAAAGAAGGGGTGATGGGGGGGGTGAGGTGGCACAGTAGATAAAGCATTAGACTCTCAAGCATGAGGTTCTGAGTTCAATCCCCAGCAGTACCTGTATGTACCAGAGTGATGTCTGGTTCTTTCTTTCAATCCACCTATGTCCCTCTCACTGATAAATAAAATCCAGAGAGAGAGAGACCTGCAATATCGTTTCACAGCTCATGAAGTTACCGCCCTACAGGTGGGGACCAAGGGCTTGAACTCTGGTCCTCTTGGACTGTGATGTGTGTACTTGACCAGGCATGCCACCACCCATCCTCTTTTATAAATATCCTAAAAGTGAGTCATTAGCATAACACTGGTCTTCCGTGTCTCCTTCTACTTGCTATCTATACTACACAGAGCCGTGGCTAAGCTAAGTTACGAGCAATAGTGGCTGTCACTGGAAAGGTGAAGTCTTCTGATGGGCCTCACATTTCCAGTTCTGTTGGCGATATTGATGAGTGGTAATAGTAGTTGCTTTGCATTAAAAGTAAATATCAGGAGGGGGGACACAGCATAATGGTTATGCAAACAGACTCTCATGCCTGAGGCTCCCAAGTCCCAGGTTCAATCCCCCGCACCACCATAAGCCAGAGCTGAGCAGTGCTCTGGTGTTTCTCTCTGTGTGTGTTTCTCTCTCTCTTCATCTCTCTCAAAAATAAAATAAATAAAAACTAAAAAATATATTTAGAAAAGTAAATATCATGTCTTACTCATTTTTGTTTCCCTAGTGGCGAACTATATAGCTGCTGCTTAAAAAACTTCAAAAAAATTTTTATTTATTTTATTTTTTGAAAGAGATGTAGAGAGAGACACACACAGAGAGAGAAAGAAACACCAGAGCACTGCTCAGTTCTGGCTTATGGTGGTGCGGGGGATCGAATCTGGGATTTAGGAGCCTCAGGTATGAGAGTCTGTTTGCATAACCATTATGCTGTCTCCCCCGCCCTTTAAAGAACTTTTAAGGAATGAATCAGCCAATCAATAAGCTGACTGGTGAGCACCCACATCATGTTGATAAACAATGGAGGACAGACATCTGAGGATCCAAGCAATTATCTGGAGAATATGCATGTTTAAAAAAAAAAAGAGGGAGTCAGGCAGTAGTGCAGCGGCTTAAGTTCACATGCCAAAGCGCAAGGGCCGGCATAAGGATCCTGGTTTGAGCCCCCGGGTCCCCACCTGCAGGGGAGTCACTTCACAAGCAGTGAGGCAGGTGTGCAGGTGTCTATCTTTCTCTCTTCCTCTCTGTCTTCCCCATCTCTCTTCATTTCTCTCTGTCCTATCCAGCAACATCGCCAGCAATAACAACAATAATAACTACAATAAAAACAAGGGCAACAAAAAGGGAATAAATAAATAAATATTTTTTTAAAAAAAGAAGAGCTACCACCACAGCTGACTCTGCTTGGAGTAGAGACAGCCAGTCCACACCAATGCCTGCTCAAACTGAGATTCACCATCAGAGTGAGTCATTGGAAGCTGAAGTGTGTAGAGACCATTTATTACCGAGCAATAGACAGCTAAACCGACACAACACCTAAGACCAAACAGCATGAATATACACACGCCAGCTCCCACAACCAAGAGACCAGTTATCTCACTCTTCTACTTAGAGACCGCCATCTTGCAACCAGTTGACACCCATCAATAACCTACCTCTTTCACTTAGACCGATTGTGCTAGGTCTCATATGTGTAACCTTTTAATTTTTATTTTTTTAGATGTGAGTTACTAGCAAGTGGCCAGGTTGGCTTGAGTTCATCCACCCTACAAAGATTAATGAGAGTCTAGGATATGGAAAACCCTGTACTTATCACAGTGGGGACAAGCAGAAATGGAGCAACCAATCACCATAAGCTATATTTTCCTTATTATTTCTTCTCCAAACTGCTAATAAACACGGACATAAAGTAATCATGGGGAAAAAAAAATAAATGAAAAGGCTCTTACTTTACTGATTCATAAATAAGGCAATCAACTCCTGGAAACACTGCAGATGAAGCAAATAAAAACAAAACTGAAGTTAATTTCCTCACTAATCAGCTTCACCAGTGTAAAAGATAGAATGTCAAGACTCTGTGGGTAGATTTCAGTGTCTTGTCTATTTGCCAATTTCTGAGCAAAGGAGTATCTAACTAGACTTAACAATCACATGGCTGTAATAGTAATCTCCTTTGGAAACTTCCTCCAGGATGAATGCATTTACACAGAACAAGATCAAGAAATCGTATCCATTGGAGGGGCCCCAACCATCGCATGCATTTCTGCTCCTTTTCCGGTCTCCATAACATCTCAGATTTAATGCCTCCTGGAGCTCTTTCATTCTCTCCCTTGTGAGAAAGTAATTTGAATGTGAATAACACTATTTATTTATTTATTTGTTTGTTTGTTTGTTTGTTTTGCCTCCAGGGTAGTGCTCAGGCTCGGTGCCTGTACTACGAATCCACTGCTCCTGGAGGCTATTTTTCCCTTTTGTTGCCCTTGTTGTTTATCATTGTTGTAGTTATTATCATTGTTGTTGTTATTGCGGTAGTTGTTGTTGGATAGGACAGCGAGAAATGGAGAGAGGAGGGGAAGACAGAGAGGGGGAGAGAGAGAGAGACACCTGCAGACCTGCTTCACCGCTTGTGAAGTGATCACCCCTGCAGGTGGGGAGCCGGGGGTTCGAACCGGGATCCTTACAAGGTCCTTGTGCTTTGTGCCACGTGCACTTAACCCATTGTGCTACTGCCCGACTCCCTTTTTTAGATCTTGTATTCACTTTATTTCAATGAGAGAGACATGCGGAGAGAAGGATACAGAGAGGGAGAAAGACCAGAGCACTGCTCAGCTCTGCCTTATGGTGGTGCTGGGGATTGAACCTGGGACTTCATAGCCTCAGGCATGAAAGTCTTTTGCAGAACCATTATGCTGTTTCCCCAGCACTCTGAGAGTAACACCTTAAATTCATTAAAACCAACCTATACATGACTGCTAAATATTTACAACCTTTCCTGGCAGTTTAATTTTATGGTGGCATAATCAGTTAACTAATCAATCATATAGATTCAAAATCTCTCCCTATAAAAGTCCAAGGTCCAGGGGCTGGGAGGTAGCACAGCGAGTTAAGCGCACTTGGCACAAAGAGCAAGGCCCTGTGTAAGGATCCTGGTTCAAGCCCCCGGCTCCCCACTTGCAGGGGGGTCGCTTCACAGGCAGTGAAGCAGGTCTGCAGGTGTCTCTCTCTCTCTCCCCATCTCTATCTTCCTCTCCTCTCTCGATTTCTCTCTGTTCTATCCAACAACAACGACAGCAATAATAACAACAATAAACAACAAGGGCAACAAAAGGGAAAAAAAATACCCTCCAGGAGCAGTGGATTCGTAGTGCAGGCACAGAGCCCCAGCAATAACCCTGGAGGCAAAAAAAGAAAGAGAAAAAAAAAAGAAAAAAAATCCAAGGTTCAGTGAGACTGCCACCACTGTTCGTAAGAGTCACACAACGGAAACAGCCCAATTGTCTGGTAACTGGTGTGTGGATAAACAAAATGTGGTACATCCATACAATGGAATATTACTAGGCCACAAAGAGGAACACAGCACTGAGACATTGAAGACTCCTGATTCAAAAGGTGACATGGTGTGCGACCCTACTGATAGGAGGTGTCCAGAATAGGCAAAGCTGCCAAGACAGAAAGCATTCCAGTAATTGCCTAGGATTGGGGGTGATGATGCTGGAGGGACATGGGAGTGGTTGGTAATGGTTAGATTTCTTCTTGGGGTGATATACTAAACACTATTGAGATAAACATCTGAGGTGGGTGAAATGGATGGATCTGGAATTATATCTGAACCAGGTTGTCTGCAGGGGACCACTCCGGGGCCTCATGTAGCCACTAAGCCACCTCCCAACCCTTGCCTCTTTTCCACTAGGGCGACTTAATAGTCATTTTTTAAAAAATACTTATTTGTGAGAGAAATAGAGAGCCAAAACATCACTGGTATATGTGGTGCTGGAACTTGGACTGGGAAGCTCATGCCTTCAAGACCTTTATTCTTCCACCTGCCACTTTCCAGTCTTCTTAATAGTTGTTTTTTTTGTTGTTGTTTTTTTGCCCCAGGGTTATTGCTGAGGCTTAGTGCCTGCGCTACAAATCCACTGCTCCTGGCAGCCACTTTTACTGTTGTTGTTGGATAGGACAGAAAGAAATTGAGAGAGAGGGGCTGGGGGTGGCACACCTGGTTAAGTGCTCACGTTACAGAGTGTAAGGACCCAGGTTCAAGCCCTTTTTCCCCACCTGTAAGGGGGGAAGCTTCATAAGTGGTGAAGCAGGGCTGCGGGTGTCTCTCTGTCTCTCTCCCTCTTTATCTCCCCCTCTTGATTTCTCTTTGTCTCTATCCAATATAAAAGTAATTTTAAAAAGTTTTTAAAAAAAAGGAAATTGAGAGAGGAGGGGAAGATAGAGAGGGGGGGAGAAAGATAGACACCTGTAGATCTGCTTCACCACTTGTGAAGCAACTCCCCTGTAGGTGGGGAGCCGGGGGCTTGAACCTTGCACTTCGCACTATGTGTGCTTAACCTGGTGCACCACCACCTGGGCCCCAATAATTCCCTTTGAATGAATGAATGAATGAATGAATGAATGAATGAATGAATGAATGAAAGTTAGTGGCAGAGACAGAATTCAAACCAGGTTTTTCTACCTTCACAGTTCATGTCCTTATTCACAATATACTATTGTCATCGATAAATTCAATATGAGCTCAACTAGAGTGGAGAGAAATCTGGTGGGCGGGCTTCTGGCTGGTGTTTTTCCTCCTGCTCTTCCATCTTTCTGTGACCTCCCATAAGCATGAATTGCTTTCTGGTCAGAATAAATGAACACATGAATGTATCATCTATCTTTGAAACCAGTGCAGAAGACAGGGGATTCTCTCTCCTGAGTGCCGTGAAGTGGACACTTGGGTTGAAGAAACGGAACAGTCTGGTCTTGGCCCTTCTCTGGGGATGGCAGTCTGCTGTGCCTGCCACCCGGTGAATGCTGTAGGTGGCATAAGACCTGAGCAGTTCTGCCCTCTGTGCATGGTCAAAGCTCCATCAGAATCCACTCCCAGATAGCTATTTTTTAATTTAAAAAATAATTTTATGCAATGTCAGAGTCTCATACATGCACAATACCACCACTGTGGCCAAGCTTTTGAATCTTCTTATATATCTAAGTTGTTTACGATATTTATTATTATTATTATTATTATTATTATTATTATTATTATTATTATTGTTATTTTGCCTCTAGGGTTAGTGCTGGGGCTTGGTGCCTGTACCACAAATCCACTGCTCCTGGCAGCCACTCTTTCTATTTTGTTGTTGTTGTTGTTGGATAGGACAGAAAGAAATCAAGAGAGGAGGAGAAGACAGAAGGGGAGAGAAAGATAGACACCTGCAGACCTGCTTCGCCGCTTGTGAAGCGACCCCCCTGCAGGTGGGGAGCCAGGGGCTTGAACCAGGATCCTTAAGTCAGTCTTTGCACTTCGAGCCATGTATGCTTACCCAGGTGCACTACCACTCGGCCTCTGATCTTTATTAATTTTTTAATGAGAGAGAGAGACCAAGACCAGAGCACTGTTCAGCTCTGGCTTCTGGTGGTGCTGGAGCTTGAACCTTGGACCTCAGAACCTCAGACATAAAAGTTTTTTGCAAAACCATATGCTATCTCCTCACCCCCATTCTTTTTCTTTTAAAAGTTCATTTATTTTTCTTTTAAACATTTTTGTATTATTATTATCTTATTTGCTAAACTGGAGCACTGTGCATATATGATTTTACTGTTCCCACAAAGAGTTTTTTCACTCATAGAGAGAGATCACATCATCAGAGCTTCCTCTTAGTGTGCTGGGGGTCAAACTTGGACTGCTAGCATGGCCTAGCACACACCCTGCCCAATGAGCTATTCCTCTGGTCCCACATTCTTCTTATTTTTAGAAAGGGATGGAGATACCCCAAATACTGCTCCATTATCCATGGTGCTTCCTCAGTGCCACCCATGGTCCTGCCATGTGGAACTGGGTTTCACACCAGGGCCTTGCTCATGGTTATGTTTGTACTTTACTGAGTGAGCTGCCTCCCAGGCCCCACTTTTCTTCTGAGTACTGCAAGAGACACCTCAGCATACCACAGGAAGTCCCCTTCAAGGAAGGGCTGGTTGTCCCCACAGCCAGAAGTCCTGGTGGGGTGGAGCATGTCAAGCCATCTGTCATTTAAGGAGATGCTTCAGCTGCAGAGAACCACCTGCCCAGGAGGCCTGCATCCAGTGACCTGATGCGGAGGTTATGCGGCCCTAGCCATCTCCAGAAGGGCCTCCAGGACGAACAGACTCCTCCCTCTGTCTAGCTCTGCTGCCTGCTCCTCCAGACCCCAGGGACTGACAAACTACCCTCCACCCCTACGCCCTGAGTCCATCTGAGTCTATTTCCCAGGGAAGTCGGACTGAGACAAGTTTCAATTTTAAGATTTTTTTGGACATTTCAAATTCATCTCATATTAGGTAGAGAAAATGGAACATTATTGGAGGGGAGGAGGAACGGAAGGGCATTTTAAAATTTAGCAAAGTAGCAGGAGAGGGAGCTAACTTTTCCATTAGCTACAAAAGCTCCATTTTTACCAGGCAGCTGGCACAAAGATAATATCTAAAGTATCACCTCTCTCAGGAATCTGCAAATGGAAAAAAAACTTCCTGCACCTTCTGTTAAAAAAAAAAAAAAAAAAAAAGAGGGAGGGGTCCAGTAGGTGGCGCAGTGGATAAAGCACTGGACTCTCAAACATGAGGTCCTGAGTTCAATCCCTGGCAGCCATGTACCAGAGTGATGTCTGGCTCTTTCTGTCTCCTCTTATGTTTCTCATTAATAAATACATAAAATCTTTTTTAAAAAGGGGGAGTCGGGCGGTAGTGCAGTAGGTTAAGTGCACATGGCGTGGAGCACAAGGATCAGCTTAAGGAGCCAGGTTCGAGCCCCCGGCTCACCGCCTGCAGGGGGGTTGCATCATAAGCGGTGAAGCAGGTCTGAGATGTGTATCTTTCTCTCTCCCTCTCTGTCTTCCCCTCCTCTCTCCATTTCTCTCTGTCCTATCCAACAGCAGTAATCATAACAACGACGATAAACAACAAGGGCAACAAAAGAGAAAAAAATAGCCTCCAGGAGCAGTGGATTTGTAGTGCTGGCACAGAGCCCCAGGAATAACCCAGGTGGCAAAACAAAAGCCATTATCTGAGCTCTGTGTAGTCACTCTGCTCCTGGGCCAGTGGTTGAATTTACTTTTCTTGATTAACCTGAGCCCTTAATCAAGCTTCCTAACCCTGAGTCTGGAAAAACAAAGCCATTGATTGGAAAATACACTTTTGGAACCAAACCTTTTTTGTAAGTTGCAACCTCTCTTTGTCCTCCCCCACCCTCCCTTTTTTCTCCCTCCTTCTCTATCTCTTCTCCCCAACCTTGTCTTCCTTTCCTACACACATGCATCCATATCAGGTATTAATTGAAGGTCACAGCCCTTACAATTTTCAGAAAATTTGAGTTTCAGGTAATGTGTGTACATTCCTTCCATGTGTGAAGCCCTGGGCTAGACCTCTGACACCACACAAGAGTACCATGGACAGAAATGGGTGGAATTCCATGGGTGATGGAGCAGTATCTCTCTTCCTCACCCATTCTCTCTCCCCTTTCCTTTCTTTTCCTTTCCTTTCCTTTCCTTTCCTTTCCTTTCCTTTCCTTTCCTTTCCTTTCCTTTCCTTTCCTTTCCTTTCCTTTCCTTTCCTTTTCTTCCCTTACCTTCCTTTTCCTTTCCTTTCCTTTTCTTTGATAGGACAGAGAGAAATTGAGAGGGGAGGTGGAGATAGGGAGGGAGAGAGAAGCAGACCTGTTTCGCCACCGCTGGTGGGGAGCCGGGGCTTGAATGCAGGTTCTTGTGTGGGTCCTTGCACATAGTACTATGTGCGATTAACCGAGTGTGCCACAGCCCAGCACCCCCTCTCCCCTTTCAAGTACAAAATTAAAATTTGAGTTGGGAGGGATGACTGGCATCACACGTGTGTGAAGTCCTAGGTTCGATCCCCAGCATGGCAGAAAAGAAATATCAGAGCATACTAATCCTACTTAGCTCTGGGGTGGTGGTGAGAGGATTAAGCGAATGAGCACCTGTGAAGGATTTAGAGCAGTGCCTGAGCCAAGTGTCAGCTGATATTGTGACAAAGGCTCAGGTAAATAAAGATGGACAGGCGGGCACTGGTGAGAGCAATAGGCATGTGACCACAGCATTGGAAACCCCCACTTCCCCACCATCAAGGTGCCACCACAGTCCTTCAACAAGGGTGACACACTGGCTGCCCTGGAGCCTGAACCACTTCTCATGTGGCTCAAGATGCCAACTCCTTTCAAGGAGACCAGAGCACTGCTCTGCTGCAGGTGATCAAACCTGGCACCTCAAGCATGCGGGTCCTGCGCTCTACCACTGGGCCACCCCTTCTGTTCCCCCATCCCCACCCCCACCCCCAAGTCACTTGAATAGACTTTTCAGACAGAATCCCTCAGGCTGAATGCTTTTGTTAAGTCCCGCTTGGACACAGGATTCAATACTCCCTTATCAGCACATGCATGCAAACTTCACGGATTCAGTGAAGGATCCATTTAAGTAATAACATATGGTGATGGCCTCTCCAGAGCCCTACCCCACTAGGGAAAGATGGAAACAGGCTAGGCAGATGGATTGACATGCCAGTGTCCTTGCCCAGCAGAGAAGCAATTGCTGAAGCCAGAACTCCTTCCTTCTGCACCCCAAAAAGAATCTTCGTCCATACTCCCCAAGGAGGGGAAACAATAGAGGAAGATGACCAGAGGGTTCTAGACTCCAATTCCACCAGGACCAGAAATGTTTGTCACCAGAAATCTTTGTTTTTATACCATCACTAAAAATGAAGTAAATCTGGAAAACACCAGAGTAAGTCAGGCACCGTTTCATTTATCTGAGAGAAGAGAGGAAAAGGGGTGGACATGGGGAAGTAGGGACAGGTGCAGGTGTGATTTACAAAGGAACTAAAGGCAGGACCATAGGGAAAAAATGGGCAAATATACAGATATAGAACATAGAGAGACAGATATAAAGTCAACCCTTGTCTGTGATCCTGGGAGAACTAATGCAGTTTCCATTGGAAGAGGCTGGGGACACAGAACTCTGGCGGTGGGAATGGTGTGGGATTATATCCCTATTATCATAAAATTTTGTAAATCACTATTAAATTACTAATAGAAAAGTGGAAAAAATAGTACTGGCTTTCTTGGCTATCACTGTTGATTGTTATCTAAGATTTTTATCACTTGCATATATTATTGATTGATTGATTGATTTTTAAAGATTTTATTTATTTATTAATGAGAAGATAGGAGGAAAGAGAGAAACAACCAGACATGACTATGGCACATGTGCTTCCGGGGATCGACCTCAGGACCTCATGCCTGAGAGTCCAAAGCTTTATCACTGCACCACCTCCCTGACTATTATTTATTTAATTAATTATTTATTTTTTAGAAAAACTAAAGGCAAAGTGTTTCTCTTGGAGCTCAGGATTTAAAGCCTTTCCATCTGCCCAAGGTGCTTTCTTACCCTTTCGCCTCTGGAAGCTGCCTCAATTTCTTCCAGGAAAAGTCGTTTATTGCCCTGTCTTCCTACCACCGCTCCTCTATGGTTCTCCCCACACCCGGCCAGCAATCCCTGCTTTCCAGCTGACAACAGCATGGTGTGGACTGAACGAAAGCCGGGACACCAAGCCAGAGTGACCGTGCAGCCCCTGGCTTAGCGCAGTCCGATCCACCTCAGTAAGTGCGAACAGCCTTAGCCACTGGGTTAGCCCCCCCACCCCAGTCAGACAGGCAGACAGGCTCAGGGGTGTTGATAGTGATCAATGGAGCCCTGATGGCTCAGCTCTGGCTATTGGTGGGGAGAGGAAGTGGCAGCCCATCAGAAATGCTTGTGATTGGAGACGCTTTTGAACTTGGTCTTGTTCTGCCCAAGGATGCCTGGTGGTCCAGCCGCTGTCAAAGCCCACAGCATGGCCTTCGGGCCGCACTTGGCACCATTTCCTTGGTCACTGAGGCAATTTTTCCTCCATCTGTCCCTGCCTCCTTGCATTTTCATTTGTTTATTTATTTTTAACTATTTATTTATTTAATAGCATAGAGAGAAATTGGAAGGGGGAAATAGAGAGGGAAAGAGAAAGATACCTGCTGACCTGTTTTATTGCTCATGAAGCTTGCCCCCTGCAGGTGGGGACTGGGGGCTTGAATGCAGTTCCTTGGGCAAAGTAATGTGTGTGCTTAACCAGGTGTGCCACTGCCCAACCTTCCATCTATTTTCAAATGAAAAGGATATAGAGATAGGTAAAGAGACAGACAGATAGATAGACAAATAGATAGATAGACAGATACAGAGATAGATAGATTAGATAGAGAGAGAAAGAGAGAGGGAGAGAGATAAAGGAGGGCACTGCTCAGCTCTGGCTTGTGGTGGTGCTAGGGATTGAACCTGGGACCCTTGCTGCTTCAGTCATGAGAGTCTTTTGCAGAACCATTATGCTGCCTTCCCAGCCCCCTCCTTTTTTTTTTTTTTTTTGTTTAATAATGCAGAATTGGGATCTCACACATGAGCAAAACTGTTTCCCTGGGACATTTTCCCCCACCTCTACCCCATTCTTTTTATTTTAGAATAGGAAGGGTGGAGAAGACAGAGGAGACAGGCCCCACTGCAGTGCTCCGTCATCCATGACACTCTCATGTGGTGCCAGGGTTCAAACCCAGGGCCTGGGGGCTTAGCAAAGCTCAGCTTCTATCTAATAAGCTATCTCCCACTCCACCCCCATTTTTCTTTACTTTGGTGCCAGGGATTGAACCCAGGACCTTAGGAACTCATGAACACCCCTGAACTCCTCCACAGACCAAGTTATTGATTTTTTTTAAAAAAATATTTATTCCCTCTTGTTGCCCTTGTTTTATTGTTGGAGTTATTATTGTTGTTGTTGGACAGGACAGAGAGAAATGGAGAGAGGAGAGGAAGACAGAGAGGGGGAGAGAAAGACAGACACCTGTAGATCTGCTTCACCGCTTGTGAAGTGACTCCCCTGCAGGTGGGGAGCCAGGGGCTCAAACCGGGATCCTTACGCTGGTCCTTGCGCTTTGCGCCAAGTGTACTTGATCTGCTGCACTACCGCCCGATTCCCTATTGATTTTTTTGGGAGAAAGAGAGAACAGAGGACTGTTCCATCCTCCATGGAATTCCTTCCATCTTTTGTCCTTGGTGCTCTTATGTGGTATTAGGGGTTGAACCCAGGACCTCAAACCTGGAAGACACTTGCTCTACCTCCCACTCTCTATTTTCCAAGACAGGTCTCTTGTGACCCTTTTCCTTCTCAATAACTCATCTCAAAAGGCATGGAGCATCCCGTGGCTTCTAAGTTAACACCTGGATCTGAATCTGCCACTGTGATTTGCCTCTGAGCCCCCTTCTGTCCCCCAGTCTCAAGTGGCCTATTACAGAGACTGTCCACTTAAATATCACTTCAGGCACAACATGCATATGAATGGTGTATTTATTTACCTACCTCTAAGGATTTCTCAATTTCTTTTCATTTCTTCTCTAGCTTCATCCCAGGGGCCCTGATCCTAGTTCAGACCTTTACCTCCACCTGTCTTTTGCCAATGACTTTGACCTTCTGAACACTCTCTCTGTCTCTGAGTCTCTCGCCCACTCCAGTCTGGCCTGTGCAGAGCTGACAGGCCAATTGGCCTGAAGCACAACCTGGATCCTGCCACAGCTTGTCTGGGAAGGCCAGGCCAGGCCTGCCCACACTCTACCAAGAACGGCCCAGGCTCTGTGGGGACTCCGGGCTGGTGAGGCACATTTCTGAGAAAACCCTGAGGAGATGATTACCAGCAAGTTCCACAGCCCGGATTTCCAGTAATTTGCACAGTGTAGCAGCACAGTTACCACTTCTGTTACATGCCCTCTCGGAGATGGAAGGGTAGAGGGAAGGCTCTTCCTCAGATGCTGTCAGGTAGCCAAGGGGGCAAGAGTGCCCTCCATATAGGCTATTCCTATAATTTCCAGAGTTTTTGTTTTTTCTCTCTCTCTCTCTTCCTTTCTTTTTGGTGCAACTAGAGGCTTCAAGCATGTGCCTTTTCACCACGTTGGACTACTTTTTTTTTTTTTTTGCCTCTAGAGTTATCACTGGGGCTCGGTGCCTGCGCTATGAACCCACTGCTCCTGGTGGCCATCCTTTTTCCCGTTGTTGTTGTTGCTGTTGCTATTGGGTAGGACAGAGAGAAATTGAAAGAGGAGGGGAAGACAGAGAGGGGGAGAGAAAGATAGACACCTGCAGACCTGCTTGTGAAGCGACGCCCCCTGCAGGTGGGGAGCCCGGGGCTCGAACCAGGATCCTTGTGGTTTGCAGTATGTGCGCTTAACCCAGTGTGCTACCACCCGGCTCCATTAGACTTTTTAAAAAAAAATTTATTTATTTATTCCCTTTTGTTGCCCTTGTTGTTTTATTGTAGTTATTATTGTTGTTGTTATTGATGTCGATTGTTTTTTTTTTTTTTTTAATTCAGAGAGAAAGACACACAGAGAGAGGCACCACAGCACTGAAGCGTCCTCTGTTGCCATAGCACCTCAGATGTGATGCCAGGGCTTGAACCTGCATTGTGCTCATGGCAAGACACTCAGCCTACCTGTCGAGCTATCTCTCCCCTCTACACACACACACACACACACACACACACACTTTCCACTAGCCAATCCCTTCAAGATATTAAACTGTCTCTGCTGGGACTCCTGCTTGGTTCCAGGCTGACACACAGGGCCCAGGGAGGGCACGGTCACTGGTGCTGCTGGGAAAAGGGGTTGTCACACAATGGAGTTGTGCTGGGTTGCCTCCATTTCCCCTCTACCCTTCTTCCTGCTATGCCTGGGGAACCCACACTGAGGTACTGGGGGAGTTGGGTGACCCAGGTTCCTAGTGCCTGCCTCCTGCTTCTTGTAGTGTAAACATTCCCACTGCCAGTTTCCTGGGGAGCTGGAAGCCAGCATAGCAGGGGGCTGGCCTCTGAAGACTCTCCTCCAGGCCCTCTTGCCCTCTGGCTGTCAGCTGGGCTCCCTTGGGGACCCTGAGAGAGGCCCGCCATCCCTCAGCCTCTCCCTCCCTAACAGGCTCTGGTCTGGCTGGGGAAGCTTCAGCGTCTCTTTATTATGTAATGTTAGGATAGTGTGCCATTAAAGGCCCAAAGGGAGAGGCTAGATTCTTAGCCCCTATCAGGTTTTAGCACCAAAATATTAGAATTTTGAGGCTCAAAGTAAATCAAGTACAGTCAGGAGTGCAGACAAAGGAAAGTTTAATGTAACAGCCAAAGCAGGGGGCAAGGGAGCCCCAGTTGGGATGGAAAGCCCGAAGTGAGACCTGCTGTTAGTCCTTATATAGAGTCCTATTACTTTGTCTGGCATGGGAAGGGTCATGGCCTGGGTCAAAGGATTTATGATCCATTTCTGGTTGGAGATGTCTGGTACAGGCAGGGGTAAATCAATCTTCCTGTGTGGGTGAGGGGTCTGCTTATTCTCAGTACATCACCTCCAGTCTGTTTCAGCAAGATAAGTTCTTCCCTCTTCTCATGAGAGTAGGGGGTCAGGCCTCAGCATATATCCTTCAAGTAGCAGAGCCTCTTTGGGCAAGTCCTTACCCAAGTGGGAGTAATTCTGCTACGGCAGGTTTGCCCAACTGGCTGTATTTCACGGAAGCACCAAGTAATTTTAAAAAATAGAATTTATTTATTTATTCATGTGAAAGGTAGGTGGAGAGAAAGAACCAGACATCACTCTGGTACATGTGCTGCCGGGGATCGAACTCAGGACCTCATGGTTGAGACTCCAATGCTTTTTCTACTGCACCACCTCTCGGACCACACAAGTAATTTTTTTTAAGACAGTGTGTCCCAAATATTGTACGAGGCATATTTCTGCTAGAAACCTCAGTCATTGTACACCCAACAGTCAGATGTAACCAGAAGCCCTGTTCCATTAGTTAAATCTGGTAGTTCTGCCTGGGAGAGCCCACAAGTGGGATTTCCTAAAAGAAGGTCTCTGATGTGACTTTGGTTCTAAAAGTTACATGTGATGAGTGGGCTGCACGTTTCAGACATTAGCTACTCCTTTAACAGGACTTGGGGTGGGGAGAGGTCATGTCCTCATCTTGACAAAGTAGAAAAAGGGTGAGATGACATAGGAAGACTGTGTCCCAAGCGACTGAGCCTGGGTGTCTGAGCTCACTTGCTCCCTGACCCCCTCCACCAGCAAATAAATGCCTCTGAACAGGTGGGCGTGGCAGGCTGTCACATTTGGAGGTTAGTCCCCTTCCTTTCCAGAGTCCCTTCCCCAGAGCCCAGGACCCAGAAAAGAGAGGCTGGGGTCCCACCCAGACTCACAGCGCCAAGCATCCTGAGTAAGCTTCTCCCTGGCAAGTCTTCCCTCCTGGGTAAATTTGCTGCCAAGGAGTGACTTCAATTACACAGCAAGATGATGCCAGGAAGGCTTTCTCCTCAGGAAACTGCTGCCTCCCAGGAGCTTTTGGGTGTTAAGAAGTACCCCCAAGGAGCTGGATACTAACTAAAGGGGTTTTAGGAAAAACATTTCAGAGAGCCTTACTAATACTTTTTTTCTCTTTTTTTTCCCAGAGCACTTCTCAGCTCTGGTTTATGGTGGTGCTGGGGGTTGAACCTGGGATTTACAGCCTCAGGCATGAAAGTTTTTTGCATCATTATTAGATTGTCTTCCCCACCCCCCATTCTTAACACACACACACACACACACACACACACACACACACACACACACACACACACACAGAAGGCCCCTGCCAGAGGCAAGTCTTTTCTTCCGTTTGAAACTACTTCCACAAACTCATTTGCCACTGCCCAGAAGAGTGGCCCATCATCTGACCTTGGAGACAGAGGTTTTTTTTTTTTTTTTAAAGATTTTATTTATTTATTAATAAGAAAGACAGAAGGAGAAAGAACCAGACATCACTCTGGCACATGTGCTGCCAGGGATCAAACTCAGTACCTCAATCTTGAGAGTCCAAAGCTTTATCACTGTGCCACCTCCCGGACCACGGAGACAGAGATTTTTAAAACTGGTCCAATGCCACAGAAAAGAGCTGGTGGGGATCCTGTGTATTTTCTGCGGCTTCCCCGCAGCTTCAGGAAAAAGTCCCTTTATCGTTATCCCACAGTGCCATCTGCTGTCTGCAAGTGGCCCTGCAAGCTCATTCAGTGTTTTCTTTAGTTTTTTTTTTTTTTTTTTTTTTTTTTAACAAGAGCGGCTCCCCCCACCCCCCTTAAAGGGAACAAACACGATTTCTTGCCTCACTTAGCTTTGCTTTGTAACGTGAACGCCTGCCTGCGCTTCTACGTAGCCAAGAACGTTTCAGTCGCGTGAGGTAGGCTGGGAAGACGCTGCAGAATGGCGGACTGTGGCCCAGGTGGGGTCTGGGTTTGCGATGATGCAATTCTGGTAAGTTCTCAGGGGACCACGTCTAATAGCGAAACGACAAACCAGAGTGACACCGGCACCCTCAGGGGAGACTCTACTAGACAGCCCTCCTCGGTGAGGTTGATTTTAGAAAGGTCTGGGTGGAGCACCAGCTCTCAGTGTTGGATTTTGTGTCTCCTTGACTTCCTTCAGACGCGTGGAAAACAAGGGCTTCTAGCTGTCCCACAGTGCCATCTACTGCCTAAAGCTGGCAGGTACCTGCAAGTCACTTTTTTTTTTTTTAATTAAAACACAAATTAGGTTACAAGATTGTAGGATTAGAATCACTCAGCACCAAAGTCTGTGACCCCACCCTCTCACTTCCCAAAGGTAACCACCAGAGTTCTCACCAGTCGCAGAACTATTTCTTGCTTGCTTTTACTTTTTTTTTTTTTGTTTGTTTGTTTTTTTTTTGCAGTTCCTATGTATTAGTTGCCTAGACTCCACATATGAGGGAAACCAGCCGGTAGTTGTCCTACATCTCTTTACTTATTTCACTAAGCATAATCACTTTTTCGTTTCACGTGTCCATGGACTCGAGTCTCCAACTGTGTCCTTAATGTTAAGATCCTGCAATGTTTCACCAGTATTTTCTTCTGTACATTTTAGAGTTTTTGGTGTAATGTCTAGATTTTTGATCCATTTTGATATTATTTTGGTGAATGGTGTTAGATGATGATCTAGTTTTGTTTCTCCATGTGGCTGTCCAGTTGTTCCAGCACCATTTATTGAAGAGGCCTTCTTTTCCCCATTGAATGACTTTAGTCATATTTCTCTATCACTACCACCATAAAAAAGAAATGGTAACCAGGGACAGTGGAATTGTGTTAGACACTTAGCCCTAGTTGATAACCCTGGTGGCAAGAGAGAGAGAGAGAGAGAGAGAGACAGAGAGAGAGAGAGAGAGAGAGAGAGAGAAGAGCCAGCCCCAAATAATCTTTATTCCACAGAGGTATATTTAGGGGCAGCAGTATATTCTGCTCTTCATTAAAACATTCTCCCCATCAGTATTTCTGAAGCATGTCAGGAGAGCTCTGTAGGTTGGGGCTCGCAGTGGGGCACCAGGGCTGGAGATGGAGGTCTTGACACCTTGGCCCCTTAGAGACAAGGCTCCCTGACGTAGCCCTAGCGGGACACAGTGGCTTGACGTGGATGGGTGGGTGGACCTAGACAAAGGTAGTCACTGTCAGCTGGCAGGAAGTGCTCTGCAAGGAACAGTCAGCATGAAAGCTGAGTGTGGAAATGAAAGACTGAAGATTGAGGCCCCCCCCCCTTTACTTATTTATTCATTCATTAAAGACCACAGCATCAAAGCTTCCTTCAGTGTGCTGGGAGCCAGGCTTGAACCTTGGTCATGCACATGGCAAAGAAGTGCACTGTCCAAGTGAGCTATTTCACTGGCCCCTCCTCAGTTCATTGAAATGACACTGGCTGCAACAGGCCGGTCTGTGTGACACTAGAATGAGGTAGATGTGAGGGTAGGTGACTTTGGAGTCAGGCCATGAAAGGCCCCACAGCTTCTGCTTGGTCTTCCTCTTGGCTCATGCCCTCTGGCAAGAGCGGGGTACACATCCCAGGAAGAGGCTCCCTTGGTGGGGAGTGAGGCCAGTGGCCTTCTGCCAGCAGCCAGCTGAGTGAACCTGGGCGCAGAGCCTCCAGACCCAGTCAAGCCTTCAGTTGATTGTAGCACTGCCTGAGCTGACCTGAGCCAGGGCCACCCAGCTAAGCCTCCTCATCTATTAAATGGAGTAACAGTTGTATCCACCTCTTGTGTGTGTGTGTGTGTGTGTGTGTGTGTGTGTGTATGATGAGGATTAAATAAACGTTTATGCTTATCCCAATACTTCTCATGTGATGAACCCCAATGAGTGTTGCTGCTGGTGTTATATCTGCAGTGAACTAATGAATGCCCCTTAGATATTTGCTGAGAGAATTAAAATAGGGAACCCGAGATGGGTAGATTTTCCTGGGCTTTCTGGGTTGGTCCTAGATGCAATCACAAGGGCGACAGAAAGAGATTACACACAGAGAGGAGAGGAGGAGGCAGTGTGGTCACAGGGACAGAAAGGGGGAGAGGTGCTGCCATAAGCCAAGGCATGCCAGTGGTCACCAGAGAGTAGAAGAGGCAAGGAAAGGGTCTCAGGATGCTAGCACCATCCTGCTGAGCTCTTGATTTCAGCCCAGGAGACTGATTTCCAATGCCTTACCCTTCCCAGGGTGGGGATACAGAATTTTGGTGGTGGGTGTGTTGTGGAACTATACAACGTAATCTTATGATCTTGTAACATACTATTAATAACAATAAAAGTTATTGAAACAAAAAGATGCCTTAGCTTCCCAAACTGTAAAAGAATAAAGAATATCGTGGTCCGGGAGGTGGAGCAGTGATAAAGCTTTGGACTCTCAAACATGAGGTCCCAAGTTCGATCCCCGGCAGCACATGTGCCAGAGTGATGTCTGGTTCTCTCTCTCCTCCTATATTTCTCATAAATAAATAAGATCTTAAAAAAAAAGAATAAAGAATATCTGTTTTTTCACATGATCAACTTTGTGGTGATTTGTCACTATAACCCTAAGAAATCTAACTGGGTAGTGTTGTTTATTTACTTATTTATTTTTAAAAATTCATTTATCTATTTATTTTAACTAGGGCACCACTCAGCTCTGGTTTATGATGATGCAGGGAATTGAACCCAAGACTTTGGAACCTCAGCCATGAAAGTCTTTTTTCTTTTCATTGTTGTAGTTATTGTTGTTGTTGTTATTAATGTCGTCGTTGGATAGGACAGAGAGAAATGGAGAGAAGAGGGGAAGACAGAGAGGGGGAGAGAAAGACAGACACCTGCAGATGTGCTTCACTGCCTGTGAAGCGACTCCCCTGCAGGTGGGGAGCCAGGGCTCGAACCAGGATCCTTACTCCGGTCCTTGCGCTTTGCGCCACATGCACTTAACCCACTGTGCTACTGCCAGACTCCCAAGCCATGAAAGTCTTTTAGCATAACCACTATGCTACTCAGAGTAATGTTATCTAAACAGTCACCTGCAGCCATCCAGTTCACAGCAGGCACTACGTGGAAACCAGGGTGATAGAGAAAGGAATTAGACTTCTGCACTGCTCCTGGTATTTCCTGCAAAATATACCAAAATATCCCATATGATATAAATGCAGCTATTCACTTCTACTTGGCAAACCAGAGATGAGAAGAAGTTGGGAGAAAAATTGACCCAAAAATTATCAAGAGGGGAAAAAAAAATGAAAATGTTCCTTCAATCTTCCTGACTGCCCACGGCATACATTTCTGTAACATCTGCACTTAAAAAACCCCTACTCTGACTTGCATTCCTGCACTGCTTTGGGCTCTCTTTGCCAACAATCCTTTTCAGAATTACTTTTTTTTTTTTTTTTACCAGCTTGTAATCATCTGCAAATTTTGGCTGTCTGAGAAAATTGCGGGTAAAATTTGTCACTGGAGCAAAGACTTATCTAAACCGTCAATCCAAAGCCTGTTTGCAGGCTTCTATTTCGGGAATGTAATTACAATCGAGACGGCAGCTTGAATTCTCACAGGATCTAATCTCCGTTGGCCAATCTCTTTTGTAGATTCCATTTCAATTATCCATTAATCACAAGTTTCTTCTAATTGAAATTCCTCCTTTGTGGTCCTCCTCCCCTTATGCTTTTGAAATTCTTCTTTTCTTTTTTGAACAGAGTTCAAAAACTCTGCTCTGCTTACTGGGGACGCTGCTCTGGTTACTGGGGACACTCTGGTTACTGGGGACGCTGAGGATCGAGCCCGGGACTTCTCACATGTAAGTACTCTTGAGTAACCACTGTGCTAAGTCCCCTGTCCTTGATCTCCTTCTCCTCCTCCTTTTTAGGTTACTGATATATTTTCAGAGAGAGAGAGAGAAGGGGGGACGGAGGGCATTCAGAAGTAGTAGGCAAGGGTGTCAGGTGGTAACACAGTGGGTTAAGCACAGGTGGCACAAAGCACAAGGACTGGAGTAAGGATCCTGGTTCGAGCCCCCGGCTCCCCACCTGCAGGAGGGGGGTTTGCTTCACAAGCAGTGAAACAGGTCTCCAGATGTCTGTCTTCCTCTCCCTCTGTCTTCCCCTCCTATCTCCATTTCTCTCTGTCCTATCCAATAACAACAACAGCAATAATAACTACAACAGTATAACAATAAGGGCAACAAAAGGGAATAAATAAATATTAAAATAAATAAATAAAATCTTTAAGAAAGAAGAAGTAGTAGGCATGACTTAGAAAGACAGGGAGTCGGGTGGTAGTGCAGCGGGTTAAGCTCACGTGGCACCAAGTGCAAGGACTGGCATAAGGATCCAGGTTCGAGCCCTCAGCTACCCACCTGCAGGGGGGTCACTTCACAAGCAGTGAAACAGATCTGCAGGTGTCTATCTTTCTCTCCCCCTCTCTGTCTTCCCTCCCTCTTTCCATTTCTCTCTGTCCTATCCAACAGCAACATCAATAACAACAACAGTAATAGCTACAACAATGATAAAACTATAAGGGCAACAAAAGGGAATAAATAAACATTTAAAAAAACCTTTTAAAAAAGAAAAAATGACTATTTATATCTATCTATCTCTATCTATATATTTATAGGTATAATAGTCAACCTGTATCTGTGATCTTGGGAAAACTACTGCTGTTTCCAGTGGAGGGAATAGGGACAGAAGTCTGGTGGTGGGAAAGGTGTGGGATTATACCCCTGTTACCTTATCATTTTGTAAATCAATATTAAATCACTAATAGTCTTTTTTTAAAAAAAAAGAAAAAGAAAATGCCTTAGTTCCAAATTTCAAAAAAAACCCCACAAAACTATGTATTCTGGATGCCATTTCCAAAAACTGTCACACCTCCCCATTACTGGGGGGCTCTGTGGCTTCCCCCAGGGCACCTTCCAACCCCCCTCTCCTGGATGCTGGGGCAAAGTATGTTCAAACTATACGACGCAGATGCTGGGGGGGGGGGGGAAGACAGTCCAAACAGATGGTTCAGCCAGAGAGACAAGAGCTCTTGCTCCTCACTGACTACACAGTGTGTGTGTGTGTGTGTGTGTGTGTGTGTGTGTGTGTGTGCGTGCGTGTGTGTGTGCGCGCCTACCAGAAGTAGCTGCAGACTCTACCTCTTCTTCCCTGGTTTCCTGCTAACAACATAATGATGGAGCAAATGTCAGAACTGCCAGAGCTTCAAAAATGCAGATTTCAGTCACCGAGCTTCTTTGGGATTGTCACGACTGTGTGGTGACAGTGACAAAGGAGGAGGCTGTGAGAGGCCCAGGCCTAGCAGAGTGGCAGCAGGCAGAGAGAGAATCTGCACTCATATGTCCAATGTGTACTAGGGGTTCAGACCAAGGCTTGAGTGAGCCAACTTTTCGTTTTTTTTTCTTTTTTTATACATCATTAATTTTTTTTTCTTTATAGCATCTTTAGCCACCTCATATTCTAATAATTTAAAAATTATTTTTATTTGCTGGATAGAAACAACCAGAAATCAAGAGGGAAGGAGGAGATAGAGAGACACCGGCAGCCCTGCTTCACCACTCGCAAAGCTTTCCCCCTGCAAGTGGGGACTGGGGACTTGAACCTGGGGCCTTGTGCATTGTAGCATGTGCACTCAGCCAGGTGCACCAACACCCAGTCCTGTGTGCCATCTTTTCAAACATCAAATGGACACTGGCATTGTTTGTGTTGGGAACATCTCAATTTTTCTCCCATTCTATATCTTTAGAGACAAAGACAGTGAAAGGAGAGAGAAGGTGGGAGAGACGAGAGGGAGAGACACCACAGCGTGGCTCCACCACCCATAGGACTCCCATGTGGTGCTGGGCATGGAAGCCAAGGCCTGGCGCATCATAGAGAATGTGCTCTACCCACTGAGCTGTCTTCTAGCTTGCCCCGTGGCTGAGCTGAGTTCAGCTGCCCTTTCCTGTTGGACACGGAGGCTTAATTGTCTCTGTGGGCAAGTGTATGCATTCCTCCTGAGTGACTGACTCTTCTAAACTGAAAATAAAATTCCATTTCAAGACAATTACTTAATGTCACAGACTCATTGTGAGTTGGTCCGTAGGGTTAATGGAGGCCCTTAAGGCCATCCAGACCCTTCCGTTAAGTCCCACTGTCTACCTAAGAGATGGGGCACGGATTCTTTCATGTCACCTATTATTCACTAGGAAACTTTGAAGCCACACAAGGAAACAGATTGTCAGTTACAGTGACATGTATATTTCTCAAATGTTCATCAGTGACTTAATGACTATGCCAATAACGTTGACTTTGTGGTGGAGCTGACGCATATCTTTGTGTTTCGATAATGAAAGTCTGTTCAATTAATTGTGTTGACAAGACCGTTGAGCAGAGCAGTTGTTTTCAATTTCTTCCGAGGCAACCATTTATAGACGACAAGCAAACCCTCGGTTTGCTAAATATAATAAGCACTACATCAGCATGCCAATGGCATCATTTTCTATCTGCTTGCTAAAATTGGTTTCCTGAACCATGTGTTACTAGTCCAATTATAGATGCTATATATCTTTTTTTTTTTTTTTTAGTAGTTGCTGGAGCATTAGTGTTCTGGGCCAGCTTTTCAGATAGAAGCAGAGAGAGGCAGACAGAGAGGAAAGACACCACAGCACTGATGCCTTCTTCAATGCAGTGGGAGCGAGGCTCGAATCTGGGGCACTCACAGGGCAAAATATTTTCCTGTCCAATGGCAGTGGCGTTTTAGATGAAGAAGTCTAGCAAGAAAAGAAGGTAGGGTCAGGTCTGCTAAGTTGGAGGCTGTTCTCATCGGGCACATTCTCACCAGTTGTTACTCTTCTCCAGCAAGATGGCCCCTGCCTTCTTGAAGCTTCAGTAACCAAGTGAGAACTGGCGATCGGAGGGCACCACACAGCCAGGCCACAGGGACACAGAGAGAAGGCCACGCACAAGCTGACAACCGAGTGCTGAGCTAGGAGTCATCCCGTGGAAGTGGTGGGAAGAGCCATCTGGGCAGGATGAAGAGTGTGTTCAAAGGCTCAGAGGTAAGTGCCAGGGGGCTAGCACAGTGGTGACACACAGGCCCTGCATGCGAGAGGTCCCAGGTTCGATCCCTGGCACCATCAGAACTGACTGGTGCTCTGGTTAAAACAAAACAAAACAAAACAAAACAGGAAGGGTGGCCGAAGTAGTGTGGAACATGCATTTACAGAGATGCTGACTGTACTCCTAAGACTCACATACTCTTAAAAACCAATAGCACATCAAACAACAGAAAGAGATATAAAAATATATACTTAAGGGGAGTCGGGCGGTAGTGCAGCGGGTTAAGCACAGGTGGTGCAAAGTGCAAGGACCGGAGTAAGGATCCTGGTTCGAGCCCCTGCCTCTCCACCTGCAGGGGAGTCGCTTCACAAGCGATGAAGCAGGTCTGCAGGTGTCTTTCTTTCCCCCTCTCTGTCTTCCCCTCCTCTCTCCATTTCTGTCTTTCCTATCCAACAACGATAGCATCAATAATAACTACAATAATAAAAAACAACAAGGGCAGCAAAAGGGAATAAATAAATATTAAAAAAAGAAATATATACTTAAAACAACAACGAGAAAGCCTTAGGAGTGAAAGGGTAGGACAACTTCTTTGAAGAATTACAAAGTTCAGTCTCTCCAGAGCCTCTGAATGGGAGGGGTGGGAGGGAGGGGAGGCGGAGAAAGACGAGATTGGAGGAAGAGAAGGGAGCCTTGAAGGGGGCTCTGCAAGTCCCCTTAAGCGAGCAGCGGCATGATTACATTTGCACCGTGGAAATCCACCCGGGCTGCCATATGGAAAAGGGATCGCCAGGAAGGGAACCGGAGGTTGAGAGACCAGCTGGGAGGCTGTCTCTGTAGGCCAGGGAAGAGACAGCAATGACCTAGATCAGGCCAGTGGCAGATGGCAATGGAAACTTCCAAAGAGGGATTTTTAAGATATGTCTTGGTACCATCTTTCAAAAATTGAATTTGCAGCTCAGTTCTTGTGAGTGAAAATACGGGCCTTGCGACACCTCTGACTTGGCCACGTTGGTGTGGCACCGTGTATAGGCTCTGCCAAAATTGCTGAGATGAAGGCATGCAGCTGCAGAACACTCAATGCATTCTCGTAGGGCTGCCTTACAAAATGGAGCCCTTGCTGCCCTACCAAATACTGCCCTCACTTTTGAATATCTCCAAAGCAAGGCTTCTTTTAGAGGGAACTGACTCTGGAGGGGGCGGGAGGGCTCAGTTCATGGAGGAGCAAGTGAGGCACAGTCTGGGGCTTTCATCTTTATTTGAGGACAGTGGGCTGCCATGGAGTTTTCTGGATAGGGAATTTGAGGAAACAGGCATGAACTTTTCACATATTAAAAAAAAAACAACCTTTAACACAAGATTTATTAACTCATTCACTCATTTATTTATGTGTGAGAGAGAATCAGAACATCACTCTGGCACATGCAACGCTATGTATAGAACTTGGAACCTCCTGCTTGCGAGTTCAATACCTTATCCACATTTTTTTAGCACCTCTAGGGTCTTGAAACAAACAAACAAACAACAACAAAAATCAACCAACCAAACAAAAAACTTTAAAGAATTTATGTATTCAGAGAGAGAGGGAGAAAGAGAGACCAGAATGCTTCTCACGTCTGACATATGCAGTGGCAGACATAGAACCCAGGGCCTCACAAGTCCTATATTCAACTCACTGAACTATCCCCACCCCTGACCACTGGGAGAAAAACAACAACAACAACAACAAAAACAACAATAAACCCCTTTTAAAAATTTTTATTTATTTATTTATTATTGGATAGAGACAGAGTGAGAAATTGAGGGGAGGAGGAGATAGAGATGGAGAGAGACAGAGAGACACCTGCAGCCCTGCTTCACCATTTGTGAAGCCTTCCCCCTACAGGTGGGTACCAGGGGCTTGAACCCGGGTTCTTGCACACTGTAGTGTGAGCACTTAACCAGGTGCACCACCACCTGGCCCCGAAACCCTTTTTAAATACAAAGAAAATGTCAGCATACTCAAACATAAAGAGAATCAGTATAAGAGTCACACCCCCGCCCCAATTCACAGCCACCCAAATGTTTTTGTGTTTTCTTTCTTTCCAAAATGGAAATTTGGGAAACAATTCCAGACTCTCTGCTATTTAACCTCCCAAACCTTCAGTCTGCATATTGAATAAATAACACAGCCATCATCACACTGCCCCCTATTTGACTTCCCCAATGATCTGAAAAACACCCTCAGTCAAAAATGGGTTTGACTCAGTGTTGAAGGAAAGCTCACTTGATGTCATGATTTTTTCCCTGGGTCTGTGGTCTTATGGGACTTCCCACCTTCTGAATTAGTCTGGATGCTTGCACGTGACACAGGCTAACCTGGTCCTCGCGCCCCATGCTTCCTTGAGTTAAAGGCTTAGTGGCTCTCAGCTCCACGGAAGCACCACATCACATCTGGTGCTGCTTTTGCCATAAGGCCTGCTATCCCCTTTAAGACTGACTGCTGGGTTTGGAGGACAGCAGTCTAGTGGCTGATGACAGTGCCCAGTGCCAAGACATTTGTCTGTTACAAGCAAAGTAATCAATGGGGTGGTCCCTTGGTGCCCCAATAATGAGTTCTCCGGTTGTCCTTCTTCTAATGGCTTTAGCATCCCTTTTGGCTTATTCTATTATTTCATCTGGAGTGTTGAAAGGGGTGATTTTATGATCTCACCATCCCTCTTGTGCTTATTAGTTGGGAGTCTTCTGTAAAGAACTTTTTCCACTGGGGTGCGGAGAGTAGAGAGAGAGAGAAAGAGGGAGAACCAGTTCAGTGAGTAGGGTGGGTGCCTTGTCATGCTCATGGCATAGGTCTGAGACCTGGCACCACATGGAGAAGCTCCAGTACTGTGATTGCTCTCCCTCTCTTTGTCTCTTTAAGTGAAACATTGGCTCAGGGATGGTGATGTTGTACATGCATGAGTGTCTGGAAAAATATATACACACTCTTCCCCTGACCTCACATCAGCTAGGATTGCTCAGCAATACTGAAACAGAATTATCCTTAACACAGGCTGATCTGATCCCCCCCTTCTTTTCTTTTTTCTTTCTCTTTTTTATTGTCTCCAGGGTTATTGCTGGAGCCTGGTGCCTGCACACAACAAATCCACTGTTCCCAGGGGACCTCTCTTCCTTTTTTTTTTTTCTTCTTTTTTTTTTTTTTTTTTTTTTTTTTTTACAAAATTTGATAGGACAGAGAGAAATTGAGAGAGGAGGGGAGAGAGACAAAGAGACCTGCAGACCTGCTTTGCCACTTGTGAAGCTTACCCCTTGCTTCAAGTGAATACTGAGGGAGGGCTTGAACCCAGTTCGAGTCCATGGCTCCTATGGCCACTTACAATTTTTCCCCCTAATTTTTATTAGGACAGAGAGAAATTGAGAGAGATGGAGAGAGGGAGAGACAGATAGACACCTGCAGACCTGTTTTACTGCTTGAAGCAGACCCTCCGCAAGTGGGAAGTAGTGGCTCGAATCCCAGTCCTTGCTTTTGGTAATACGTGCACTTAACTTAACCCCCTCTTTTTCTTTTAACCAGAGCACTGCTCAGCTGGTGGTACAGGGCACTGTACCTGGGATCTTGGAGCCTCAGGAATTAAAGTTACTGGGCATAACCTTTATGCTATCTCCGGTCTCCTGTCTCTCTAGCTGAAAAAGTTGACTTGGAGCAATGAAGCTTCAGCAACAACAAAAGCTATTTGTCAGTGTCCCCAGAGCCTTAAGTTGTCTGTCTGAGTGACATCTTTCAGTGAAGCTAACTTTGTAGCTAGGACAAGGGGAGTGGCTTGGCTCCTATGACTTGCTTCTTACTTTTTTTGTTTGTTACACTAGAAAAAGTTATATTCATAGAATACCTCTGGACATGACAATATCTACATGATACCTAGTCTGTTCAAGATGTGGTTATTTTAAGTATTTACCTTTCATCAAAACCCTTACCATTGGAAGTATTATAAGGAGCTTTTAAAATGTGGCTATTTCAGGTAAAGAAAAAATGCGGGGGGCCGGGCTGTAGTGCAGTGGGTTAAGCGCACATGGCACGAAGCACAAGGATCAAGGTACCGATCCCGGTTTGAGCCTCTGGCTCCCCACCTGCAGGGGGGTCGCTTCACAAGCGGTGAAGCAGGTCTGCAGGTGTCTGTCTGTCTCTCTCCCTCTCTGTCTTCCCCTCCTCTCTCCATTTCTCTCTGTCTTATCCAACAACAATAACTACAACAATGTGAGGAAAAAAAGCTGGCCTCCAGGAGGAGTGGATTCATAGTGCAGGTACCCTCCCCAGTGATAACCCTGGAGGCAAGAAAAAAAAAAAGAAAGAAAAAGAAAAAGAAAAGAAAAATGCGAAGCAAACTGGTCATAAAAATAGGCTTGGTCAGAACTGCTTCAAGCCTGCAGTCTGCCACATGTACAGAGTTTTGAAACTGATTGGATGTCACTTCTTTTACCAAAATGAAAGAAGAAAGTGCTCATTTACATACTAATGAGACAAACATTTGCATGTTTATTGGATGCCTGACCAACTCACCTAGCTGTCCTTCACAAAACCCTACAATGCATTTGTATATGTGTCCTCTTTCTTGCCCCTCCAGTCCACATTTATCTGGGCTATTGGAACTTCTTTGTCTTCCTCCAGTAAAGCTCCATTCTGCAGTCAAGATTCTGTTTTCTGAGACCAGGTGGTGGCGCAACTGGTTGAATGCACATGTTACAGTGCGCAAGGACCCAGGTTCAAGCCCCAGTCCCCACTGCAGGGGGAAAGCTTCACAAGTGGAGAAGCAGTGCTGCAGGTGTCTCTCTGTCTCTCACCTTCTCTATCTCTCCCTTCCCTCTCGATATCTGACTGTCTCTATTCAATTAATAAATAAAGATAATTAAAAAAATAAAAACAAACAAACAAACAAACAAGATTTTGTTTTCTCTCTGCCCAGCCAGAGCGAGCCAACTTCCTCCTAGCAGACCTGCTCTTATCTGTGTAAAGGTCCCTGGCAGTCTTCTTCCATGAGAGAGAGCTGTGCTCAGTGAATGGAATGAAAGGAAAGGACACTAAACAGTGAAAGGTCCTTACCTTTCTCTTCTTGATGATATAGTAGTCCTTAGCTTTGCATTAATCGACTCCGGATTTTTCAGTGATTATACTTTGTTTCTAGAGCAGAAAGTGATCTATTATGATTATGAAGTAATTAATGAGGATTCAGTGTAACCATGCTCAAGGACCTGGGTTGGAGCCCTTGCTCCCCACCTTCAGGGGGAAAGTTTCAGGAGTAGTAAAGCAGGTCTGCAGGTATCTCTCTCTCTCCCTCTCTCTCCTCCTCTCCCCTCCCATTTTCTCTCTGTCCTATCAAATAAAAATAGAAAGGAAGTAAAAAAGAAAAAGGCCACTGAGAGTGGTGGATTTGTAGTGCCAGCACTGAGCCCCAATTTTTTTCAATTGATTATTATTTTCTTTTTATAGTTCAACCTAACATGGTGTGAAGCACAAGGACCAGCGTAAGGATCCCGGTTTGAGTCCCCGGCTCCCTACCTGCAGGGGAGTCCCTTCACAGGTAGTGAAGCAGGTCTGCAGGTGTCTATCTTTCTCTCCCCCTCTGTCTTCCCCTCCTCTCTCCATTTCTCTCTGTCCTATCCAACAACAACAACAATAACAACAATAAAACAACAAGGGCAACAAAAGGAAAATAAATAATAAAAAAATTAAATTAAAATAAAAAAAGTTTAGTGATCAGAACAAAATAGGATCAGTGAGAAAAACTGTATATAGAGAGGGTTCACAGAGTAATATATCCTTTCCATATCGGCTATTTTGTTTTATTTTGAAGAAGTCTCTGGATTAAAATTTTTTTAAAATCTATTTTATTTCAATGAGAAAGATACACAGAGACCAGAGCACTGCTCAGCTCTGGGTTGTGAGCATAGTGCAGGGTATGGGGGCAGGGGGAGTTAACTTGGGACTTTCAGAGCCTCAGGCATGAAAGCCTTTTTGCATAACCACTATATTGTCACCCCCACCCTATCTTGGCTCTGTTAGTTATTTTAACAGCATTTAACATCTGTGACTAGTCATCAGTCTTCTGACTTAAAATTGTTCAGGAGGCTTCCCTGGTTTCTCTCTCTCTCTCTCTCTCTCTTTCTTTTAAACCTTCAAATATCATTTGATGGACAGACAGAGTCCCTTCTGCCCTCATCCACCGGCCCCCCCTTACCCAGGAGTAGTCAGATCACTTCATTAACAAGAGAATCAGCACTGCCTCTGGGTTTTCTGACAGATGGTTTACATACCCCTTTATGCTTGTTGTCTACAATCTTTTTAAAAATTTATTTATTTATTTATTCCCTTTAGTTGCCCTTGTTTTATTGTTGTAGTTATTGTTGTCATTGTTAAATACGACAGAGGGAAATGGAGAGAGGAGGGGAAGACAGAGAAGGGGAGAGAAAGACAGACACCTGCAGACCTGCTTCACCGCCTGTGAAGTGACTCCCCTGCAGGTGGGGAGCCGGGGGCTCGAACTGGGATCCTTATCCGGTCCTTGTGCTTTGCACCACGTGCGCTTAACCCGCTGCGCTACCGCCCGACTCCCGTCTACAATCTTTTATTCTCCAGAGAGTTAATAGAATTAAACTACAAAGACAAATTAAAAGCAAACAGCAGGCTAATGTGAAGCTTTGAAAACTTTTTTGAGTGAGGGAAAAGCCAAAAAAAAAAAAAAGACCATTCTTTTTTTTTTTTAAATTAGATTCCAATAATCTTTTTTTAATATTTATTTTATTTATTTATTCCCTTTTGTTGCCCTTGTTGTTTTATTGTTGTAGTTATTATTGTTGTTGTCGTTGTTGGATAGGACAGAGAGAAATGGAGAGAGGAGGGGAAGACAGAGAGGGGGAGAGAAAGATAGACACCTGCGGACCTGCTTCACCGCCTGTGAAGCGACTCCCCTGCAGGTGGGGAGCCAGGGTTCGAACCGGGATCCTTATGCCGGTCCTTGTGCTTTGTGCCACCTGCGCTTAACCCACTGCGCTACAGCCCGACTCCCAAAAAGACCATTCTTAAACCACTTCTAAGCCATCATTCTTGAATGTAAATATTGTACAATCTAACCTTTATTAAAAGAGGTTGGGGTGCCAGGTGGCCGTGCATGTAGTTGAGCACACTTGTTATAGTGCACAAGGACCCAGGTTCAAGCCCCTGGTCCCCACCTGCAGGAGGAAAGCTTCAGGAGTGGTGGAGCAGTGCTGCAGGTGTGTCTCTGTCTCTCTCCCTCTCTATCTCTACCTTCCCTCTGGATTTCTGGCTGTCTCTATAAATAAATGAAGATAATAAAATGAATGAAGATAATAAAATAAATAAATGAAGAAAATAAAAAATAAAGTTATTAAAATATAAAAAAGAGAGACTGGATATCAGGGAAAGTAGCATAATGGTCTCACGAAAGACTTTCACAACTGAAGCTCTGACGTCCCAGGTTCAGCCTCCTCACCCGCATAAGCCAGAGCTGAACAGTGCTTTGGTAGAAAATAAAAATAAGGGAGTCGGCGGTAGTGCAGCGGGTTAAGCGCACGTGGCACCAAGCGCAAGGACCTGCTTAAAGATCCCAGTTCGAGCCCCCCGGCTCCCCACCTGCAGGGGAGTCGCTTCACAGGCGGTGAAGCAGGTCTGCAGGTGTCTGTCTTTCTCTCCCCTCTCTGTCTTTCTCTCCTCTCTCCATTTCTCTCTGTCCTAACAACGATGACATGACATCAATAACAACAACAATAAAACAAAACCAACAAAAGGGAATGAATAAATAAATAAATATTAAAAAAAGAAAATAAAAGGGAGTCGGGTGGTAGCGCAGCATGTTAAGCGCACGTGGCGCAAAACGCAAGGACCGGCTTAAGGATCCTGGTTCGAGCCCCCGGCTCCCCACCTGCAGGGGAGTCACTTCACAGGCGGTGAAGCAGGTCTGCAGGTGTCTGTCTCTCCCCCTCTCTGTCTTCCCCTCCTCTCTCCATTCCTCTCTGTCCTATCCAACAACGATGACAGCAATAACAACAATAATAATAACTACAACAATAAAGCAACAAGGGCAACAAAAGGGAATAAATAAATATTAAAAAAAAAGAAAAGAAAAATAAAAAGGCTGAGGATGTGATCCAGGGGTAGGGTCATGTATGAAATTCTGGGTTCATTCAACAGCCCACCTCCCCAAACCCTCCACCCAGCCATATATATTTTTTTAATTAGCTTTATTTCATTATTGGATAGAAACAGTTAGAAATCGAGAGGGAAGAGGTGATAGAGAGGAAGAGACATAGAGAGACACCTACAGCCCTGCTTCACCACTCACAAAGTTTTCCCCTTGCAGGTGAGGACCAGGGGCTCGAACCTGGGTCCTTATGCGCTGCGACATGTGCGCTCAACCAGGTGCGCCACCACCCAGCCACATTTGTTAAAAGAATAGCTCAAAAAGTAAAGTCCTTTCTTTCTACTTTTCTTATTTTCCAAATCACTTTATTGGGGGTTAATGCTTATAATACAACTGACACATGGGTGCAGTTTCTCATCTCCCTTTGATAGGTGTCTGCACAACACCCTCACTCCCAGCCTAGGTCCCCCTCTACCATCATGTGCCAGGACCCCAATGCCCTTTCCACTTCCTTCCTGCACTCCTTCCCCAGAGTCCTTTGCTTCTGTGCAATACCACACACCCAATCAAAGTTTTTCTCTGTGTCTTCCCTTTCTTCCTAACATTTTAAATTTATTTGACCGAGGAACGCTTGTTTTATAAGACTTGTAGAAGACTTGTTGGCTCAGGGATACAACTTCACATCACCCCTTAACTGTGTGATGCAAAGTGTATCTGCAAAGTACTATCTCCCTCTATATTATACGGGGTCCCCCACCCCCTCCAAGCTCACCTCCCGTGGGCATCCTCAGACCAACTGAAATAGACCAAGAGTTTATTTGCTTTTCACCCTGTCATTTCCCTTGCTTTGTTTCTTAAATCCCACATATGAGTGAGATCATCCGCTTGCCAACTACTTTTAAACCTCTGACTCTGTATTTTCTTTAATTCCTGCTCTAGACACAAGTATTTATTTTAATCTGAAAAACAAGCCTGATTTTTTTTTTAATGGGCACTCTAAAATACATACAAAAATGATGCTTTGGGATGAGCTGTGTCTCTGCAACGTTCAAGCACAAAGTTTTCCAAGTCGTACAGAGAGAGAAAGCGGCACCCAAAGGTTTTCCTGATTATTAGTCAATTCTGGAACTAGTGCAGGTGAATGCGTGGACGTTCCAAAATCATTTATCTCCTGCTTGGGAACTTGGTGTGGATAATTTCCACGTAATTCATATTCTCAGGGTTTCTTTTCTTTTCTTTTTCTTTCTTTTTTTTTGCCTCCAAAGTTATTGCTGGGGCTTGGTGCCTGCACTACAAATTCACTGCTCCTGGAGGCTATTTTTTCCCCTTTTTTGTTGCCCTTGTTGTTTATTCTTGTTGTTGTTATCATTGTTGTTGGATAAGAGAGAAATGGAGAGAGGAGAGGAAGACAGAGAGGGGGAGAGAAAGATAGACAATTGCGGATCTGCTTCGCTGCTTGTGAAGCGACCCCCCCCCTGCAGGTGGGGAGCCAAGGGCTTGAACCAGGATCCTTAAGCCGGTCCTTGCGCTTGGTGCCACATGCACTTAACTTGCTGCACTACCGCCCGACTCCCTAAATTTTTTTAAAATTTTATGTTATTTATTTATTTTCCCTTTTGTTACCCTTGTTGTTTTTGTAGTTATTGTTGTTATTGATGTCGTTGTTGTTAGGACAGAGAGAAATGGAGAGAGAAGGAGAAGACAGAGATTGGGAGAGAAAGACACCTGCAGACCTGCTTCACCTCCTGTGAAGCGACCCCCTGCAGGTGGGGAGCCGGGGCTCAAACCGGGATCCTTACACCGGTCCTTGTGCTTTGCACCACGTGTGCTCAACCAGCTGCGCTACCGCCCGACTCCCCTAAATTTTTGTATATATTTATTTATTTTTCCTTTTTGTTGCCCTTGTTGTTTTATTGTTGTAGTTATTATTGTTGTTGTTATTGACAGAAAAGGTGAAACAGTGCAGGTCCAAGGCCCTAGCTCCACATCAAACAGAAAGAAAGGAAGGAAGGAAGGAAGGAAGGAAGGAAGGAAGGAAGGAAGGAAGGGAGGAAGGAAGGAAAGAACAGAAAAGAAAAAGAGGAGAAGCAGACACAGGTTAGCATTGGCAGGGGAGGAGCACTTAACAGGTGGACGTGGGCTGAGTTGGATTCTGTGCACAGGCTCAGTCATTGACCCGACATGGCTGCTGCACCCCTAGTAGAGCTGCAGAGTGGTGAGCAAGCACTGAGGGCTGCACAGGCTTTTTCTTTCTTTTTCTTTCTTTCTTTCTTTCTTTCTTTCTCTCTCTCTCTCTCTCTCTCTCTTTCTCTCTTTCTTTCTTTTTGATTCATGTGGCGCTAGGGCTTTGGACCTGCACTGTTTCACCCTTTTTGTGCTACCTTTTCATTTAGATAGATAGATAGCATGAGTTTCTCCCAGTTCCATGTACTAGAGCTTAGGCTTGGGTCATGTGCTGGCAAGGCAAGGAACCTACCCACTGAGCCATGTCTATCACCACCGCATATCTACATTTCTTGAAAGAGCAAAGCAGTGGTCCAGTAAGTGGCACAGTGGCTAAGGCACTAGACTCTCAAGCATGAGGTCCTGAGTTCAATCCTGGGCAGCACATGTACCAGAGTGATGTCTGGTTCTTTCTCTCTCTCCTCTTATCTTTCTCATTAATAAGTAAATAAATAAAATCTTTCAAAAAGAAAGAAAGAAAGAAAGAGCAAAGCAGACTGACTTCTCCAATACCTTGAATATCATCTAGACAGCCTGTCATGTGAAGTCTTCTGCCTTCACTAATATACGACATTGGTGTCCTGAAGAATTCCAGTAAGATCAGAGCAAAAGGGGCTGGGGGGTGGTGCACCTGGTTGAGCACATACATTACCATCCATGAGACCCCGGTAGGAGGGATGCTTTATGGGTGGCGGAGCAGTGCTGCTTGTCTGTCTGTCTGTCTGTCTCTCTCTCTATCTGCCTGTCCTTCTCTATTTCTTTATCTTTATTTGAAAGAAAGGGGAAAAAAGGGGGGGGGAATTGGCCTCCAGGAGTGGTGGGGTTGTGCAGGGAACAAGCCCTGAGTCTCAGTAATAATAACCCTGGCAAGAATCAAGGCAAAATAGTAAGTGGATTTTTATATGCTTTGTAGTACAGTCTCAAAAAAAAATCAACAACAACAACAACAACAAAAACCCATCAAACCAAAAGGATATTCTTATTAACCCAAGAGAAACAGAACAGGCAGGAAATCCTTTCAAATGTGAACTGTGCCTATTCTCCAGTGGAGGATTATCAATGCTATTCCTCTTTTTAAAAAATTTATTATTATTATTATTATTATTTGCCTCCAGGGTTATTGCTGGGGCTCAGTACCTGCACTACAAATCCATTGCTTCTGAAGGCTATTTTTCCCATTCTGTTGCCCTTGTTGTTGTGCTTGCTGTAGTTGTTATTGTTGTCATAGCTGTTGTTGTTGGATAGAACAGAGAGAAATGGAGAGAGGAGGGAAAGGCAGAGAGGGGGAGAGAAAGATAGACACCTGCAGACCGGCTTCACCGCTCGCGAAGCGATTCCCCTGCAGGTGGGGAGCCGGGCGCCTGGAACTGGGATCCTTAAGCTGGCCCTTGCGCTCTGCGCCATGTGCGCTTAACCTGCTGCGCTACCTCTGGACTCCCGATGCTATCCCTGTTTTTGTGCTTTCCCATGCTTACTTTTTAAAAAAAAATTGCAAAACATAGCGCACAGGTAAAAAATGTATATCAGATATCTGTACTTTTGATTTTAAAGTCCCAAATAAGAACAAATAGCATGCAGCGGTCACCCAAGCCTCTTTCCCAGAGCTGACTTCAGTTCTTGCTTTTGAAGTGTCTTCACTTCTGTTGGAGCCCTAGGTATGCATCTGGATTTGAGTACTGTCCAAGTAAAATCATACCTTTGGGTTTTATTTATTTATTTATTTATTTTTATGGTGGTGTGGGGGATTGAACCTGGGACTTTGGAGCTTCAGGCATGAGAGTCATTTTGCATAACCGCTATGCTCTCTTTCTTCTTGTACTTAGTGTTTTTGGCATTTCCTCCAGGTCCTAGTGTGCAGCTGTGCATTTTTTTTTATTGTGGTAGCTTATGCATGCCACAAAATTAAAATTTCCCTTGACAGTCCTGATGGCATGGAGCTATTCATTTTGGGGCCGATCACAGGTTATGTGGCCATGAACATTCTTACATGTTGACCCTGTCTACTTTATTCCTATAGTCTTTCCTGACTATTTGTATAGAAAGACGACTGCGGGGGGGAGGGGGGGGGCGCGCTAGGCTGTTTTGCTTCAACTTTAACCCATCATGCCAAGCAGATTTCAAAGCAGTTGTCCTGACTTGGTTTTCCACCATTAGCATTTGAGAGTTCCTGCTCTCTATCTTCCTTTCAAAACTTGCTGCCTTCAGTCTTTTCTTTCACACCTTTTGATTGCTCTGTAGTTGGCATCCTTTAAAAGGCTGCTAATTAATTTTTTTTTTTTTTGCCAATCTGCTGGGTTTGTAGTGGTACCCCACTGAGGCCTTGATTTGCATTTCCCTGATTGCTAATGAGGCTAATGATGGTTTGATATCTTCATATTAGAAAACAAAACAGCACGTGAAATTTCAGTCAGTACAGCATTTGCAGTACCAACAGAAATATGACAGCCTTTTTCCTTTTTCCTAGGAAGTATATATAGACCTTAGAGGACCTTCATTCCACTTGCCTGGCTCCCATTTCTGTTCAGGGGGATTAAATACCCCAGTTTGGTTGGCAAAGTTCTGGTTTCTTTCTACTGTCTCTGGGTCTGCCTCCCACTTCCCAAAATGCCCTGAATTGTACATAAAGAAATATATTTATGGGCAGGGGTAGATAGCATAATGGTTATGCAAAGAGACTTTCATGCCTGAGGTTCCAGAGGCCCAGGTTCAATCCCCCGCACCACTATAAACCAGAGTTGAGCAGTGATCTAGGAAAAAAAAAGGAAATATATGATGCATCATAGATTTTTTAAAGTTATTTTTTTATTACTGAGAGAGAGAGAGAGGAGAAAGACAAAAAAAGCCAGAGGATCGCTCTGTACACGCACTGCTGGGCTTGGAACTTGAAAACTCATGCTTGAAAATCCAATGCTTTATCCACTGTGCCTTCTCCCAGACCATGCTCTGTAGATTTTGTGTGTGTGTGCCTCCAGGGATATTGCTGGGGCTCGGTGCTTGCACTATGAATCCACTGCTCCTGGAGGCCATTTTTCCCATTGTGTTGCCCTTGTTGTTGTTATTGTTACTGTTGCTACTGATGTTGTTGTTGGATAGGACAGAGAGAAATCAATAGAGGAGGGGAGGACAGAGAGTGGGAGAGAAAGATAGACACTTGCAGACCTGCTTCACCTCTTGTGAAGTGACCCCCCTCCCCGCAGGTGGGGAGCCGGGGGTTCAAACTGGGATCCTTAGGCTTTGTGCTTTGCCCCATGTGCGCTTAACCCGCTGTGCTACCGCTCTATAGATTATTATTCTCTGTATATGTCTGTCTCTCTTTCTCTCCTTCCTTCCTTCCTTCCTCCCTTCCTTCCTACCTCCCTTCTCTCTCCTCTCTCTTTCTTTCTTTCTTTCTTTCTTTCTTTCTTTCTTTCTTTCTTTCTTTCTTTCTTTCTTTCTTTCTTTCTTTCTTTCTTACCAGAGCTCTGATCATCTCTGGCTTATGGTGGTACAGGGGATTGAACCTGGGACTTTGGAACCTCAGGCATGAGAATCTCTTTGCATAACCATTATGCTATTTATCCCCACCCTCTGTCTCTCTTCCTATATGTGCAGACAGATAAACAGATGTGGAGAGGTAGATATAGTGAATGCTTATGTCCTTTCAAAATTCATACATGGGGGGCCAAGCAGTAGCGCAGCGGGTTGAGTGCACATGGCGCCAAGCACAAGAACCAGCGGCATAAAGATCCCTGTTCGAGCCCCCGCCCACCTCCACTCCCCACCTGCAGGGGGGGTCATTTCACAAGTGGTGAAGCAGGTCTGCAGGTGTCTATCTTTCTCTCCCCCTCTCTGTCTTCCCCTCCTCTCTCAATTTCTCTCTGTTCTATCTAACAACAATGACAGCAATAACCACCACCACAACAATAATAACAACAACGTTAAACAACAAGGGCAACAAAAGGGAAAAAATAACCTACAGGAGCAGTGGATTCATAGTGCAGGCACCGAGCACCAGTAATAACCCTGGAGGCAAAAAAAAAAAAAAATTCATACATGACAGTCCATGTGATGGCTGGAATCTGATGCTAGGATTAGGACATTAGAGAGGGATAAGAGACAGCCTTCCCACAATGTCCGTTCTGTGTGAGGGTACAATGACAAGACAGCCACTGCAGACCAGATGACGGCTCGCCCTGGAGCCCACTATGCTGGTACCCTGATCTAGGGCTTCCGGCCTCCACAGCTGGGAGAAACACATCATTTTTTTTTTTTTTTAAACTCTCTCTCACTTTACCTACCAAGATGATGGGATCTTGCCATGGGAGCTTGAGCTGACTAAGACAGATATATAAATAAATATATCCTGTAAGACGTTAGTATTGTCTTTGATATTAAAGAGCAGGTTTGTTGACTTGAAAACCAACTCAAGCTGAGAAGCTTGTCTTGACAGCGTACAGGCTGCAAAGCAAGCTCCCCCAAGGCCCTCTTCCAGTATCTTGAGCAGTCAAGGTTCACTTAGAATTTTCCCATGTATTTACCTTGTCTCCAGCTTCAGTCCTTTTGCATTTCTAGTCTTTCCTTTGGTATCACTTTCCTTCTGCCTAAAAGACTCACTTGAGTATCAGTTAATACTGAACTCTGAGGAAGATCTCCAGGGAACTCCTCTCAGCTGCTGTCTGTCTTCAGTCTTGAAGAAGCTTTTCAGTGGGTATAACATTTTTTGGCTGCCTGCCTGCCTTCCAGGTTTCTGTTTGCTGAAATGCCATCTGTCAGTTCTGCCACCATCTTCTCTTTAGCTACTTTTCTGATTTCCTCTTTGCCTTTGGTCTTCTGGAGTTTAAAAAAAAATTTTTTTTTCCTGTAATGCGACTGTTTTGCATTTCTTTTCATTTATCCTGCTTAGCATTCACTGAGCTTTTGGAATATGTGGATTGTTATCTTTCAACGGGTCTGGAAGATTTTCAGCCACTATCTAAACACTCTTGTGTCATTCTCTCTCCTTTCCTTCTACAGCTATCACTAGATATCTGTTGAGTTGTCTTTCTCTGCCCTCCACCTCTCTTACACTCCCTTCCATTTTTCCACCCTTTTGTGTCTCTGTGTTAGATTCTGGGGAAATTTTTCTTATGTTTATCATAACTTAGGAGTTAGAAAGTTTTTTTTGTTTTTGGTAGAAGGTGATATAGTAAATATTTTAGGTTTTATGGTCCATACAGTATCTCTCATAACTTCTCGATTCTCCTGCTCTAGGACAAAGGCAGCCACAGCCACAGATTGTAAATAAACTGATGGGCATGGCTGCGTCCCAATGAAATAGTATTTACAGGAAATGCAGGGTCTGAGTTTGGCTTGCAGGCCTGAGTTTGAGAACCCCTGTTCTGGTCTCATAAATCTTTCTTTTGCTCTGTCCGATCATTCTCCAGTTTGAACATTTTAAAAAAATTATTTATTTTTAAGCACACGTGGTGCAAAGTGCAAAGACCGGCATAAGGATCCCGGTTCGAGCCCCCGGATCCCCACCTGCAGGGGAGTCACTTCACAGGCAGTGAAGCAGGTTTGCAGGTGTCTATCTTTCTCTCCCCGTCTGTTTTCCCCTCCTCTCTCCATTTCTCTCTGTCCTATCCAACAATGACGATGACATCAATAACAACAACAATAATAACTACAACAACAATGAAAAACAAGGGCAACAAAAGGGAAAATAAATATTTCAAAAAATATTTATTCAAAAAAATTTTTTTTCTAGATAGATAAATAATTTTTTAAAAATTTATTTCTAGATAAAGACAGAGAGAAATCTGAGAGGGGGGAGGGAGCTAGAGATGGAAAGAGAGAGAGAGAGAGAGAGAGAGATACTTGCAACACTTTTTCACCATTTGCGAAGCTTTCCTTCCTGGAGGTAGAGAACAGAGGCTTGAACCTGGGTCCTTGTGCATGGTAACATCTCTGCTCTACCAAGTGCATCATAGCCTAGCCCCTGAGCTTTTAAATCTTAGTTACTATACTTTTCATTTTAGAGATTCTTTTTTTCTTTTTCTTTTCTTTTTTCTTTTTTTTTTTTTTTTTGCCTCCAGGGTTATTGCTGGGGCTCTGTGCCTGCACTATGAATCCACTGCTCCTGGAGGCCATTTTTTCCATTTTGTTGCCCTTGTTACTGCTATTGTTGTTGGAGAGGACAGAGAGAAACAGAGAGAGGAGGGGAAGACAGAGATGGGGAGAGAAAGATAGACACCTGCAGACCTGCTTCACCGCTTGTGAAGTGACACCCCCTGCAGGTGGGGAGCCAGGGGCTCGAACTCAGATTCTTATGCCAGTCCTTGCGCTTTGCGCCATGTGTGCTTAACTTGGTGCGCTAGGGCCTGCCCCCCATTTTAGATATTGTTTAATAGTCTTCTGTGTCATAAAAAATAAGTGTCTCTGGTAAAAGGGAAGGGGGTGGGAGAAATGGATAGGGAGGGGGCCTCACCACTCCAGTGACTTGTTCAGACACACACACACACACACACACACACACACACACACACACACACACACACACCACACACACCAATGGCATCAAAGCAGGCACCCTTACAGGTGAGCTATCCTTCCGGCTCCAGAAGGGGTCTTTCTGATCATAAGAGGACCTGAGAACCTTGCTGGTGGTCCAGTGTGTCTTATGTGCTTTCAGAAGTGTGACGCTCGATCCATGACACTTCCTAGTGCTATACACTGTTGCAATCATAAGACAATGATTTCCCTGTTCTCAGAAATCATTGTGAACTTATATTTTTTAATTTTTAAAATTTATTTACTTATTATTGGATAGAGACAGAGAGAAATAGAGCAGGGAGGAAGGGGAAGGTAGAGAGTGAAAGAGCACAGACACCTGCAGCCGTGTTTCACCACTCGGGAAGCTTTCTGCCTATAGGTGGGGACCAGAGGCTTAAACCCGGGCCCTTGCACACTGTTATGTGTACGCTTAACCAGGTACACCACCACCTGGCCCCATGAACTTATTTTTTACTTGGTTAAAGAAAATGAGTACAACTTTAGAAACAAAACAAGGCAAAACAAAAACAAGTATCATATAAGCCAGGCAACCACAGCAGAGTCAGTGCCTTCTGTTCTTGTTCCTGGGCCCTGCTTCCATGTCTGCTTGATCAGTTTGCCTGCCCACTGGCCATTGCCCAGGACAGTGTGCTGACTTCCTCATGGTCTCAGGTGAAGGCAACTGGCCCCTGTGAGGATTTGCTTTCAGTCAGCCTGAGGTGCACATGGATGGGGGTGGGGCCTTCTGGGAGTGTGGAAGTAACCGTTCTCCTAGATTGGGGTTTGGAGAGACAGCTGGTGGAACAATCTTTAGCAGTCTTTCTTTCTTTCTTTCTTTCTTTCTTTCTTTCTTTCTTTCTTTCTTTCTTTCTTTTTTCAGAGAGAAATTGCAAGAGGAGGGCAAGATAGAGAGGGGGAGAGAAAGATAGACACCTGCAAACCTGCTTCACCGCCTGTGCTTTGTACTGTGTGCACTTATCCCATGCGCCACCGCCCTCCCAATCTTTCTCTCTCCCCCTTCCCTTCTTCTCTCTCTTCCTCCTTCCTTTCCTCCCTTCTCTTCCTTCTTCCTTCACCACCAGGGTTATTGCTAGAGCATTGTGCCTGCATAGTTCCACTGCTCCTGGCTGATAATTTGTTGTTAGATCAAGGGTGACACACACACACGTCCTGCGCTCTCCCTGCTGAGCCCTGTCCCTCCCACTCATCCTAGTTTAATGAAGCCACGACCTTCTCATGAGTTTGCAAACCCAAAGTATTTTTGAAACTTAGTTTAGGGATGGATTCTCTGAACGCTCTCAGGGCAAAAGCAGCAAAATGAGACTTGGTGACCTTGATGGCTTCTTGATTTCTTTTTAAAATTTATTTATTTATTTATTATTGGATAGAGACAGAGAGAAATTGAGAGGAGAGAGGGAGATAAAGAGGGAGAGAAACAGAGACACCTGCAGCCCTGCTTCACCACTCGTGAAGCTTCCCTCCTGCAGGTGGGGACCGGGGGCTTGACGCTGGGACCTTGTGCACTGTATTGTGAGCGCTCAACCAGGTTTGCACCGCCTGGCCCCAGCTTCTTGATTTCTCTTACTTATCTGCTTAATCATCTTCTTACTTGTTCATCCCGTTCTTGCAATCTTGTCAGATTTTCCTCGAGGCTTTTGTGAAGTTTTTTTTTTTTTTTTTTCCAATTATCTCCAGGACTTCACTGTTCTGAGCCAATCTTGTTCAGATGAAAAAGAGACAGGAGGGAGAGGGGTGGTGGTGGTGGTGGTAGTACACCTGGTTGAGCGCACGCTACAGTGCACAAAGACCTGGGTTCAAGCCAGAGGTAGGTGTGTGTGTGTATGTGTGTGTGTAATTATCTTCTTATTTTTTGAAACAAATGCTATTTGAAGTCTTAAATGCACAACTTGGTTCATTCTTTTTAATTTTTTTCATTCTTTTAATTTTTTATTTTTTATTGCCATGAGGGTTATTGCAGAGGCTCGGTGCCAGCACTATGAATCCACCGCTCCTGGCAACTATTCCCTCTCTTTTCTGTTTATTGTTTTTTTTTTTTAATTTGATAGGACAGAGGGAATTTGAGAGGGTAGAGGGAAATTGAGAGGGAGAGAGAAAGACAGACACCTGGAGACGTGTTTCACCACTTGTGAAGCTTCCCCCTTGCAGACAGGGAATGGGGGCTCGAACCTATGTCCTTGCACATAGTAACATGTGTGCTCTACTGGCTGCACCATCACCAGCTCCCCTTGGTTCATTCTTGCCTATGTTTACACCTAGATACAAACAGAGGGCCTTCCGACACCCCAGCCCCTCTGCTGTCCGCAGTCAGAATCTCATCTTTCATGGGCGGCTGTTATATCCAGTGCTACAACTGCAGATCCATTTCACTTCAAAAATGTACGAAAGGGCTGGGGTACACTTCAGCAGTAGAGTACATGCCTTGAGTATGTAAGGCCCAGGGTTCAATTGCTGACATAAAAAAACTGAAAAGGACAACATCCATATAGCTCTGACAACCTCTTTCCATTTCCTTTTAATTAAAAAAATTGTTTTGTATTATCTTTATTTACTTATTGGATAGAGACAGAAATCGAGAGGGAAGGGGGGAGATAGAAAGGGAGAGAGACAGGGAGACACCTGCAGCCCTGCTTCTCTACTTGCAAAGCTTCCCCCCTGCAGGTAGGGACGGGGGCCTTGGGCCTGGGTCCTTGCTTACTGTAACATGTGCGCTCAACCATGTGTACTACCACTCGGCCCCAGTTCTATTTTTTTCCATTCTCTCTCTCTCTCTCCCTTTTTCTTTCTTTCTTTCTTTCTTTCTTTCTTTCTTTCTTTCTTTCTCTCTCTCTCTCTCTCTCTCTCTCTCTCTCTGTCTTTCTTTCTTTCTTTACCAGAGCACTGCTTAGCGCTGATTTATGAGGGTGGTCGGGATTGAACCTGGGACTTCAGAGACTCAGGCAAGAAAGATATTTGCAGAACCATTATGGGTCTCCCCAGCTTTGTCCCCCATCCTTCCTCTATTTTCGTTTAGTATAGAGCTTGACTCAGCTCTGGCTCCTGGTGGTGCCAAGGACAGAACCTGGATCTTCTTTGATGTGAGTACTATGCTCTACCGCCTCACTGTACTGCCCTCTCCAGCTTGGGTTGGTGCTTCCTACTGGCAATCAGTGCTTCCTACTGGTAATTCCAAGTGTACCGGTTCCTTGTCAAGCTTCCTTCTTCTCCATCCTCCAAGTTTAAGCTAATTTGTTGACTCCTGGTTCCAAATGCATCTCTTTTATTATTATTTAAATAAGAGACACAGGAAGAAAGAGTGAGACCAGAGCACTGCTCAGCTCTGACTAACGGTGGCACTGGGACTTGAACCTGGAACGTCGGAGCCTCACGCATGAAAATCTTTTTGCAGAACCATTCTGCTGGGTTTCCTGGCGCAAACCCACTCTTCTTTCCCTTCCTTTGCCTCAACTCCAGCTGGGACTCCAGCAAAGCCCATTTTCCCTCCTGGCAGCTGGCCGCTCTCAGGTTCTGCCCACAGGGGGCGCTGGAGGACTTTCCTGCTTCCTGTTTGCTCCTCTCTTCCCTTTGCTGAGGCTGGCTCGCTTGGCTCCAGGTGCAGCTGGTGCCTGAGGGATTCTCGGTGAGGCGTGCGGTTTGCACAGTCCCGGAGGCTCCCCTGGGTTTCTTCCTCCCTGGACTGGGGACAATGTGTTCCTGCACCAGCCCCCACCCCCATCTTCTCATCTGTCTGAATCTCAGCCCCGAGGGGGTAGGGATCGCTTCTCCTTTGCCAAGTTCCTCCCTTCTTCCCTTTCCCCTCAGCACGGGAAGAGGCGGCCTCTCTCCTCAGCGGTTCTTGCTGGAACACCCCTGAGTGTCCTGTAGCGCACTTCCGGAGTTGGCCCCCTCGTTGATCGTTTTTCATATTTCACTTTCTCTCTTCAAATCACCAGTGTGATTCCTGTTTCCTGACTGGGCCCTGGCTCTGAAGGTGACCCTCCCTCCTCTTTCTCCTTTGTATATCGTCCCCAAAGCCATGGTTTTCAAACCTCTATCTCCGGCTCTGCCTCTGGAAGATTCCCGGGTAGCAGAGTCAACTGGCTCAGATTTCCTTCCAGCACCTCCTCCTTCTGCAGGGATGTGGAGAGCTGTAGTCAGAACTGGCGATTTGGCCTGCTCTCCGTTCCTGGCACGGGCCCCTGAAAACCCTTGGAATTTCCTATGTGTGGAAGGCTAGAACTGTGTCTCTTGTTTTATTATCAAGGTGACTTTTGGAGTCAACCTCAGGATGAGGGCTGGTTGCCAGAGGACCAAACCACCCTGTTAGGGGATTAGGAATATCAGTACCCTCCCCACCAACCACCTACCTTTTGGGAGAGAAGAGAGGCCTATGTGTTCATTGAACAAGACTCTGAAAGGATGCTTCTGGGAAAAACCCAGAACCAGACTGTGAGAGCTTCCAAGTTGGTGAAAGCATGGAGATTTGAGGAGAGTTCAGCTCAATTCCTGGTGCTGCATATGCCAGAGCTGTGCCCTGGTCAGTCTCAGTCTCTCTCTCTCTTTCAATAAATAAATCTAAAGAGTGAAAAACACCCAATTGACATCCAGCTGCTGCGGGAACCTTGTGTGCTGGTATGGGGAGAAGCCTCACGTTGAAATGGGTGGCCAGGACTCCCAGTTCTTTGCATGCCTTACTCTGGCTACTACACAGTGCCTTACCAGCCTAAGCCTCAGTTTTATTTTTAATTAATTAGTTCATTAATTTGCTGATGTGACTTCACTGTGGCTTGTGTCTTCATGATTCCACTGCTCTCAGAGGACTCCTTTCGCTCTCCCCCTCCCCTTTATTCCCCCAGATGGAGGGCAAGAGAAGGAGAGACACCAGAGCACTGTTCCGTGTGAAGCTTCCTCTGTATGATGATGTGGTGGCTGGGGTCTTGAACCCAGGTCCTCATGCATAGTTAAGATAGCTCATTCCACTGGGTGAGCTATTGCCCAACCCCTGCTTATTATTTTTCAAAATTAATTTTATTAATTTGATGAGAGAGAGAGAGAGATGGAGCCCAGAGTACCACTGTGGCAGATGCAGTACCAGTAGTCAAAGCAGATACCTCAGGTCTGCAAAGCCAACCCTGACCTGCCCTAGGCCTCGTGGACTACCAAAGGCAAAGCAGAGGGAGGCACTGCTCACGTTATCTTTTAATTCTGTCCACGCTAGAATGATCTTGTACCTGTCTCTCCTTCCCTTGTCCCACTGTCACTGCCCTGAGTCTGGTTCTCAGCACAGGGCTGCGGCAAACAGACTCTACAGACACCGCCAGATACACTGCTGTGTGCCCGGACAAGTGCAGGTCTAGCCATGGCAGTCGCCTCCTCAAACGCCTGCTGTGGCTCCCCATTTTCTGGTGAAGAACATTCAGACATTTTTTTAAAAATATTTTTATATTTATTTACTTATTTCCTTTTGTTGCCCTTGTTGTTTTATTGTTGTAGTTATTGTTGTTATTGATGTCATTGTTGTTGGATAGGACAGAGAGAAATGGAGAGAGGAGGGGAAGACAGAGAGGGGGAGAGAAAGAGAGACACCTGCAGACCTGCTTCACCACTTGTGAAGCGACTCCCCTGCATGTGGGGAGCTGGGGGCTCGAACCGGGATCCTTATGGTGGTCCTTGTGCTTTGTGCCACATGCTCTTAATCTACTGTGCTATCACCCGACTCCCACATCCAGACATTTTTGCTTAAATCACTCTTCTTTGTGCTCAAGCCAGATCAGAGGGATGGCTTGCTGTTGCCTTTGCATTCTCTAGTTCTTCCACCTCTGTGAACCCCCCCATCCCCACCCTGCCCCAAAGCCTAATTGAGCTTCCCTGTGAAGTCTTTCTCAAAGCAGCCTGCATTCTAGAAAGAACTCACTCTCTTCTCTGTTTGATTTGCTGTCTACATACTTGGCCTGCTCCTATGCCAACACCCATATGGGAATGGTCCATGAATCTCTGTGGGGTGGTTTTTGGGGGGTGAGGCAGGAGCTGTGGCCCCACCAACCTACAGAGACAATTCAGTGAGCTGAGAAACCAGGACCAGGGCAGAGTGGGGAGAGATGCCAGTCAGAGCAAGGGCAGCCAGGTGGAGGGGACAGAAATGGCACTGGCAAAGTCTGAGCCAAGGGGAGTCCTTGGTGGCATGGGGGGTTGGGGGGGTTCCCTGGAAACCAAGTTATAGACAGAGATCAGAGAGTAGTAATGTGGAGATTTACTAAATACACAAGTTTGGGGCCAGTTACAGGCATAGCAAGGTCAATACTTACCTTTCTGTGTTATTTATTAATTTATTTATTGCCAGTGCACTGCTCAGCTGTGCTTTATGGTAATGGATGGGGACTGAACCTGGGACTACAGATACTCAGGCATGGAAATATTCTGCATAATCATTATACTAACACCCCAGCCCTTAATAGCAATAGCTTTTAAAAATAATAGCACCAACAAAACAAAAGGTCAAGTAGGACATTTGCCACTCAGTTCCATTCCACTGGCAGACTGTGTGTGTGTGTTTGTGTGTAACTGGGGCTTTGCATATGTATGATTTCACCACTCCCAGACTGTTTTTTGCATTCAGATTAAAAAAAAAAAGGTGGGGGATAGATAATACGGCACCAAAGCCATGGCAGTGCAATGGCACCTCCTTCTTGGTGCTGGGGTTCAAGCCTAGGCTGTGAGCACAGCAAGGGTTTACCATGGGGAACTAGCTCTCCAACCTCCATCTCCCAAGCATTTTGTGCAGGGTTTTTCAGAAATACATCCTTGAATTTAAGTGAGTGTGCTCTTATTATTATTATTATTTTTTTTTGCCATCTTCAATGATAAAATCTTGGGGGCTGGAAAGACAGCATAATGATTATGTAAAAGACTTTCATGCCTGAGGCTTCTTTGGTCCCAGGTTCAATCCCCAGCACCATCATCAGCCAGAGATGAGCAGTGCTCTGATCTCTCTGTCTGTGTCTTTCTCTCTGAATTTCTCTCTCATTAAAATAAAATCAATTAAAACAAAGGAAAAAATATATAAAATCTTTGCTATGTAACTTTTAAAATGCAGCACTGAGGAATGAACTAGGCTCAGAGACCACTGCTGAGCAGCCTACCTAGGCTCAATTGTTTCAATCTTTATTTTACAGAGAGAGGTTAGATACAGAGAGGAGCGATATCACACTATTACTACACCATCCATGGAGCTGCCCTGGTGCTGTCTGTGGTACTCCCATGTGGAACCAGGGCTTGAACCCAGGGTCGCAGGCACTACAACTCATGTGCTCTTTAAGTCCACTCATGATCCCATGATCCTTTCTATAGTATATGTCTGTCTTTCTCTTTATGTGCGCATGTATGCGTATGTACATATGTATCTCATCACCTCTATTCTCCCTATCATCTATCTATCTACCTATCTATCTATTTTGCAAATAAAGAAGCACCAGTCACCTCACATGAAACACTTAGGTGTTTACAACAACGTCCACCCAGCTCTGTGGTCTTCAGCCAATCACCACTACGCTTCTCCCGAGCTGAGCTGTCTGAATCCTGTCTGAACCATTATTATTTCCTTGAACCCATCTTTACTCAGGTAGTAAAGTCCATGCTAGAGTTTAGGGTTTTTTTTTTTTTTAACTTTTAAAAGAAGTATCAAGTTGTATGGAGGATTTTCAAACCTCCTCTTTCATTTACTGTTTGTTTAGATTCCTCCCTGGTGGTGTATATTTCTGTATTTGATTCACTTTCCACTGGGTCTAAGAATCTGTTGTACAGGTATATACTACAATTGATCAGTCAACTATTGTGTTGATGAATATTTTGGTTGCTTTCATGTATTTGCTATTGTGAGTGATATAACTGATCATACATATATGTATTTATCTCCTAGGAAACATGTACAGGAGTTTTGCTGAGACTGATTGATTAATTGAAGGTATGTACTTTTTTATATATAAATATTTATTTATTCCCTTTTCGTTGCCCTTGTTGTTTTATTGTTGCAGTTGTTGCTATTGATGTTGTTGTTGGATAGGACCGAGAAAAAATGGTGAAGCAGGTATGCAAGTGTTTGTCTTTCTCTCCCCTCTCTGTCTTTCTCTACTCTCTTGATTTCTCTCTGTCCTATCCAACAATAAAGACAGCAACAACAACGATAAACAAGGGCAACAAAAGGGAAAAAAAAGGGCCTCTGGGAGCAGTGGATTTGTAGTGCAGGCATCCACCGAGCCCCAGTGATAATCCTGGAGGAAAAAAAAATTGATTCTATTGGATAGAGACAGAGAAATTGAGAGAGAAAGGGGAGGCTGAGAATGAGAGAGTAAGACAGACACCTGCAGCCCTGCTTCACTGCTCTTGAAACTTCTTCCCTGCAGGTAGGAATTGGGGGCTTGAACCCGGGTCCTTGCTCGTGCTCTACTGGGTGTGCCACCTTCTAGTTCCCTTACTTTTCAAACTTTACTGTGCATCCATCTTGTTAAAATGAAGACTCTGATTCAGGGGGTTTGGTTGGGGGATAAGAGTCCAACTTTTGAACAAGCTCCCCGATTCTGCTGAAGTTGCTTTCCATCCCCCACCCCCACCCCGCCGCCTCCCATTTTGAGCAGTAGGGTTCACAGCAGTCCTGTACAGTAGAACTCTCTTTGAGATAGAGATGCTCTGCACTGCCCCATATGACAGCCAGTTGCCACATGTAATTCTGCAACACTTGAAATGAGGCTAGTATGACTGAAGGACTAGGTTGTAGGTTTCATTGCATTTTAGGGGCCCAGGAGGCAGCTTAGAGGGTACAGTATATTCTTTATTATGTGTCAGGCCCTGGGTTTGACCCCTGGCACCACATGGGCTCATCAAGGAGAGCACCAACAAACTGCCATGATTTGATCTCTCTCTAAAACCAAAACAAAACAGAATACGAAAGTGGAGCCAGGGGGATGGGCGGTGGTGCACCTGGTTAAGCACATGCTATCATGCTCAAGGACCTGAGTTCAGGCCCCCAGTCCCCACCTACAGAGAGGAAGCTTCATGAGTGGTGAAACAAGTCTGCAGGTGTCTTTCTTTCTCTCCCTCTTTCTCTACCTCTCCTCTCTAAATTCCTCTGTGACCTATCAAGTAAAAATAAATAAAAATAGTTAAAAATAAGTTGGACCAAGGGTTGTCTCAATACAAGTGGTATTGTCCACGCATGAGACCCTGGACTCACTTCCCAGTGTCACATCTACTTTTTTTATATTTGTTTATTTATTTCCTTTTGTTGCCCTTGTTGTTTTACTGTTGTAGTTACTATTGTTGTTATTGATGTTGTTGTTGGATAGGACAGAAAGAAATGGAGAGAGGAGGGGGAGACAGAGAAAGAGAGATACCTGCAGACCTGCTTCACCACCTGTGAAGCAACTCCCCTGCAGGTGAGGAGCCGGGGGCTTGAGCCAGGATCCTTATGCCGGTCCTTGCGCTTTGCGCCACGTGTGCTTAACCCACTGTGCTACCGCCCAACTCCCTTGTCACATCCACTTTTAAAGTCTCATTTCAATCAGTGGATGTTTAAATCTGAGTAGCTCCATGTGGCCACCATATTGGAAACCAGATTTAGGACAGCCTTCGGGGTGACCAGCTGAAAGAGCTCTTGAATCATTTCAGGTTAGTAAGTTTATCGGTTTTCTTTGTTTTGTTTTGTGATCTTTTGCTGAGAAATCAACATCTTCGTACAGTGAAAACTGGTGGTGGACTTTATTCTTGGAAAACTCAGGAGATTCATGATTTTAGTAGTCAGGTATGCCACCACCTGACCCTGAAGAGTCGTGTTTTTATCGTTTGCTTTTTAGGAACGTTTGCAATTTATCTCCATTTCTGTGACTTGGATTCTAATGTTTGCTTTTCATTGAAGAGGTTTACTGAAGCCATCCACATTTACAGAAGGGAATAAGGAGCACTTATTTATTGAAATATCTGTTGCTGACAAGTTCCTCCTAAAAGAATCGTGAACATCCAATTCAGAGATAGGACTAGTTGGGATTTTTTTGGCAGCTCTATTTACGGGGGGATTTAAAATACTTACGGCTGTTCACACCAAAAATAAAACAAATGTTTGCAGTTATTTCCTTAGGGAGACAGCCAGAGAGCTGACTTGCCCTGCATTGCCAGAAGATTCTATGAAAATTTAGAACTTGTTCATTATTTGTGGAAACTGCTAGTGAATAGGCTGTCAACAAGGACCTGATTGTGATGCTAAACCTTGAACATGACATGTCATGCTTTTCAGACTTGATCTTGCTACATTTCCCCCCTTTCCTGGTTGGTGTGGTATAATAATTTTTTCAGAGGTTTCACACTGCGGGTTCATACAAAACACTTCTCAAAACCACAGCTCTGGGAGTCGGGCAGTAGCGCAGCGGGTTAAGCGCAGGTGGTGCAAAGCGCAAAGACCAGAGTAAGGATCCTGGTTTGAGCCCTCGGCTCCCCACCTGCAGGGGAGTCGCTTTACAAGCAGTGAAGCAGGTCTACAGGTGTCTTTCTCTCCCCTCTCTGTCTTCCCTTCCTCTCTCCATTTCTCTTTGTCCTATCCAACAACGACGACATCAGTAACAACAACAATAACTACAATTATAGGGAGTCGGGCGGTACACAGCGGGTTAAGCGCACGTGGCACGAGGCATAAGGACTGGCGTAAGGATCCTGGTTCGAGCCCCAGGCTCCCCACCTGCAAGGGAATCGCTTCACAGGCGATGAAGCAGGTCTGCAGGTGTCTGTCTTTCTCTCCTCCTCTGTCTTCCCCTCCTCTCTCCATTTCTCTCGGTCCTATCCAACAACAAAGACAACAATAATAACTACAACAACAATAAAAAAACAAGGGCAACAAAAGGGAATAAATAAATAAAATATTTAAAAAAAGAAACCCTTTTAAAAAATAAATAACTACAATTATAAAAAACAACAACAACAAGGGCAACAAAAGGGAAAATAAATAAACAAATAAATATAAAAATTAAAAACAGAACAAACTAACAAACAAACAAAAAAACCACAGCTCTCCGTCTGTTCCTGGGTACCTGGGCCAAGGTCCTGGGCGCTGACAGGGAGTGAGCCATTGAGGACACTGCTTCTCAGCCTGCTGGGCCTGGTCCTCAGGCCACCATCACCTTATTCTCCTTAGATGTCTAGTTCTGGGAAGACACTACTTGCTTGAAACATGTGAAGGAGAGTTTATTGGAAATTTCCAAAAGTCAGAAGCAAAACTTTTAAAGCCAAGGAGGAAACTGGCCCCTATGCCCAATTTCATCTCAGCATGTCGAATTTCAATGGGTCTATGTTTAAAAACATACATTTTGCATACAGACTTACAAATGTTTTATTAGTGATTTAATAATGATTAATAAGATAACAAGGGTATAATTCCACACAAATCCACCACCAGAGTTCCATATCCCATGCCCTCCATTGGAAGCTTCCCTATTCTTTATCCCTTTCTGGGAATATGGACCAAAATTCTTTATGGGGTGCAGAAGGAGGAAGATCTGGCTTCTGTAATTGCTTCTTTGCTAGACATGGACGTTGGCAGGTGGATTCACACCCCCAGCCTGTTTCTATCTTTCCCTAGGTAGGTAGGGCTCTGGAGAGGTGAGACTTCGGGATACATTGGTGAGGTCGTCTGCCCAGGGGAGTCAGGATGGAATCTTAGTAGCATCTGCAACTTGGTGGCTGAAAGATGGTAAGATATAAAGCAGGACAAATTAATAAACAGGAACCCAAAGGCAGGAATACAACAGATGAAATTAGGGGTCTCTGGGTGGGAAGAAGCTAGGGAGTTTATGTTAGGTACATTCCAAGGGGCCCATGACTTTGGTAATTTTTGCCTGAGCCTGATAGCTAACATGCAGGTGAACTAAAACTATTGTCTGGGAAGATATCAGAGTTGAGAATAGGTCTAGAAAGCCTGACCAGGACAGAGAGAGTAGCTCCCAAACATGAAGGGCCTTTTTTTTTTTTTTGAAGATTTTATTTATTTATGAGAAAATTAAGAGGGGAGAGAAAAAACCAGACATCACTCTGGCACATGTGCTGCCAGGGATCGAACTTGGGACCACATGCTTGAGAGTCCCAAGGTTTATCATTGAGCCACCTTCTGGACCATGGGACTTTTTTTTTTTTTTTTTAAATGGAGACAGAGAGGAATTGAGAGGGGAGGAGATAGATAGATAGATAGATAGATAGATAGATAGATAGATAGATAGATAGTTATACCTACAGCACTGCTTCACTACTTGTGAAGTTTTCCCCCTGCAGGTGGGGACTAGGAGCTTGAATCTGGATCCTTACACATGGTAATGTGTGCGCTCAGTTGAGTGCACCACCTCCCAGCCCCTGTCAGGGCTGTTTTTCTTCACCAGCAGAAACATACAAGAGTCCATTTGCTCAGCACATGAATGTCTGTGTATGCTTTTCCGGTCAGTGGACCACACGTGCCATCAAAATTGTTCTTTCCTTGGGCCACAGACTTTGCAGCCAGTGCGGTGTTACAGGCTCAGGAAATCTTGAATGAGGAGTGAATGAGTGAGGTGAGTCATGGAAATGTCTCGCAGTGTTGGGTGCTGGCTTTAGACACATACTCTGAGCCAGTCCAGAGACCTTAGGGCTGGCTGGTGGGAGTGCTATATGTTCACTTTGACTGGATGGACTCTTTCAGTCACTCACAATCCCAGAAGGGAGCAGAGCTCAATTTAACCTACTTGCCCCACACCTCCCATGCTTTGCCCAATGTTCTTATGATGGTCAGAAGCCACAGCCTCTCTGGACATAGAGACATAGCTAGAAAACTTGTTCAGTGTTTGAACTGTCACTCTAGTTTTCCAAATTGAAGCCCAACTAGTGGCCAGTCCTGCCTCACTCACAGCCCTCTCCAAGCTCACCCCTCCCCTATTATTTTGAAGCAAGTTCTAGACACCATACAACTGGTTTTTAAGCTGTGAGCTCTAAAAGATAACTCTTGTAGCACAGCTGTATTTATGTTCTATTGCTGTTAGAATAAATTGTCTCAGGGCAGGGGAGACAGCAGAATGATTCTGCAAAAGGCTTTCATGTCTATGGCTCTGTGGTTCCAGGCTCAGTCCTGAGCACCATCATATAAGCCAGAGCTGAGCAGTGTTCTGATTTAAAAACAAAGAAACAAATTACTGAAAATTTAGCAGGAGTTAATCTTATAGTTCAGGAGTTAGAAATCCCAAACAGAGGGAGTCAGGCAGTAGCGCAGCAGGTTAAACGCAGGTGGCACAAAGCACAAGGACCGGTGTAAGGATCCTGGTTCAAGCTCCCGGCTCCCCACCTGCAGGGGAGTCGCTTCACAGGTGGTGAAGCAGGTCTGCAGGTGTCTGTCTTTCTCTCCCCCTCTGTCTTCCCCTCCACTCTCCATTTCTCTCTGTCCTATCTAACATTGAGGACATCAATAACAACAAGAATAATAACTACAACAATAAAACAAGGGCGACAAAGGAATAAATAAATAAATATTTTTTAAAAATCTTAAAAAAAAAAAACTCAAGTAGATATGCAGGGTTGTTTCCCTTTCAGCGACAGTTTAGTGGAGAGTGCTTTTTCCACGTCCTAGACACCACCAGCGTCTTTGGCTTGTGGCCACTTCCACCAGCCTCCAGGTCGGTAGGCAGTATACCAGCTTCAAAAGTCTTTCTCTTTCACTCTGATCTTTGCTTCCGTTGTCACATCTCTGGTCTGACTGGCTCCTCTGGTCCTTTCTCCAACACAAGGACTCTTCGGTTACATTGGCTACAGCTTTGCGCCACGTGTGCTTAACCCACTGTGCTACCACCTGAATTCCCTTTATTTCCTTCTTTTTTTTCTTCTTCTGAGAGACAGAGAGAAGTAGAGAGAGAGAGAGATTTTTTTTTTTTAACCAGAGCACTAATCAGCTCTGGCTTATGGTGGTGCAGGAGATAGAACCTGGGACTTTGGAGCCTCGGAGATCAGAGTCTCTTTGCATAACCATTATGCTATCTACCCCTTACCCTCGCCCAAGAAAGACATTTGTAACACTGCTCCATTGCTTGTGAAGTTTCCCACCTGTAGGTGGGGACCAGAGGCTTGAACCTGGGTCCTTAAGCATACTAGTATGTGAGCTTTATTGGTATGCCATCACACAGCCCCAAGTATTTTTTTTCTCTTTTAAAATTTTTAAAAAATATTTATTTACTTATTCCGTTTTGTTGCCCTTGTTTTATTGATGTTATTATTTATTGTTGTAGTTATTATTGTCGTTGTTATTAATGTCGTCGTTGTTGGATAGGACAGAGAGAAATGGAGAGAAGAGGGGAAGACAGAGACGGGGAGAGAAAGATAGACACCTGCAGACCTGCTTCCCCGTCTGTGAAGCGACTCCCCTGCAGGTGAGGAGCCAGGGGCTCGAACCCGGATCTTTGTGCCGGTTCTTGCGCTTTGTGCCGCCTGCGCTTAACCTGCTGAGCTTTTTTTTTTTTTTTTTTTTGTCTTAAAAGCATGATATTCTCACCTATATGGACATCATTAGAAAGCAGCGTCAAGTTTTGTTAAGGGAGGGAAAGTAGAGTCTAAGTAAACAGAAGACTTACTGAATGTTTCCGTCCATAATGTATGATAAAAGCAGGGGACTGAAGAGAAAAGGGTGGGATAGTGGAAAAAGATCTCATGTCCAGAAGTTCTTTCTTTCTTTCTTTTTTTTAATTTAAGAAAGGATAAATTAACAAAACCATAGGGTAGGAGGGGTACAACTCCACACAATTCCCACCACCCAATCTCCATATCCCACCCCCTCCCCTGATAGCTTTCCCATTCTCTATCCCTCTGGGAGCATGGACCCAGGGTCATTGTGGGTTGCAGAAGGTGGAAGGTCTGGCTTCTGTAATTGCTTCCCTGCTGAACATGGGCGTTGACTGGTTGGTCCATACTCCCAGTCTGCCTCTCTCTTTCCCTAGTAGGGTGGGTCTCTGGGGAAGCGGAGCTCCAGGACACACTGGTGGGTTCTTCAGTCCAGGGAAGCCTGGCTGGCATCCTGATGACACCTGGAACCTGGTGACTGAAAAGAGAGTTAACATACAAAGCCAAACAAATTGTTGAGCAATCATGGACCCAAAGCTTGGAATAGTGGAGAGGAAGTGTTAGGGGGGTACTCACTGCAAACTCTAGTGTACTTCTGCTTTCAGGTATATTTTTTGCAGTAGTTTATGGATACGTGTGAACATATGCTCTATCTCTCACAGAAACTGGTGTATATCTAGGTTTTGGGACTTTGTTAGAAAGTGATCCACCTGAGATGGAATTAGAGTATACTATGAAAGGAAAGGTCTCACCCGAGTAATGAAGCTGAAGGGTTGTCATTCCACACGTGAAGTCTCTGGACACAGTCTGAAGTGAAGCATGTTGAGGTGGCAATCGTTGCGTTGGTTAGGTTGTGATTGGCAGATGCAATATTATTTGATATGGATTGGGAGAGGCATACGGGAAAGTGGGCTCTATCCAAGGGTTCCAGGACTGGGGGAAGTAGGGGCTCTATAGTGGAGATGTGAGGTTCCTGCTGTCTTAGGGTTCAAAAAGACAATCGATAGTTAATGTTATCATCACATTAATTGGTAATTGGGTTAACTTTGAAAAGTCCTTTTGTTAGGGTTTGCTGTACAGTACCCAGTATCTTGTATATAGCTGTGCTATTGGTTGCTTCTGATCTACTTGGTCTAGGCTTTTGAGAGAGTCTGTATATCAATTACACAGCCTATATATTGAAAAGATTGTTTGTGTTTTGAAAAACTTCGAGACATACAATTAATTTTCCCCCTCTCGTACTAATTAACTAGTGATTTATATGACTACATTTTACTAGGAGTGTACATAAACACCATTCCCACCACCAAAAGACTGTGATCCATCCCTCCCACCCACTCCTACCCCCCACTGGCCCAGGAAGCTGTATGTCTACCCCTCACCATAGGGTTTTTACTTTGGTGCCCTACTTACAATTTGGTCAGGTCCTGCTTTTAGTTTCCCTTTCAGATCTTCTTCCTCAACTTCTGTTGATGAGTGGGATCATCCCATACTCATCTTTATCTTTCTGACTTAGCTGACTTAACATAATTCCTTCTAGCTCTGTCCAAGATGGGTCAGTGAAGGTGGGTTCATTGTTCTTGATAGCTGCATAGTACAGAAGTTAATTCTGTCACTTATTTGCTATGCCATGTCTAGTCTCCTCATCTGTAAAATGGGAGTGAGTGGACCTAGCACTTGAGACTCTTATCCGAGAGCACTGCGAATATGGAAAGGACACATCTGAAGAGGCTCTCAGCACATAGTAGGTGTTCACTAGATGGAGGCTGGTGTTACCATTCCCAGGACCTTATATCTGACAGAACAAAGACTTGCACTTGTATCAATCCTTTGGTGAACGTGGCCATGGAGAAGATGCCCTAATATTAATCCTATGAACTAGTTTTAGAGTAAGGGCGTCGTAAGTAAGTAAACTTGCCTGTTTGAAGCCTAGATGGGAAGTAGATGAGGCTTCTGTGATGCATGTGGCCAATCAGTGGCAGCCTTATGACTTAAGCTAGTGGCCACATACATAGAAGAGGGAGACACAGAGTGGAGAGATGGATTTCATATGTTCCCGTCCCATCAGGACTAAGAAGACCCTCCCCACTCATGTTATAGTCCAAACTGATCTTGCTTAAACTTCTGGTGACTTTCTTAAAAGTGTTAAAGATACTTCTCTGGCTTTAAAATAGAATCTGTGCAACGCCATCTAATACCATTGAACCTTTCCTTATCTGTGATATAGATCACACAAGGAATAGGGCCTAACTGCACCTCAATGTGCATATCTGTGGCCTCCTTCTATTTCCCACCTAACCCTTTTTTGAACTTTATATCAATACTCACTCATTTTATGGCAGTTTTTATTTTCTTTTACTTTTTTTTATTTATAAAAGGGAAACATTGACAAAACCATAGGATAAGAGGGGTACAACTCTATACAATTCCCACCACCAGAACTCCTTATCTCATCCCCTCTCCTGATAGCTTTCCTATTCTTTAACCCTCTGGGAGTATGGACCCAGGGTCATTGTGGGATGCAGAAGGTGGAAGGTCTGGCTTCTGTAATTATTTCCCCGCTGAACATGGGTGTTGACAGGTCGATCCATACTCCCAGCCTGTCTCTCTCTTTCCCTAGTGGGGTGGGGCTCTGGGGAATCGAAGTTCCAGGACACATTGGTGGGGTTTTCTGTCCAGGGAAGTCTGGTTGGCATCATGCTAGCATCTGGAACCTGGTGGCTGAAAAGAGAGTTAACATATAAAGACAAACAAATTGTTGACCAATCATGAACCTAAAGGCTGGAATAGTGTAGATGAAGAGTTGGGGGGTCCTCCATTTTGTAGATAGCTAGTAAGCATATTTTAGTTATATTCCAAAGGTCCTGTGGCTATACTAGTTTTTTTTTTTCCTGATCCTGAAATCTAAAATGCAGGTGGATCCAAGTTATTGTCTGGGGAGATGATATCATGGCTGGAAAAAGGACCAGAAAGTTGGATCAGGAAAGAGAGTAGCTCCCAAATATGGGAAAGGTGTATACATATTGTTGACTGTAAACCCCATTGATTTGATGTGATCTGGGGCCCATATTCAGCATAGGAGCCTATTTGACCTCTGCATCCCTGTAGATCTGAGCTCACACTCTGTAGTCATCAGTAGGAACATTCCAAGCTGCCCCAATATGGACTCATCTTCCTCAGGTGTAGCATAGAGTATGTTGTCCAGCTTCCCTTCGGAGGATGGAACATTCTCTACCGTTGTAGATCTAAGCTGAGGGCAAGGTCCTATGAGGTTTATTTTACTTTTTAAAGATTTTCTATGCCTTATTTTATTTTCCTTGTATTTAACAGGACAGAGAAATTGATAAGGGCAGAGGAGATCTATATAGAGAAAGAGGTACTTGCAGCACTGCTTCACCACTTGTGAAGCTTCCCTTATGCAGGTGGGGACATGGGGCTTGAATCTGGGTCCTTGTGCATGGTAACATGAGTTCTGGCTATGTGCCACTGCTTGGATCTCATTTACTCATTTAGTCTATTTTTGCACAGAGCCATGCCTTGTGTAGTCTGACTCCCCTGCTCCCAGGGGACCTTTCTTTTACTTGCAGGTGGAGAGAGACAGAGAAAGGAGAGACAAAGGGCTGGGGGTGGTGGTGCACCTGGTTAAGTGCACATGTCACCATCCGCAAAGACCTGAGTTTCAGTCACACACACACACCTCCCTGCTACGTGCAGGGGGGATGCTTCATAAGCTGCGAAGCAGATTTGCAGGTGTGTAACTTTCTGTCTCTTTCTCCCCTTCCCATCTCAATTTCTCTCTCTGTCCTATGAAATGAGAGAGAGAGAGAGAGAGAGAGAGAGAGAGAGGAGAGGGGGGGAAAATGGCTGCCAGCAATGATGATGATGATTCTTAGTGCTGAATGCCAGCACTGAGCCCCAGCTTTTTTGGAGCTTTTTTGGGGTCCACATGGTGATCTTATGTGCTGCTGGTACCTCAAACCCAGGTCCTCTCCCTGGACAAAGTGTGCAGTCTACCAGGTAAGCTTTCCTCCATGCTCTCATTTATTAAATTCAAAGGACTCAAAAAGAGGCAAAGCAATCTGATTTTATGTTGTTCACGACTATTGGGACACAACAGAAACACTTTAATTAGGGGGCCGGGTGGTGGCACACCTGGTTGAGCGCACATGTTACAGTGTGCAAGGACCCAGGTTTGAGCCCCTGGTCCCCACCTGCGGGGTTGGGGGTGGGAGTTTGCCAGTGGTAAAGTGGTGTTACAGGTGTCTCCCTCTCTATCTCTCTCTCTCCTCTCTATTTCTGACTGTCTTTATCCAATAAATAAAGATAATACAAAAATTCAAAATGAAACACTATAATTCTACCCTTGTTTAGTATTGCAAAAGTTGCAATATGAAAAAAAATTCTTATTCTCTTTTGTTGCCCGGGTTATTTTATTGCTGTAGTTATTGATGTCGTCGTTGTTGGACAGGACAGAGAGAAATGGAGAGAGGAGGGGGAGAGAAAGAGAGACACCTGCAGGCCTGCTTCACCGCCTGTGAAGCGACTTCCCTGCAGGTGGGGAGCCGGGGGCTCGAACCGGTATCCTTATTCCGGTCCTTGCGCTTTGCACCACGTGAGCTTAATCGGCTGCGCTACCGCCCGACTCCTGCAATATGAAAATTTTATCCTGCATTCTAGAACACAGATACATTCTGTGGCTTTGACTTTAATATATATTTTTTTAAGTTGGAGGCTCTGATTTCTCAACCACGACTTTGAAAATGCATCCTGTCCTATATATTTAGGCAATCACAGATGCAAACCTACTCCCAGCTTTTGGAAAGAGCGGGGCGGGGAGGGGGGCGGGGAAGGAAGCCTGCCAACAGTTTACTTCTGGCGAACGCAGCACAGTGTATTATTTTTCAAACAAAAGTTTAAAATCTGCTTCTACTCAGCCTCAAAACGAGGGATGGGATGTTGTTCTCTGGTTTTCTGTTTCGGACATCTGATGCCAAGAGATTGGCGGGCCGTTTTCGGGAGGGTTTTTCCGCTCGCCCCCTCCCTACCCCTGTGTCCGCCACCTGCGCAACCGCTCATCCCGGGGGCCAAGGGGATTGGGCAGACTGACGCCGAAACGTACTCTCCTGCACCTCCCTGAGCACCAGTGACCAAATTCTTTCCCCCTCGGCTTCCTTTAGTTCCCGTTAGCTCCCGCCTGGCTTGGGAGGAAGAACTGAACGCAGAGTGGAGCGCTGGACGGGTGTGCAGGGGCCAAAGCGGTGGGATTTAAAAACAGTTCCAGGGAATCCGCTGCGAATCCGCGAAGCGCTGGCTTTGCTCCAGCTGCTCCAGCCAGCTGCTCTTTTCTGTGCTCATCCAACTTGCTCAAGTTCCTGGGGCAGCGCCCGCCTTTTCGGTGCTCAGCCAGGGTGGGTGCTGATTTGGGCTGGGACTTGACGGGGACCTGACGTCCCAGTCCCGTGTGTGTGTGTGTGTGTGTGTGTGTGTGTGTGTGTTCCCGTGTGTGTGTGTTTCCGTGTGTGTACACTTCTGGGACTTGACTCGGACCTGAGGTCCCAGTCCCGTGTGTGTGTTCCCGTGTGTGTGTGTTCTCGTGTGTGTTCCCATGTGTGTGTTCCCGTGTGTGTGTGTTTCCGTGTGTGTACACTTCTGGGACTTGACTCGGACCTGAGGTCCCAGTCCCGTGTGTGTGTGTGTGTGTGTGTGTGTGTGTGTGTGTGTGTGTGTATTCCCGTGTGTGTGTATTCCCGTGTGTGTGTGTTTCCGTGTGTGTACACTTCTGGGACTTGACGCGGACCTGAGGTCCCAGTCCCGTGTGTGTGTGTGTGTGTGTGTGTGTGTGTGTGTGTGTGTGTGTACTTTCTTGGGGCGGGAGGAGACAGGGTGGCCGTGGGGGGGGGGCAAAGGGCGCGCATCCCGCGTCGGCGAGTCCCGGGTCTCCCGCCAGGCCCCCAGCGCCGGTCCCGCACGCGGCGGCCGAGCAGGACGCGCTGGCGGCGACCTCGGGGCACGCGGGCCGGCGGGCGGCCGGGGGCGGGGCGGCGGCGGTTGAGGGGCATGCGCGGCGAGGCGCGCGGCTTCTCAAACATGGCGGCGGCGGTGTGAAGTCCGTTGCCGGTTAGCAGGGCTGGGGGGGGCGGACTTCTGCTACTGGCGCTGACGAGAGCGGAGGTGCGTGGCGACTCAGGGGCCCCGAGAGGAGCCGCGCGGCCGAGCCGTGGCGCCTGGGCCCTGGCTTTAGTCTGCCTCTGACCGGGCGTTTGCTGCCCTCGGAGGCATGTCCCGCGCGAGCAACGCCCCCTCAACCGTCACTCCGGGGTGCAGCCGCGCCAGGGTTGTGCGTGCTGCGGGGCCCAGTGTCGACCTCTCCGCGGCGGCCCGGGCTCCCCTGTGCCCCTGCGGGCATTCCCCGCAACGCCCCTCCGCCGCCCTTGCGCCGCCCCTCCCCCCGCTCCTGGGGCCCCTTAACCGTCCCGCCCGCGGTATTCGGCAGTTAGATCGCTGAGCGCCAGCACCCTACGGTTGTCCTCGGGCTCGAAGCGCGGACAGCGGCCTCTTGCCCAGCCTCCTGCCCAGCCTCCTGCCCAGGTGGGCTTGCTTTGGGCTCGCGGCGCGGGGCGGCGTGGGGCGGGGTGGGTTGCGATGGCGGGACCAGGGTGACTTTGCGGCTTCGGGACGGTGACTCGCCCGGAAGCTTTTTGGACATTTGGGGGTGGGGTGTGCACTTGGGGAGCTTGCAAGGGAGAGCGCAGCCTCCAGGAAGGATGCTCCCGAGGCGGTGCGGGTCCTTAGATCACGGTGCCAGGTGCCTGTTGAGCCCGAGCCCCTCGGCTGCAGGCGGCAGAGGGGTGCGTGGTGGGATTGGGATTGGAGGACGCTGCCAGCCCGGGGGCGCCTTTGGGGCGGGGTGGACATGGGGCGGGGAGCGGAGAGCGCGGCTCCCCCTCTGCGGTGGAGCGGCCAGCTGTGCCCTCGCCGCGCAACTGGATCCAGGGACCGTAAGTCGCTCTTTTGGCTTATTTCACCTGCCTGGTGGTTGTGCTGCATCGCAGTGTGGACGGACTGGAGAGCGGGCTGGCGAGAGTCATGGATTTTGCGCCTTGAACTTATAAGTAGCTTCCAGGGCTGAACGGTTTGTGCCGCCCAGGTATTTAGTTACAAGTTCCGCTTTAAGGCTATTAGATTTTTTTTTTTTTAACCGTGGAAACATTTGCCAGTTATTACATACTTTTGAAATTAGCTTCAACTTTGAGTACTTAGACGAGCATTTGTAACTTGACCTGTGGGGTGGCTTGAACCCCCCCTCCTTTGCCCCCATGAGGGGGGGATGAGGCAGGGTAACTCCATGCCTCCTCGGAATTTATGGAATTATTGGAGATGGTTTGCCTTCCCCCAAAACAACTGCTAATGCTACTGCGTTTTCGGTGCCCCCAGAGTTACTCATATTTCTGTTTGGGGGTAAGCGTGTTACAGGATGTAAAGCATTTGAGGACTACAGCTTCTTTGACAGGCAAGTGTGTTGTAACAACGTTTCTGGACATCTGTTCCCTCCACCCCCACCCCATAGCAGTGCTTGTGAATGTTCTTCAATATCGAGACTTTTGTCTTTCTTGCCATTCTGTTTCTTAATTATCCGTTAAATAACGTGTTTCTAAGGATGGATGTCCTTCCAGCATGTTTGTGGTTTGTACATTTGATGAGAGGAATGTGAAAATGAGGTTTTGGAAATGAGTCCAATTGGGATTTCAAAAAAGAAGTGATTTTGGTGTGCACTTATCTGCTGACTACTGTTTGTTCGTGGTAGCTTTAGCCAGACTTCAAAATAGTCTGATGTGAATTTCCCCCCATCAAATCTCATTTAAAAATGGCTGCTTTGAAATGTTTAAAAATACATTTCCGTGTGAAATAATGTGGTGTGTACATCACCCTAAGTTTCTTATGGATGCATATATGTGTTCCCCCCCCACCAAAATGGTTTGTTTTTGAATTGATAGTTTGGAAGAAAGATTAAAGTCACTGCAAGGGTGCTCTAACGCTAATGATGTCATGATACAAAAAACATTGGATGATACAAAAAAAAATTACAAAAAAGCATTGGCCTGTTGAGGCCAGTTTCTCTCCTGAGGCAATGGGCCAGTCTTTTAAATAAATGTTGGTCAGCTGTATGTACTGTGTATGGTGTGGGGTTTGGTTCACTGGTACACATTCAGAATCTGCTTGTGTGCTAGTTTCTTTATGCTTAAGACTTTCCAGCAGTAGTTTATTCCTGAAAACTTCAATTTTATAGCTAGGAAAAGCAAAGTGACTGTGGAAAAATGGGTACAGGCTTTTGATTTCAAGGATGAATTCAGGGAGTCAGTAATTTCATCACTTTTTTTCTAAACAGGATTCTGGCTCTTTTTTTTTCATTTTCTTGATCATTTAATGTTATATTTGCAGCATAAATAAGGCACAATATATGTCAGTGGGAGGGAGGGAGGGAGGGAAGGATTCTGGCTCTAACTGCAAACTGTTGCTGATTTGTGTAGCATCGTTGGCTGTCTAATCATAATGGTATTATCTATACACTTCTATGAGCAACTATTTTCTGGGCTAGACACCGAATCGACCCAAGGTGGAAAATGGATTACTGATGCAGATTGAAATCAGCATGTGCTTGGGTAGTTTTAATGCTAAATAACACTTCTTTGGCCAAGTGCTTTATCTTCTAACTAGATATTAACTGGTAATTTAGAACCCTTTCTTTTTACAAAATGTTTCAGAAATCTTTCTGAGGTCAAAAATAGCCAGGCTTAGAATGACCAGCTATAGGCCAGATGTGTCTCTCATTTTCTTCTGGGTTTGTTCCTTTTTAGCTGCTTGCCTGTTCCTCCCAGATGCTTCCTATCACCCTTCTTCCTGCACAGTCCCTTTGCTGTTGGTGTCTGTTTCCGCATCAGTGAAATGGCCAGGCTAATCCTGCACTGCCTCCCTGAGAAATAATTGATGATGGTAAAGTGTCTTGAAGAGGCTGAGTAAATACCAAGTCTTTTGAATGATAATGATGTTGTCCCTTGTTCCACTTAAGGATGACCCAAATCCCAATTTTGCTTTGTGTTCCTGGAGAGAGTAGGTATGCTCATTTGAATGTGTTTCTGGCTCTCTCTTTGCGGTCATAGAAGTAACTGTTTTTAACAGATTAAGTAACTGGACCACTGGTGGATGCTAGGGACCCTCTGCTATTTAAAATATTAATCACTTCTAGCCCCCCACTTTTTGGGGGGTCAGGTTATTCTGTGTGCTGTTACTCATGCCACCCCCCCCCCACTCTCACTCTAGTTATGAATGGAAATCTGAGGTCATCTTCTCTACTAGTTCTCCTCAGTGGGATTTTGTCTCATTACAGTTATTCTTGGTTTTAGGATATGCAAGTGATCTCTGCCACACATCAGTGTTAGAGCCATGGACTGTGATGGAGATACTGCCTCAGCATTGCCAGGTGATACTGTATTGTTTGCAGCAAGCAAACAAATCAAGCCTTAAGAATGTTAGAAATGTTAATGTCTGATAATTACTGCACAGTAATCTTAGAGTTTGAAGTGAATGTTGGTTTCAGGAACCAAGAACCACGTCAATTTTTTAAATGGCAAATGGTGATTTTTGAAAGAAAGCAAAAACTTACTCTGTTCTGGCTTGGCTTCAGGGCTTAATATGTATAATTCTTTTGGTTTTGGGGAAAATAGGAAAAAGAACCACTGCTTTTATCTCAGATTAAAATAGGGTGGGCTAATTTAGTATGAGTCTTCTAGGCGTAACTATCTTGGGCTTTGGATACTGTAAGCATGGGAATACCTGGATACTATCTAGTACTTAAAAAGGGGAGGAAGTGTCAGCAACCATCTCGGATTTTAAAATGTACTTATGGTCTTTGGTTTTCATGAGTATGGCATTTGTATTTGTGTTTATGTTGTCTAGTAAAAGTAAATATTGGTTATTTTAGAAATAATGTCAGTATCCTTAAACTGTTCTTTCCCTTTCTCCTTTAAGGCATGTGCTTGAAAAGCTTTAATATAAGAAATGAAGCTATTTTATAGTGTGGAAAGTCAGGATTTGAGACTCCTATGGTAGTTTACAAGATTTCACACTCATCTGACCTAGGCTAGACGAATCCCTTACTTCACCAAGGAGTTAAAAAAAAAAAAAAAGGAGAGAGAATGGACTTTGTATGAGTAAAGAGCTGGGGAACATTTGAAGAGAGAGCATTTGACTACCCATTGCTTGTGACCTGCGTTTATGACCGTGGCTCTGCCCCTTCCTAAGTTTATAGGAGCAAATTGTTGTAAGGGCGGAAAGAGAATGCCCACCTTTTGTGATGGTGTGCTATTGTAAACTTCCTAAGGGACAGATATATTGCTTTTCTAGGACGTACCTTGAGGTGGCTGGTTTTGTTTTTTTTTTCTTTTTCAGTGAAACATTGGCAGAACTCTTTGCTTCTTGTCTATAGAGTACATACTTGATTTTTTAAATCTATCTTTGATAAGCATTAATGGGTGCCGAATTCCAGACTTGAGTTTTGCTTCATTCACTTGGTATGTTCCCTTTTGCCTTAACCTAATTTTTTTTTTTTAAACACACTCACAGATAAAATTCTCCCTTTTTATTAAGGAAATGTTTCACAAAGATCTTTCTTTTTCCCCTTTGGTTGCGTTCCCACCATTCATCATTTTGCACTGGTTTAAGGTTTTGATTATATATTCAGTTTTAAATTAAGCAGTGAATGAAATTTGTGACTTCAGTTCTCTTGCCTTTCTGAATGTACTTGTAAACATGTGTCCTTTGCTGTGAATTGTTTCGTCTTTTTGTTTTTTCCTTCTTTTGAAAGACTTAAACTATTTGGGATATTCTCAGTATACGTTATAGTTATTTAAAAATTAATTATCAGTGTTACTTTAAACTTGTATTGTTAGAGCCTCAGTAATGTGTCCAAATGAAAGACATCATCTTTGCTTATGAAAAGAATTAGGGTATAATATTCAGTTGCGATAAGCACCTTTATATATTCCTTGGTTTTAGACTAGAAACTTTGATTTAAGATTTTTCTTTTTTTGAGGTGAGATTTGAGAGCTTGTAGAACTATTTCAGTGGGGAACTTACTGACACCTGCCTCGTGTTTGAAGTATTGTCAGAGATGTTTAGTTTTCTGGTCAAGTCAGGTTGTGGTTTATTGCATGCTTTTCTGTAGTCTGTTGTCTAGCAGGGATGTTGTTGTCATCATTTCCATTATTTCTTTTAGGGCTGGTGTTAGCAACCATAAATCTAGACTGCTGCGATAATAGGAACAGGCCGTAACCTGACCCGGTGCTTTTGTCAGAACTAGCACCGAGAGCTGCCGGTAGTCAATTGACATGCCCTGCTATTAACTCCAGCCCTCCACACATGTCAATGGGCAGCAGGTCTTCGGGCAGTTTGCCTGAGGCCGTGCTCGAAAACCTCAGGGACTTACGGCTGTAAACTGGAATTTTGGCAACTCTCGACTTGTCTTTCATTTATCTGTTTTCTAACATAACCCTTCTTAACTAAATGCATGACTTTCACAGACTTTATTTTAAATTTCCAAGTGATTGTTTTCTTTTACAGATCACAAGTTCTTAGATAACTTTAATGAACAATTCTTGAAAATATTTGTCTCCTTGGGTTTTGACCCAGATAACGATTACTTTTTAATTCATCAGAGTAGACGTTACTAAAGGCAATTAAGATTGCTCCTCTAGAACCTTAATTTCCTCTAGAAGGCTTGATTTGATAAAGCCTCCTGTCAAAAAAAAAGTCACTCTTACTATTGATTATTCACGATTCATAGGTAGAGTTTTATTTTTAGGGATAATAATATAACAGTCCTTAATGTTTCTTGTGATCACTCTTAAAATATTTTTTATTTATAAAATATTTTTTATTTATTATTGGATAGAGATAGAGAGAAACTGAGAGGGAGGAGGAGGTAAAGAGGGAGAAAGAGAGACACCTGCAGCCCTGCTTCCTCACTTGGGAAGCTTTCTCCCTGCAGGTGGGGACCAGGGGCTTGAACCTGGGTCCTTGTGCACTGTAATGTGTGCGCTTAACCAGGTGTGCCACTGCCTGGCCACTCTTGTGATCACTCTTAATTAGAAAATGGGAGATTTGATTATTTTAGTTGCTTGAATTTTATATAATATGAATCATATTAGTGAAATCTTAAAATGTTGTGTTATTTAACAAAACATGTATAGCTATACAGTGGATACACACGTGCACGCGCACGCATGCACACACACACACACACACTTTTGCGGATTTGTCATCAGTTTACAAAATTACAGAATCTCAGGGGTCTGGCTATTCACTTTTTAAGCATACACACTTTTTTCTGTCCTGTATTAGGATAATCACCATTACCAGAGACAAAGTTTTAGGTTAAAAGAACCTTTTGTCAGAGGAGATTATATAGCTATAATATATTTAAATTAAAGAAACATCTGCTTTTGTACTTGGGCATAAATGCATAGACTTCCTTGAGACCAATGTAACATTACTTTCAAGCCAAATTGACAAACGCCAAGGTATTCTATGCACTTCAATCTTCCCTGCATGGTGAGTGACTGAGTAATGAAGAGAAACTCTTTTGTTCATTATTCAAGTTGGAAACAGTGTCTTTATAACAAGATAGACCGCAAAAAAAATTCTACTCATGCTATTTCATTAATAATCTGGTGAATTTTCTGTGTGTAGAACTCCATCACTTGCTCCAACTTTTTCTGAAAAAATATCTACATATTTGTGAACCTCTCTTAGCCTCAAAACTTGTTAATGCTACTCACATACTCAGGGGGTAATAGTGAAATATTTTTGCAGCTAGATGATTTTGTGTGTAAGGACTATGTCTTTTTTTTTCTCCTTTTTTGTTACCCCCTTTTTATCGTTATTGTTGTTATTGATGTTGTTGTTGGATGGGACAGAGAGAAATGGACAGAGGAGGGAAAAGAGAGAGGGGGACAGAAAGATAGATACCTGCAGACCTGATTCACCACTTGGGAAGTGACCGCTCTGCAGGTGGGGAGCTGGGGGCTCGAACCGTATCCTTATGCCGGTCCTTGTGCTTTGTGCCACATGCGCTTAACTTGCTGCGCTACCGCCTGACTCCCCAGATACCTGTTTTTTTTAGGCATTCTAGAAAGAGATCAAGTTCAGGGTGAAAAATAAAGGTCTAGGGGGCCAGGCAGTAGTGCACATGGCTTGAAGCACAAGGTCCAGAGTAAGTATCCTGGTTCGAGCCCCCGCCTCCCCACCTGCAGGGGGGCTGCTTCACAAGTGGTGAAGCAGGGCTGCAGGTGTCTATCTTTCTCTCTCCCTCTCTGTCTTCCCCTCCTCTCTCCATTTCTCTCCATTTCCTATCCAACAACAACAACAATAACAACACTGATAAACAACAAGGGCAACAAAAGGGAAAAAATGGCATCTAGGAGCAGTGGATTTGTAGTGCAGGCACTTCTTCTTCTAGCGTTTGCCAGTGTAGGCACTGAGCCCCAGTGATAACCCTAAAGGCAAAGAAAAAGAGAAAAAAAAGAGAAAAGAAAAAATAAAGATCTAGCAGATATTGAGAAGTAGGGAGATGTGTCAGTGGAGACTCTCAGTTTTCACTGAACTTTCTCCTTACTCCGTTGGCCTAGGGTTGTGTTTAAATTAAACAGCAGATTAGGCATTGCAGAAAGGAATAGAGAAGAAGGAGGAGGAGAACACCACACACACACACACACAACACACACACACACACAACACACACACACACACACACACACACACACACACACACACACACACACAGAATTTGACCAGAAATTAAAACATAGCAAACAAAAAAAACAGTGTTCTGTTACTATACTTTTCAGTGTCAGTAGCCTGCAATGCAACCAGTTTATTCATTTGCAAACATTTTGGCAGCTCTCCTATGTGGTAGACACTGCAAGCTACATAGAGGAGCCAGAAATGATACACCCCCAACTTATCTTCTAGCAGGGGTGATAAGGCATGTACATAAACACAAAACATTTGTGGACCTAGGTTCAAATCTAGATGGATCATCTTATGTGGATCTTTTTAAAATTATTATTATTCTTTTTTTTTCTTTTGCCTCCAGGGTCATTGCTGGGGCTCCGTGCCTGTACCAGGAATCCACTGCTCCTGGAGGCCATTCCCCCCCCCTTTTATTGCCCTTGTTGTTTATCAGTGTTGTTGTTACTATTATTGCCGCCACTGCTGTTGGATAGGACAGAGAGAAACCCAGAGAGGAGGGAAAGACAGAGAGGGGGAGAGAAAGATAGACACCTGCAGACCTGCTTCACCGCCCGTGAAGCGACTCCCCTGCAGGTGGGGAGCCAGAGGCTTGAACAGGCATCGTTACGCTGGTCCTTGCGCTTTGCGCCATGTGTGCTTAACCTGCTACGCTACTGCCCGGCCCCCTTTTAATTATTTTTTGAATTATTATTTTATTTATTTATTGGATAGAGACAGCCAGAAACTGAGAGGGAAGGGAATGATAGAGAGGGAGAGAGAGAGACAGAGAGACACCTGCAGCACTGCTTCACCACTTGCAAAGCTTTTCCCCTGCAGGTGGGGACCGGGGGCTTGTACCTGGATCCTTGAGTACTGTAACGTGTGCTCACCACCCTGCCCCTCCTATGTGGATCTTTGAGTGTCATATGGACATTAGTAGTGGTATCAACCCTAGAGGCTCACACTAGACTGGAAGTAGCTATAAAGACCCTGACAGTGCACCAGGTACTTAGCAAGAACGTAGTGACAGTCTTGGAATTTATTACCACTACTGCCATCAACACCTTAAGTTAGACCCCGGGGATCATAATCTTTATTTTCTCCTGCCTTCATGAGTGCATTCTGTCCAAGGTGCCTGGTGTGTCTCAGTTTCCCTTTCAAAACTGGTTTGTGCATTGGAGCCCAGGGGTCTTTTGTTGTCTGGCAGACCTCTCCTCCACACCCCACCCCCACCCCCCAAAAAAAAGCATTGCTCAACTCTGGATTTATGGCAGTGTTCAGGATTGAATCTGGGGACTCAGGGCCTCAGGCATGGACAGTTGTTGGCATAAATGTTATGCTGTCTCACCAGCCCAGAATCATTTTGTTTTTACTCTCAACTTTCTGATCTTGAATCTGTAGAACCTGATGACTGATAAGATATTGGACAAAAAGGGAAGCAAAAGGAAAGTGGCTTCTAGTTCAGAAAGAGTGGGAGTTCATCATACCTATTAAGATAGGAATCCGAGTTAGAGGAGCTCATTTGGAAGGACAAAGCGATTGCTGTTTAAATATGTGGTGTTTGAGGTAGCTGTGAGACTGATGTTCAGTAGTCTGGACTAGAAATTTTTAGAGAGATTGGGACTAGATGCTGACAGTAGCAGCCATCCACATGGGGTGTTGTATCAGATGTGGACTAGACTGAGATTCTACACTCTGAATTCTGTAGAACCTAGAGGAAGAGACAGAGAGAAGAGATCAGTAGCTAAGGCAGAAAGGGGAAGTAGACAGGGGATAGAGGTAGGACAACATATGCCTGGGGCTTAGAAAAGTAACAGCAGTGAGGAGTCACCTCTCACAAAGGGCACCTTAAGTGTCAAGGAGAGTGGAGTTCAGAATCCTGGAATGTCTGTGGGGTAATTGGGCCATAGAAAGCTTTTTTTTTTGAGGAGAGGGAAGGTGGAGGCCAGATTGCAGAAAGTGAAGTACCTCAGCAGCTCTTTTCATTGTGAATGTTAGGTTCATCACCACAGCTCTGGTCAGAGGGATCGGTCTGATAAACATATAACCGAGAAGCTTTTCTACACTGATGAAAAATTCAGTGTCTCAATTGAATATTATTTTACACTTTCAAAAATGGTGACTTTGGGTAGAGTGAGTGCCTTGCTATGTGTGAATTCAAACCCCAGCAACATGATGGCGGGGACAGGGAGGTCACTGTGGCACTCCAAGAAGCTCCATATCTGCCATCTCTCTCTTGCTAATTGAATGGAAAAGTGGCCTAGAGTGGTGAAATTATGCATATGTGACATCCCAACTATTTCTCTTTTTCTCTCTCTCTCATACACACACACACACACACACACACACACACACACACACACACACACCTTTAAATAGCTGCCAAATGACAGTGAACAAGTCTAATCATGAAAGTGTACAGATTTACTGCTTCGAGTTTTATGAGACAGAAGGACCAGAGGACTGCTCAGCTCTGCGTCTGGTGGGCCTCAGGCATTCAAGTCCAGCGCTCTTGCTGTGCCAGCCCAGGCTCCCCAGGCTTCAGTTGGCTAGGACAACTGCTGGATTTAATGTAACTTGGCAAAGGAAACGTCAATGTCAGACACTGTGAAATAGTAACCTAATACCTTTTGTTTATTTTTATTTGAATTATTTTCAAGGCAGTAGAGTTGCTTCTTCTAGACATTTACTAAAGCAACTTTCTTGTCAAAACAAAGCTTTTCAATTTTTTTCACCCTAATTTTCTCTCCCATGTATCATGGGGAACTACTTTAGGGGTCTAATTTGAGATTTTCTTAAATTGCTTAAGCACCTCAAAGTTTCAATGCTCACCGCCTCTAGAGGAAATGATATATTCATATCTTGAGAGCAAAACTGAACTTTCCTGCCATTTCTTCTGCAGATAATTACTGTGGAATGGGGGTGTGTCTTTATTTCCAAAAGAATGTCAGGTTCCAGATTTTTTTTTTTCAGAAAGATTGCAGCTGTGTTGTTAGCATATCAGGTATTTAAATCATACAGGTTCTAAATGCTGCAGTCTATCTTTATTTGAGGCATTGTGAGGGTCCTGCTGTGAGTTAACATTATCTCATGTTAGTAACAGGCCATATCTCCTATAATCTCTGCTCCTTGTACTGTGACTGAATGATAAAGATGAACTACATCATAATGCTGAGGCATTTGAAGAGGGCAAACAAAACTTTAAGCTTTCCCCTCAAATTATAAAGATTCTTTCTATTAAGTTAGCCAATATTCCTCTATAACAGGGCCTATACAAATTCCTCCTAGTGTTCAGTTCTGTGAACATGTTCATCTTTTCTCTGAATTTGTATGTATTTTTATTTCATAGTGAGGCATATAGACCAAAGTTTCAGCTTAAGTGTTAGATTCTTTCCCAATTACATTTTTATTTGATTTTTTTTTTAGTTAAAAAAAACTACACATTGTTTTACATGACTGTATATCTATTTTTTTCAAACCATTTTTATTGGGAGAAATAATGGCTTACAGAACAGTCATGGACACATAGGTACAGCCAAGTTTTTATAATAGAACTGCATATTATATATATATATATTTAAATATATGTATATATTTATTTTCCCTTTTGTTGTCCTTGCTGTTTTATTGTAGTTATTGTTGTTGTTACTAATGTCATCGTTGTTGCATAGGACAGAGAGAAATGGAGAGAGGAGGGGAAGACAGAGAGGGGGAGAGAAAGACACCTGCAGACCTTCTTCACCGCCTGTGAAGTGACTTCCCGGCAGGTGGGGATCCAGGGGCTCAAACCGGGATCCTTACGCAGGTCCTTGCCGCTTCATGCCACCTGCGCTTAACCTGCTGCGCTACCGCCTAACTCCCTGAACTGCTTATTTTTGCTTTTTTAAATTAAATTAATTTAATTTATTTATTCCCTTTTGTTGCCCTTGTTTTATTGTTGTAGTTGTTCTTGTTGTCATTGTTGGATAGGACAGAGAGAAATGGAGAGAGGAGAGGAAGACGGGGAGAGAAAGGTAGACACCTGCAGACCTGTTTCACCGCTTGTGAAGTGACTCCCCTGCAGGTGGGGAGCCGAGGGCTTGAACTGGGATCCTTACACCAGTCTTTGTGCTTTGTGCCACATGTGCTTAACCTGCTGCACTACCGCCCGACTCCCTGCTTATTTTTTTAAAGATGGTATTGTATAAGACACAGCACTTATATAAAAATGATTAAAAGTGTTGATGATTAAAAATTATAATAATATTTGACAGATATATTCAGAAACTTAAAAATTACCCCTAAATTCTAGTAAATGGATTTTCACCTACTTTGATGTTTGTCACATTTTAGATTACACATTAAACATTTACTTTTTTCTGGTTTTGAGTTTTAATTGAGAATAGTGGAGTTTTTTTTCTTTCTTTTCTTTTCTTCTTTTTTTTTCCCTCCAGGCTTATTGCTGGGGCTTGATGCCTGTACTACAAATCCACTACTCCTGTGGCCATTTTTTCTATTTTTTGGATAAGACCGAAATGAGAGGGGAGGGAGAGATAGAGAGGTAAAGAGACAGACACCTGTAGACCTGATTAATTGCTTGTGAAGTGACTCCTCCCTGCAGGTGGGGAGCTGGGGTCTCAAACTGGGATCCTTGCCTGGGTTCTTGTGCTTTGAACTATGTGCGCTTAACCTGGTGCACCACAGCCCGACCCCCATGAAGTTTTTTTCCTCAAGACATGAACTTTAAAAAGTCACTTATCCAATTTTTATCAAAACATTAAAAGTATTGACTTTGTGTTATGTGGGCACAATTTTTTTTGAAGATTATTGATAGCTGGAACTTGGAAAATATATTTAAAAGTGGTTCAGATATGTATTATGTATGGGTTTATATACATAATTTGTCAAATTGAAAGGTTATCTAACAGATAGGGAAGAGCAAGTATTGTTTGATGGTGGGACTATAGATATTTTAATTTTGGGTGGGGAGAGTGAGTGCTGTGTCAGAAGAAAGGAAGTTGTAGTTTCTAGCGACTGAAGTCAGTGTCATGCTCTACTGGGCTACGTCCCTGGCCCAGTTTGTATTTTTTTATTTATTTATTTTTAAGTGAGAGGGTTAGAGATGGAGTATGCACGCAAAGCGCTGCTCTACCATTCACGGGTGGTTTGCCTTTCTATTTGGTTTGTCTCTGTTGCTCTCATGTGGTGCCAGGAATCCAGTCCAGGGCCTCACACATGCAAGGCAGATGATCTCTCTGCCCCTGGGCCACCTTTCCAGCACAGTCATTCTAATTTCAGGGAGGCCATAAGACCATTTGGATTCACAAAAAGCTAGAAGCTTCTTTCAGTACTCACAGTCTCTAACAAATAATATATCACAAATCCTTATACCTCCAAGTTACACACACGCACGCACACACGCACGCACACGCGCATGCTGTATGCTGTAGGGGTGCAGTGCCACACCTCTTCCTGATGCGTGTGACCACAGCCCACCCACAGCCAAAGAACCCAAGTCCCTCTACTGAAGTCTCTTGGCCTCCTCCACTCTTCCAGCCCTTCTGCCTCCTTTGGTGACTTCAGTTCTGCAGAGTCAAGGGCTTGGTTTTCTTTGACTTGATTCCCTTACTTTCTTTTTTTTTTTATATTTATTTATTCCCTTTGTTGCCCTTGTTGTTTTATTGTAGTAGTTATTATTATTGTTGTTGTTGTTGGATAGGACAGAGAGAAATGGAGAGAGGAGGGGAAGACAGAGGGGAGAGAAAGATAGACACCTGCAGACCTGCTTCACCACTTGTGAAGCGACTCCCCTGCAGGTGGGGAGCCGGGGTTCGAACCGGGATCCTTATGCCGGTCCTTGTCCTTTGCGCCACCTGCGCTTACCCCGCTGTGCTACAGCCCGACTCCCTCCCTTACTTTCTTTATAGCTCACATCTGAGAGAGAGCACCAGTACTTGTCCCTCTCCTTCAGAGTCATCGCACTTACGTGGTCCCCTCCAGCTCTGTCCCTATTGTAGCAAAGGGCAAGTTGAGTAGGTCCTGTTGTCTAAATAGACCACAGCTGCTTGATCCAGTGGTCTGTCCTAGGACACTTGGGTTGAGTCCATATCTTGGCATTGTAAATATCTTGGTACAGTCCTGCAGTGAACACAGATATGCAGATGTCTTTTGGAGTAAGTTTTATTTTGTGCTCTTGAGATAGATATTTAGGAATGGAATTGACAGCAAGTCACTTTTGACTTTAGCTTGAATAGATAAGTTTTCTAATAATGGTGGTTAGTAAATAATGACTGTTTTGAAATCATCTCTGAGCATTATACACACATATATGTTTGCATTGAGTATAACTTAAGTTTAGCATTTCTGTTTCTTCAATTAACATTTGTTTGGTCTATAGTTTAGAGATTAATTAAGTAATGCTCAGGAATTAAAGTGGGAACATAGTTTCATTTTTACAACACAATTAACGTTAAATGTGAGTGCTGAAACTTATCTCAGGGAGTTTGAATCAAGACAGAAATTGTGGGTAGGAGACAGTCTTTGAGTATCAACTTGTCAATGATCTGTGTTCTGTGATCTACCTATACTATTTCATTATAATTTCTTTTTTAAAAAAATAATTTATTTTCCCTTTTTTGTTGTCCTTGTTTTTTTTTATTGTTGTAGTTATTATTGTTGTTATTGATGTCATTATTGTTGGATAGGACAGAGAGAAATGGAGAGAGGAGGGGAAGACAGAGGGGGAGAGAAAGACAGACACCTACAGACCTGCTACACTGCCTGTAAAGCAACCCCCCTGCAGGTGGGGAACCGGGGACTCGAACCAGGATCCTAATGGTCCTTGCACTTTGCACCATGTGTAGTTAACCCGCTGTGCTACCGCCTCGCCCCCCTTTTTAATTTTTTTTATTTTTGAGAGAGATGCCGAGAAAGAGAGAGACAGAGAAACACCAGAGCACTGCTCAGCTCTGGCTTACGGTGGTACAGGGGAGTGAACCTGGAACTTTGGAGCCTCAGGTATGAGAGTCTCTTTGCATAACGATTATGCTATCTACCCCTGCCCCTAGTATCACTTTTTTAAAAAAAGATTTTTTCTTTCATCTTTATTATCTTTATTTACTTATTGGATAGAGTCAGTTTTTTAAAGTTATCTTTATTTATTGGATAGAGGCAGCCAGAAATCAGGAGGATAGGGGTAGATAGAAAGGAAGAGAGACAGAGACACCAGTAGCACTGCTTCACCACTTGCAAAGCTTTCCCCTTGCAGGTGGGGACTGGGGTCTCAAATCCAGGTCTTTGTGCACTGTAACATGTGCACCCAACCAGGTGCGTCTCCACCCGGCCCCAGATTGTTTCTTTAAGAAAATATAACTTGTAGTGGTGATGTAGCTCAGTGTAAGAGCTTCCCATAAGTGAAGTTTTGGGTTTGTTAATTTTAGGTGCTAGGCCAGCATTTCATACTGAAAACTTATTAATAATATAACAGTATGTAGGGCTCATTAAAATGATTCCAGGCTCTAACCTCTCCAATCCCATAGACCCACAGTGAAAGCACTTTCTATGATTACTTAATACAGATTATTGTAAAGAACACAAATTCTCAATGGAACACTGCTCAGCTACAAGAAAAGGTGAGCTCTTGTCTTCTGTTACAACATGAATGGAGCAGGAAAGGATCATACTGTGCAGCAAGCTAGGAGCGCAAACAGGAGAGGTTTCAAAAATCAAGCAAGGGAAAATGCCAGGTGAAACATTAATAAACTTGGTCAATTTCAGCAGATCCAGGGACTTAAAGGGCGAGGCCAGTGGGTGTGAAAGGGGCCTGGACACCCAGAGCCCTACCAAGCTGGAGGAAGATAGCAGTTCAGTGGTGGGTGAGGTTTGCTGGCACCTATTTTGGGGAGACGTGAGAGTGTACTCTTGTGGCAACAACAGTCTTGTCAAACAATATTTCAATAGTAATAATAATAATAATAATAATAATACATAGCAATGTAAGGAAGACAATAAAGGGAACCCAAAGTTTTATTATCCTATGATAAAAAAGCATCATCAGTATTTTTGCATCACTTTATATACCTTTCTATAAACTTTTTCACAAATAAGCTTATATCACACAATATATATTTATAAAATACACCCCCTCAGCACCCATCTTTATCCTACCAGATAAGCCTTTTTGGCAACGTAGACTATGTCCTATCTTTTCCTCCACGCTCCAATAATCTCTTCCTCATATTAAGCTATATGTACACGGATAATGACATCTCAGCCCCTGTAGAATCTATCAGTGAACACCGGAGTGCTTATCATAATACAGTGCAAGCCCGTGGGGTTGTGGGAGAACTGTGAGCAAGAACAGTGATGTGTGGCCTACATTCTCATTTACTTTACAAGCAGGTAAATGGCTTGCCTTGATACCTGCTGAATGCTGGGCTGGAATCAGCCTAGGAGCCCTGCAGGGGAGCTGCCCCAGGGCAGAGGCCCAGGTGGCCTGGCGGTATAGCCGCCAAAACATAGGTTTATGCCACGCGTCTGTCAATAAAGTTTTGTGTTGAGGTAACTGGTTTAAGTGGATTAACTCTTGCAGTTTGAAAACACAGTGGAGCCCCAGTTGGTGTATTTGCTTTGTTTCTTTGGAATGAAGTCATCCATTCTCCCGTTGGGGTTGGGGAATTTAATTTATTTTTACTTTAAGGTTTAGGCATCTTTTTTTTTTTTTTTTTGGTAATAAGTGTGCAGCTATAATATTTTGCTGTATGGTTTTGTTAGTATAGCGCATGGTAGTTTGAAATTTAAGATAGTTTAAGTAGGTAACGTGATACTTTATCATAGAAATGTTTATTTGCTCAGAAGTAAGTTTAAGCGTTCAATTTAATCGTGTATCTGGTGCCAAGTCAAAAACTTGTATAGTAGGGGGAGAGGCAGGAGAAAAACTTCAGTCTCTAGTGAAAGCTGTGAGCTTCAGAATATTTGAAAAGAAATAATGTTTTATTATAATTTGATGAGCATTGGGCTCTCAGGTCTGCGGTCCTGAGTTCAGTCGTCAGAACTTCATGTGTCCTCGCTCTTTCTCCTCCTTCCTTCTTTCTCTTTTAGGAATAATTAATTTGGTGACTATCTATTCAATTGTTCAGTTTTCATCTACTGCTTACCCCTGTTCTAAGTGCTGTGGAATTTAAGTAAAGGAACTAAAATTGAGCCAGGAATCAATTTAAAGGAAAAGCTATTTTATTTAATATTGAAATGGTTTTATTTAATATTGAAATGGTTGGTATTAGTAGAATTTGTATCACTCAAGAGAGAACACAGCAAAGGCACCACCCTTTAGTGCCTTATTTCACTTATTTAGTGAAATAAGTCTTTTGGGCAAATAATTTCGATTTTATTTTGACCCTGAAAGGAACCTTAAAATATCACAGTAAGAACAAGCTCACTATTTTAGGAATTTGTTTTGTTTTTAATATTTTAGTCAGAGAGATACCAGAGCATTCTTTAGCTCTGCTTTATGGTGGTGCCGGGGATTGAACCTGGAACTTCAGAGCTTCAGGCATGAGGGTCTTTTACAAAACCATTATGCTGTCTCCCCAACCCAGAATTATTTTTTTTATGATCTTTATTTATTTATTGGATGGAGACAGCTGGAAATTGAGAGGAAGGGGGAGATAGAGAAGGAGAGAGACAGAGACACCTGCAGCCCTGCTTCATCACTAATGAAGGTTTCCCCTGTAGGTGGGGACTGGGGGCTTAAACCCAGGGCCTTGCACATTGTAACACATGCACTAAACCAGGTGTGCCACCACTCAGCCCCCAGATTTTTTTTTTTTTAATGAGAGAGATGACTCCAAAGTAGTGCTCTGCCATTTTTTATGACATTCCGTTTGCTTTGTCTTTCGTATATGGTGCTGGAGATGTGACCCAGCCAGAACCATACACATGGAAGGCATGCGCCCTTCCGCTGAGCCGCCTCGTCAGTCCCCACACTCGCTTTTGATGGTGTCTCCAAACAGCTCATTGCACTTTAACACCGTGACAACTGAAGGAAGACTTATTGAATCATTAACTCATTTCCCAAACTGTTTGAGTTCTTTTTCACATAGCAAAGTCTTTATTTGACATGACTTTGAACTTAACAAGAGACTGTATCTGCTCAGTGTTGCTGAATGACAGACAGATAATTGAAGAGGAAGCCTGGGGTGGGCTGGGTGGTGGTGCACCTGGTTGAGTACATACGTTACAGTGCAAAAGGACTTGGGCTCAACACCCCCCCCCCCCAGTCCCCACCTGGTGAAGCAGTGCTCCAGATTTTTCTCTTCTCCCCCTTCCTTCTCAATTTCTGTCTCTATCCAAAATTAAAAAAAAAGGAAGTTTGCCCCCTCCCTCCCACCCCACGTGACCTGGCATTGTATGGAAGGGAGCAGCAAAGAGAATTTCATAGGTGTTGGAGTTATGGTTTAGGTGCTCTTCCCCTGCCCCCAGCATCTCTTCTCTCTCTTCTTTACATCCCTCCCTGAGTCTAAAACCATCAATAGAAAAATGTTGGTCTGGGAGATGACTTGGTGATAACGTTCACACATGAAACAATGGGCTTGATAGTTCAGCACCATATTCAAAATAAAAGGAAAAGTTTTCAAACTCTCAGAGTGTTGATTTAATCTCAAGCCAAAAGTACCTGCAAGGCGGTTTGTCTTTATCTGGGGTTAAGTGTGGGTGTTGCAGAGAGGATGGTGAGAGCTTAGGGGTTCATAGTGCTGCCCTGGAAGTCACAGATTCAAAGGAAGTTCTAAACATGTAGCATCAAATCCAAACATATAGTTGACTTAGCCTTGGAAAACTCATTGGTTTCTCACTAGAGCTGACCATGCTGGATTCTCTTCAAACCAAACCAAACCAAACCAGACTAGACCAAACCAGACCAGACCAGACCAGACCAGACCAGACCAGACCAGACCAGACCAGACTCTAGACCCACTTTTCTGATAAAAAAGTGTAAAGAATGAACATCTAAGATCTATACATAACTCAAGTAAGTTCCTCTGTTGACTAACAGTCTAGCAAATTAGCCAGTTTCTTTGATCGTCAAGATACTAACACAACTGAGGAAAATATCATTATGTCATTGCTTTTCACATTATGTATCTGACCCAGTAGTGAGTCCTGAAATCTGTTTTGTGAGTCATTAAAAAAAAGCAAAACAATACATTACATTAAAGTATTTATTCTAGTCTTTAGTCTGTGACTCTACTGCTAAAATAAGTGGTTTGGAGGTTCTGAAACACTGTTTTTTTGTTTTGTTTTATTATTATTTTAAAAATATTTATTTATTCCCTTTTGTTGCCCTTGTTTTATTGTTGTAGTTATCATTGTTGTAGTTATTGATGTTGTCGTTGTTGGATAGGACAGAGAGAAATGGAGAGAGGAGGGGAAGACAGAGAGGGGGAGAGAAAGACAGACACCTGCAGACCTTCACTGCCTGTGAAATGACTTTTGGGCAGGTGGGGAGCCGGGGCTCAAACCAGGATCCTTACACTGTTTCTTGCATTTTGTGCCATGTTAGCTTAACCCGCAGTGCTACCGCCCAACTCCCTCTGAAACACTGGTTTTTGAAGTCAGGATTATTTTGCTTTGCATTTAACTCTTAAGAAAGTTTGCTTTCTATAGACTTTTTCTTATTTATTTATTTTTTTGTTTTTTTTTTAATTTAAGAAAGGATAAATTAACAAAACCATAGGGTAGGAGGGGTACAACTCCACACAATTCCCACCACCCAATCTCCATTTCTCACCCCCTCCCCTGATAGCTTTCCCATTCTCTATTCCTCTGGGAGCATGGACCCAGGGTCATTGTGGGTTGCAGAAGGTAGAAGGTCTGGCTTCTGTAATTGCTTCCCCGCTGAACATGGGCGTTGACTGGTCGGTCCATACTCCCAGTCTGCCTCTCTCTTTCCCTAGTAGGGTGGGTCTCTGGGGAAGCTGAGCTCCAGGACACATTGGTGGGGTCTTCAGTCTAGGGAAGTCTGGCCGGCATCCTGATGACATCTGGAACCTGGTGACTGAAAAGAGAGTTAACATATGAAGCCAAACAAATTGTTAAGCAATCATGGACCCAAAGCTTGGAATAGTGGAGAGGAAGTGTTAGGGGGGTACTCACTGCAAATTCTAGTGCACTTCTGCTTTCAGGCATATATTTTGCAGTAGTTTACGGATACGTGTGAACATATGCTCTCTCTCACAGAAACTGGTGTATATCTAGGTTTTGGGACTTTGTTAGAAAGTGAACCACCTGAGATGAAATTAGAGTATACTATGAAAGGAAAGGTCTCACCCGAGTAATGAAGCTGAAGGGTTGTCATTCCACACGTGAAGTCTCTGGACACAGTCTGAAGTGAAGCATGTTGAGGAGGCAATCGTTGCGTTGGTTAGGTTGTGATTGGCAGATGCAATATTATTTGATATGGATTGGGAGAGGCATAGGGGAAAGTGGGCCCTATCCAATAGTTCCAGGACTGGGGGAAGTAGGGACTCCATAGTGGAGATGTGAGGTTCCTGCTGTCTTAGGGTTCAAAAAGACAATCGAGGGAGTCGGGCTGTAGCGCAGCGGGCTAAGTGCAGGTGGCGCAAAGCACAAGGACCGGCGTAAGGATCCCGGTTCGAACCCCGGCTCCCCACCTGCAGGGGAGTCGCTTCACAGGCGGTGAAGCAGGTCTGCAGGTGTCTATCTTTCTTTCCTCCTCTCTGCCTTCCCCTCCTCTCTCCATTTCTCTCTGTCCTAATCAACAACGACGACTACAACAATAAAACAGCAAGGGCAACAAAAGGGAATAAATAAAATAAAAAAACAAACAAAAAGACAATCGATAGTTAATGTTATCATCACATTATTTGGTAATTGGGTTAACTTTGAAAAGTCCTTTTGTTAGGGTTTGCTGTATAGTACCCAGTATCTTGTATATAGCTGTGCTATTGGTTGCTTCTGATCTATTTGGTCTAGGCTTTTGAGAGAGTCTGCATATCAATTACACAGCCTATATATTGAAAAGATTCAGTTTGTGTTTTGAAAAACTTCGAGACATCTATAGACTTTTTCTATAGAAAAAGTATCTATTCTTCCTAGCAGCAGATGAGTTTCAGTTGTTCTCCATCCTCATTCACGTTTGCTTTTTAAAGTTTAGGCATCTATGTAGGTAGCAGCTCCTTGTGGTTTTAATTTGTGCTTGCCTGAATATTAATGATGTTGAGCATCTTTTTGTGTGCTTGTTATCTATATTTCTTTAAAAATGCGATTACTTGAGAGAGAGGGGGCGGGGGAGGGAGTCAGAGTCCAAAGCACTGCTCAGCTGTGGTGTATGGTGGTTGTAGGGATTGAACCTGGGCCCTTTGGGGACTTAGCCATGCAAGACAGGTCACTTTCTCAGTGCTATTCCTTGACTCCAGGTTGTTGGAATTCTCATGCAGGCAACCAAGCTCCAGTAATAACTCTAGGGGTTGAAAAATTAATCACAATTAAATCTCAGTTACCAATATTTCTTTCATGGTTAGAAAGGTGAGACACCTTCCAGCTTAGGAACATAGTGCATGGATTAATTTGTTCAGGTCTTATTTAAAGATTTTACTTCTGTACGTAGTATCTTCACCTTCTGAAATTGCAGAGTTACTCAATTTTTTTTTTTTTGCCTCCAGGGTTATTGCTAGGGCTCAGTGCCTGCACCACGAATTCACTGCTCCTGAAGGCCTCCCCCCCATTTTGTTGCCCTTGTTGTTGTTATTGCTATTATTGCCATTGATGTCATCGTTGTTGGATAGGACAGAGAGAAATGGAGAGAGGAGGGGAGACGGGGGGGGGGGAGAGAAAGATAGATACCTGCTGCAGACCTGCTTCATCGCCTGTGAAGCAGTGCCCCTGCAGGTGGGGAGCTGGGGGCTCGAACCGGGCTCTTTAAGCGGGTTCTTGTGCTTTGTGCCACATGCGCTTAACTGCTGTGCTACCTCCCGACCCCCTCAATTTTGTTTTGGACTGAGCTGCTTATAGTAACTGGACTTCCTTTAATGTAAGCCTTTGCTCCCTGTCTGAATTACAGCTCATCTCTCTCAGCTGTCTGACTGGATTCAGTACCCTCTGAAGCCTGTTTATTTCACCTTGTTTTTTTCTTTAGCCACTAAGCTATAGTCCTTAATCGCAGTGGCATGAAAACAGTCCATCCGTATGATTATTCCAGCTTGACTTTCCAAGAAGAAGTCTGGGGCGGGCAGGTAATAGCGTAGTTGTCTGTGTGGGTGGGCTGTTAAGTCATGGGCTCTGAAAAACTGCCGAGGGATGTGAGGCCTCAGAAGGGACTCAGCATTTTGTAGTCAAGTAAAGGAGTCTTCACTCATTTTGTGTCCTTAGTCTCAAGTTTCTCTGTCTCAATTCTCTTCATATTGAAATGTTCAAATTTCTTATCTTTTTGGTTGGGGAAGGTGCTGATGACTCCCTTAGCTGCATTCCCAGCCTGAATGTCTCACCTCTAACCGGAGTGTTACTTCCTTCACAAAGGAGATTGGAGTGTTACTTCCTTCACAGTTAATTGTGCTGCCTACACACCACTTCTCTGTAGCCTGCACTTGATTCTCCTTTGTCCCACAGTTATCTGTTAATGGGTCTTTCCTGCTAGATGTCCAACCCTTCCAAGGTGGAGTGTGCATCTTAATAGCCACTCAGCCAGAACATAACAAGAATTTTATAATTATTTGTTAAGTTAATGACTACATTGTACCTGGGAACAAATGGTGATGGGGAAATGAACAAGAGAGGCTTCAAGGAGGAAGTTTGTGTTAGGCCTTGCAGGATGGATAGGATTTCAAGAAACAGAAGAGGAAGAAAGGCTATATTGCTGTAGAACTTTCAGCTAGGTCACAGGATGGATGTGGGTGGTAGATTTTAGGTGACTTTGAAATTGGGAGGAGACTTAAATATGTCCCACAGAAGGTTTTTAAAAAATTCACCTCAGTTGTCAGTGTAATTACTGATGTTGAGAAGAGGCAATTTGACCAGAAAACAGCTACAATGATAACTGACATTATGTAGTAAGTTGGGGGCAGGCTTTTGTCAAGTTAGACGGAAGTGATTGTGAAGTGACAGTTGTATTACCAGGCAGGAGCTAATCGAAGTGTAAACTACTTAGTTACAGAGGAAAGAGAGAGAGAGAGAGGGAGAGAGGGAGAGAGAGAGAGAGAGAGAGACAGGCAGAACACATGTTGGCCATTGCTTAGAGGAGCGAGTGAGATAATTGACCTCACACATTCAATTATACTTGTTCTTTTTCCATTTCTCCTTCTCCTCCTCCTTCTCCTTCTACTTTTTCTTCTTTTTTTTTTTTTAAGAGACAGAAATTAAGGGTGGGGGGGAGAGACACCTATATCACTGCTTCACCACTGCAGATGGGGTCCAGGGGCTTGAACTTAGGTCCTCGAACATTGCATGGGTGTGCTCCACTAGGTACACCATTGTGTGGCCCCATACCTGGGATTTTTAAGGCCCAGTACCCGGAAAAGTAGAAGTGTTAGTTGAAAGAAACAAAACATGTCAGAAAGAGTAAGTTCTGGAGAGGTGATGCTTGAATGTAAGTATTTTATCATCTTTATTTTTTAAATATTTTTTTATTAATTACACATGAGAGAGTTTCATCACACACACACACACACACACACACACACACACACACACACAATCTCTCCAGTACACGTAGCTCCCAGGATCAAGCCAGGAACTTTAGGCATGCAAGTTCAATGTTCAGTACTTTACCAGTTGAGCTCTCTCCCCAACATGAATGTATTATTCGTAAGCTTTCTTTAAATAGCAAATTACCCGCAATTACACACATCATCACACTCTGACTCTGGGCACACAGGTAGGTACCATTTTGCCATATTAAGTATTTCTGTACATTCCTGTTTTGTAGAATACATACTGTGTTTAGTTCATATGCCCATTTCTGACTAAACTGAGGGCAAGGACAGTGCTATTTTTCTTGTTATAGAGTACCTACCATGCTGAGGACATGGGGGAAACATTTGAGTTAGTGACTCAAAATACATGGGTCTGATAACAACACAGGGTATGAGTAGGTTTTTGGATGGACTTCGGTTTGATTGGCAACACGACCAATTTACCACGCCTTCATCTAACTATAAAGTCCGTCCTTTCAAAAGTATACAATTCAGGCTTTTTAGTGTAGTCACCAGGTTGTACGCTGTCACCACAATCTCATTCTAGAACATTTTTCTCACCCAAAGAAACCTCCACCCCAATCCCCACTCTCAATCCCGTTCTCAGTTTCAGTAGTTGTCACTTTTTGATTCTTTTCCTCCCAGTCCCTGGCAATGACTAATCTATCGAATTTAGTGTTTTTATTCAAGGAAAGACATTTAAATGATCTAACTCTATAACCAATTTTGAATACTACTACCCTTCAGAGATATATTGTGTTAACAGGAGGTATTGATGGATTTTTCTCCCCACAGGAAAAATCACCAGAAGACATACCATGGGGCAAACAGTGAAGGAAGGTAAGATTGACTTGTCTACAGAAGATCATATTTTGAGTTATTCATTGGATTGAGTGCCATCTAGTATGCTGAACTTTTGATATAAAGCTTTTAAAAATAAAGTCATAGAAAATGTTAGATACTTAAAGGTGGACATTTAGAATGGAGTTAATATTCAGGAAACTGAAACCCAGTGAGGTTAAGTGAATGGATCAGGAAATAATTTTTGACAGCCAAAATGAGAATCCAAACCTTCTAACAGCAGTGATTAAAATGCTCTGTCTTCTTCTAGTGAGATCCCTCCTACTAGTATACCACACTAATGTGCACTCTGTTGTGAGGTCTATTTTCTTCCCCACAGTACCATCAATACCATTCTTCTTTTGCCTGCACAAATCCTGTTGTACTTCTACCATCTACTTTCATTGTCCTTCATTTTGTCAAGTGTATTAGTTTGATGTAGGCTCTGTAGTTAGACTCTTAGCTTCTCTAGAGTAGAAACCATATCTTTCCAGTTAGAAAATATTACTGTAAACCACCTAGTAAATAGAAAAATGTATATTCTTTGTGTTAGTCAAAAATAGAAAGCAGCCTTTATGTTCCCCTCAAGTGTTTACATATGTTGAAGAGACTCTTGATCATAATGAGAAAGTAGATCTGTTCCCTCGCTGGCTTGCCTGGCATCATTTATAGGTCTTTCTTTAAGGAGTTTGTCATTTGTCACTATAAATTTCAGATGGAAACAGTTCATGTGTAGTTAGACTCATTAGTTCATAGTGATACTAAGAAAGTAACTGCAACTTAATGATTATCTGTGGAGAATGCTAGGGATTTAACTCATTTTTCTGAAAACTAAGAAAGAAAGTATTGATTGTGACTTCCCTTTGTGACCTGTACCTCAGAGCAAGTGAATGGTGGAAGGCAGTGGTGGGGTGGGGAGGTTTCTATATAGAAGTTTTCTGACTGACAAAATGATCAAAATTAGAGCAACTTCACTTTACTACAAACTATGACTTAATGGATGTAGGAAGTAGTGGCCTTGACTGCTCATAACACAGAGAGTTAGATACTAGGAGCTCCTGTAAGCAGTACACAATACTGCCTTTGATGTCACCCTTCTCCCCCCAACACACACACACACACACACACACACACACACACACACACACGCACGCCAGAAATGAATCTGATTAAGCTCTTCTGGATAAAAAATATCCCAATACCAATTTAAAGAAGCAGTCAGAAAAATCTGGACTGGAAAAGTAAACTTGTGTTGTTAACAAGATTTTGCTAAGGGAAGATATAAAAATAATAATAAAAAAACACCAGAGGAAAAGGAACCTACTGATCAAAAGAAACTTACACGATATGTCAACCATTGCTGTGTATAACTTGATTTGATTACTGATTCAAACAGACACACACTGAAAACAAGACAATTGAAGGAACACAAACTCTGCTTATTTATAACATTTAAGGCACTATTCGGTGAGGCAGCTCCTTTTTTTTTTTCAGTATTGTACCTTATTATTATTTTTTAAAAAACATTTATTTACTTATTCCCTTTTGTTGTTTTATTGTTGTAGTTATTATTGTTGTCGTCATTGTTGGATAGGATAGAGAGAAATGGAGAGAGGAGGGGAAGACAGAAGGGGAGAGAAAGACACCTGCAGACCAGCTTCACTGCTTGTGAAGTGACTCCCGGCAGGTGGGAAGCTGGGGGCTCGAACTGGGATCCTTATGCCAGTCCTTGCACTTCGCACCACCTGTGCTTAACCCGCCGTGCTACCGCCTGACTCCCTATTAATTTTTTTTAAATCAGTCATTCTAGAGATATTCACTATAATATATGTGAGTGAAATTATTTGGTAAAATGTTACACAAGGTGCAACTCTGAGTTTTGCAGACTGACTGAGCAAAAGTGGCCCAGTCTGTTGAATTATGTTGTAGTCTAGCTTCCCTGTTAGGCTTCAAACTCTGGAAAGCATCTATTTTCTTTCTAGAGTACAGTGATTTGAGCATTGTAAGGATAAGCTCAACTCGTGGTCTGTTGATTTGTCTAACAAATACTTGAAGGTGTTTTCATATTAGGCCCTATTCTAAGCTCTGAGGATGCAACAGTGAGAAAGCAAACAGAATAAAGTAAATAAATGCCTACCTTCTGCTACTTACATTTGAGTGGAGTAAGACAGCAAAATGAATGAGCACATGATAAGGTACAGAGCAAACTGAAGTCCTCTGTAGAAAATGACAACATGAATTAAAACTTAAACAGGTGCCCATTACAAAACAGTTTATAGTTTTTCTTTCTTTTAAAAAATTTTTATTTATAAAATGGAAATATTGACAAGACCATAGGATAAGGGGGCCACAACTCCACACAATTCCCATCAACAGAGCTTCATATCTAACCCTCTCCCCTGATAGCTTTCCTATTCTTTTTCCCTCTGGGCATGGACCCAGGGTCATTATGGGGTGCAGAAAGTGGAAGGTCTGGCTTCTGTAATTGCTTCCCTGCTGAACATGGGTGTTGACAAGTCTATCCATACTCCCAGCCTGCCTGTCTGTTTCCCTAGTGGGGCAGGGCTCTGGGGAAGCGGGGCTCCAGGACACATTGGTAGGATCGCTTGCCCAGGGAAGTCAGGTTGGCATCATGGTAGCATCTGGAACCTGGTGGCTGGAAAAGAGTTAAAATATAAAGCTAAACAAATTGTTGGCTAATCATGAACCTAAAAGCAAGAATATTGCAGATGAAGATTTGGGGTCTCCATTTTGAAAAAAGCTAGTAGGTCTATTTTAGGTATATTCCAAGGGCCCCTGACTTTACTAGTTTTTGCTTGAGCCTGACACCTAATATGCAGGTGGACCCAAGTTATTGTCTGGGGGGATGGTGTCATAGTTGGAAAAAGGACTAGAAAGCTGGATCAGGGAAGAGAGTAGCTCCCAAATATGGGGAAAGTATATAAACATGGTTAACAGAAAACCCCATTGGTTTGATCTGGAGCCCATAAATGCTCTTCAGACTGTTTCTATGACCTTCTAGAATTGCTGTTTTCTGTCTTGAATTTCTTCTTCTTAGTACCAATGAATGACAAGAAGGAGATTCAAGAAAAACCATCTCAGTCAAGCACATCTTCTGTGCAAAGTGGTAGGTTTTTTTTTTTAAAAAGAAACTTTATATATTTTTTATTTTACCCCCTTTTTGTTGCCCTTGTTGTTTATCATCATCGTCGTTGTTATTGTTGTTATAGCTGTCGTTGTTGTCAGATAGGACAGAGAGAAATTGAGAGCAGAGGGTAAGACAGAGGGGGAGAGGAAGATAGACACCTGCAGACCTGCTTCACCACTTGTAAAGTGAACCCCCTGCAGGTGGGGAGCCGGGGGCTCAAACCAGGATCCTTCTGCCAGTCTATGTGCTTTGCGCCATGTGCGCTTAACTGTGCCACCATCCTACTCCTAGTGGTAGGTTTTTAAGTAGTAAAACACAACATATTTTTTCTCCTTACTCCACATTAATATATTAACAGTGTAATATGAGCTTTGACTGCTTTTGAGGTAGTCTATGTGCAGTAAATTCCTGTGATATACAATCTGAGTGATAGGAAAGAACAAACATACTTTGATTTATTTTTTTAAAGATTTCATTTATTTATGAGAAAGATAGGAGTTGCGAGAAAGAACCAGACATCACTCTGGCACATGTGCTGCCGGGGATCGAACTCGAGACCTCATGATTGAGAGTCCAAAGCTTTAACACTGCGCCACCTCCCAGACCACCATATTTTGATTTCTTTGTGGTTTAGAGATAAATTGATCTAGAAGTATTTCCGTGTAGATTGTGCCACATCAAAAGTTATGTAGTTAATCTAATTCCTTGTCACGTCCTACCAGTATTAAAATGACCCGGTTATTTAGAAAAGCCTAACATTGAAATCAATGTGAAATTCCTTGTTTGATGATCAAAAGACAGGTAAATGGTTAAGAGCTCAGTTACTGAGAACCTTACAGATTAGCCCTAGAATCCTGTCCTCATATCTTATTTTGCTCTTGTTGCCTTGGGCAAATTATTCAGTGTTTTTTTCCCCCCTTTTCTTTATACAACGGGAATACTACTACTTATTCTGTGAAACCGTTAGAATTAAGAAAACGGGGGTCGGGCGGTAGTGTAGCAGGCTAAGCGCACGTGGTGCGAAGTGCAAGGACCGGCTAAGGATTCCAGTTCCAGTCCCAGGCTCCCCACCTGCAGGGGGGTTGCTTCACAAGCAGTGAAGCAGATCTGTAGATGTCTATCTTTCTCTCCCCCTCTCTGTCTTCCCCTCCTCTCTCCATTTCTCTCTGTCCTATCCAACAACAAGGACATCAACAACAATAATAACTACAACAATAAAACAAGGGCAACCAAAGGGAATAAATAAATAAATATTTAAAAAAAGAATTAAGAAAGTGAATGTAAAGCCCTGAATGCCATACCTAGGCATTTGTTCACTAAAATTCAACTGTATTAACCCTAAGTTATTCATGCTTTAAGTTCCTCACTGAAGTGAGCAACATGTGGATAACACTATCAGAGACTTGGGAGATAGGGTCTCGCCCGCTCTTTAAGAATGCAAGAACATAAGTAATAGGCACATAAGAGGCTGAAGGGAAACTACTGAAGTAAAACTTACTCCATTTGGCGGAGATTTCCAGGCAGACCCCTTGTCCTTTGTTCTTCTGTGGTCCGTACCCTGCCAGCCGTGCTGTGGCAGAGTTTACCCACTACTTTCTCGCCTTCCTCACATTAGTTGTGCCCCAGTGCCTCTCAGCTCCCTTTCTCATTGACCTTATTCAGATCGCCCCTGTGGCCCCCACAACCCTCCAAGGAAGTGGAGCCCCTTGGCTTAGAGAGCTGTTTCTCACACCTGTAAGTCCCTCTTTATCTTTTTATGAGCCATGCACCATGCAGCTCGCCCATTTAAGCTGCATACAAGTTGTACAGCCACCATCACAGATTCAGCTCTACAGCATCTTAATCCCCCCCCCAAAAGAAAGAAAGAAAGAAAGAAAGAAAGAAAGAAAGAAAGAAAGAAAGAAAGAAAGAAACAAAGAAAAGAAATACCTATTTAGCAACCACTGGCTATCTCCTCTCCCCCAGCTTTAGGTAACTACGTTTTAAAATTTCTTTACTAGGGGATTAATGGTTTTCAGTTGACAGTAAAATACAGTAGTTTGCACATGGATAACATTTCCCAGTTTCCCACATAACAATACAACCCCTACTAGGTCCTCCCCTGCCATCATGTTCCAGGACCTGGACCCTTCCCCCCCACCCCAGAGTCTTTTACTTTGATGCAATACCAGGCAACTACTTTTGTCTCAATAGAATCGCCTCTTCTGGAAATTTCATAAAAATATTCTTTTTTATTTATTTGTTTATTCCCTTTTGTTGCCCTTGTTGTTTTATTGTTGTAGTTATTGTTGTTGTTGTTATTGATGTCGTTGTTGGATAGGACAGAGAAATGGAGAGAGGAGGGGAAGACAGAGGGGGAGAGAAAGACAGACACCTGCAGATCTGCTTCACCACCTGCGAGAAGTGACTCCCCTGCAGGTGGGGAGCTGGGGGCTCAAACTGGGATCCTTACGCCAGTCCTTGCACTTTGCGCCACGTGCGTTTAACCCACTGTGCTACCGCCCAACTCCCTGAAAAAATATTCTTAAAAAGGTTGGAATAGTTTTTCAAAGCTCTCAAACTGGATTGGAAAAAAATGAGATTGCACAATCAAATTGACAGACATCTGCAGATATTTCTCAGGGGCCTAGCCCTGATATCTCACCTTAGAAAGGAGGCAGGGGGTAAAGCTCACGCAGTAGGATGTACCCTTTACATGCACAGGGCCCAGGGTTTGAGCCCAGTATCACCATAGCACTGGAAAGAGCTTCATGGATGGTGGAGCAGTGCTATGATCTCCGCACTCTCTGCAAAATAAGAAAGAAAAAGTTGGCTTGAGAGTGCTAGGCTCATACATGCACAACCCCTCCCCATATGCATACTGGTTACTAGAAGGTAAGCTCCGATTTATCTATTTTATTGTTGTACTCACAGTACCTAGGACAGTGCCTGACACATGCTGGTGACCTTCTGTGTAAACCCCATAATGAATAAGACAGACATGAGTTCTACCCTCTTTGAACATAGGGCACAGGATAGACACGAAATACCCCAATACAATTGTGATCAAAGCTATGGAGAAGTCATTCCTCTAAGAAACATGACGCTGTAGATATTTTCGCCGCTCTTCTTCACATGGCCTCTGATTCCAAACCCAGCCCTGGTCGAGGACACTCTGATTCTGATTAACTTTGGAAAAGGCTAATGGAAGGTATACATATTATTGTCCAAGATGTCAAAAGATGTTTGAACAACTGCATGGATTAGAATTGATCACAAATCAGACAGAAGGGCCATGGCATGTGCAAAAAATGATCAGGTAGCCAGGTTATTTATGTACACCGGTTTCGCGAACAGACCTATCATTTTCTAGTCTCCCTTTGGAGAGAAAACACACACACACACACACACACACACACACACACACGCTCAGTGAGGATAAAATGTAGAAGCAGACTGAGGCCTCAGGCACAGCTGAGGTTTTCAGACTGTTTTGGCTTCTGGTCAGGAATTCCAGCTGTGGTAGTTGTAGACATGTCAGATCTAAATGCATAAGGCCTAGAGTAGTGTTTGTTTCCCCTATCACATTATTGGTATGTTCTCAGCACATGGGCAGCTAAGCTGGACTGTTTTGAAAGTGAAACTTTTGTCTTATGAATAAAGAAAAACAATTATGGTTCCAGTGGTTGCACAGTTAATAACAAATATGATGGAAAATGATACTATTACAGGGTGTTGGTATATAAAGGATTTGACAGATCAAACTGTAACACATTCAGATACAAATGCTGATAGGGTATTAAAAAAGTATTATGTATTGTGTTGTCATAAAAGTCATGACATTTTTTTTTGCCTCCAGGGTTACTGTTGGCTCAGTGCCTGCACTACAAATCCACTGCTCCTGGAGGGCATTTTCCCCATTTTTTTTTTGTTGCTGCCCTTGTTGTAGTTATTATTATTGTTGTTGTTATAGCTGTTGTTGTGGTTGGATAGGACAGAGAGAAGTCTTGAGAGAACAGGAAGACAGAGAGAGGAAGAGAAAGATAGACACCTGCAGACCAGCTTCATCGCTTGCGAAGCGACTCCCCTGCAGGTGGGGGTCTGGGGCTCGAACCGGGATCCTTATGCCAGCCCTTGTGCTTTGCGTTATGTGTCTTTAACCTGTTGTGCTACCACCCAGCCCCCTCATAACATATTTTTCTGTTTTTTTTTTTTTTTTGCCTTACGTGTTATCGCTGGGGCTCCATGCCTGCACTATAAATCCACTGCTCCTGGAGGCTGTTTTTTCCCATTTGTTGCCCTTGTTGTTATTGTCATTGTTGTTATTATTGTTGTTGGATAGGACAGAGAGAAATCGAGAGAAAAGGGGAAGACAGAGAGGAGAAGAGAAAGATAGACATCTGCAGACCTACTTCACTGCTTGCGAAGCGACCCATCTGCAGGTGGGGAGCCGGGGGCTTGAACCAGGATCCTTAAGCTGGTCCTTGCGCTTGGCATAATGTGCACTTTACCTGCTGTGCTACTGCCTAGCCCCTCTATGCTTTGTTTTTTTAATTTAAAATATTTATTTATTCCCTTTTGTTGCCCTTGTTTTATTGTTATTGTTATTGATGTCATTGTTGTTGGATAGGATTAAGAAATGGAGAGAGGAGGGGAAGACAGAGAGGAGAGAAAGACACCTGCAGTCCTGCTTCACCACCTGTGAAGCGACTCCCCTGCAGGTGGGGAGCTGGGGGATTGAACCGGGATCCTGACACAGGGAAAAAAATATTCACTAGGAGCAGTGGATTCATAGTTCTGACACCAAGCGCCAGCTGTAACCCTGGGGGAAAAAAAAGAAAAAGAAATAAAATTAAACCTAATTTAAAAAAACCAAGAGTTCTGAGGTTTATTAAATAACAAGTGTACAGTGCTGTGTATGACTTTCCTAGTGTGACATGTCGTATGTGTGCATATACACGTGTGTAAATATGGTATCATGCCAAACCTGACACACGCAAACTTGGGAGAGTCAGCTGTGCACGTCTTCCTAAGTTTGCGCTTGGTGACTTCACCATGGTACCTCATAGTCAGCCATGGTGGCACTTTCATACCACAGAAACTTGAAAACTGTACTTAACTCTCTGCCCTTCCTTCCCCAGACTCCTTTGTTTTGGTGCAGCATACCCTACCCAGTCCAAGTCTTGCTTTGCACTTTTCTTTTTCTGTCCTTGTTTCTTAAGTTCCATCTATAAGTGAGATCATCTGGTATTTGTTCTTGTCTTTTTGTCTTATCTCACTTACGGGACTCCTTCAAGTTCCATCCAAGAAGAGGCACTTTCAATAGCTGCGTGCTCCTGATACATGTATCACAACTTTCTCAGCCACTCCTCTGTTCTTGGACATCTGGGTTGCTTCCAAGTTGGGGCTATTATGAATTGTGCCACTGTGAACTTGCGTGTACACAGATCTCTTTGAATAGCTGTTTCTGTTTCCTTTGGATAAATCTCTAGGAGAGAAGTTGCTAGGTTGTGAGGTATGTCCAGCTCTAGTATTCTGAGAAATCTCCAGACTGTTTTCCACAAAGGTTAGATCAATTCAGATTCCCACCGGCAGTGTAAAAGGATTCCTTTTACCCTCTTTCACTGCTGGTGGGAATGTAAATTGGTCCAACCTCTGTGGAGAACAGTCTGGAGAGCTCTCAGAAGGCTAGAAATGGACGTACCCTATGATCCTGCAATTCCTCTCCTGGGGATATATCCTAAGGAACCCAACACACCCATCCAAAAAGATTTGTGTATACCTCTGTTCATAGCAGCACAATTTGTAATAGCCAAAACCTGGAAGCAACCCAGGTGTCCAACAACAGATGAGTGGCTGAGCAAGTTGTGTTCTGTATACACAATGGAATACTACTCAACTATTAAAAATGGTGATTTCACTGTTTTCAGCCCATCTTACATGGAGCTTGAAGAAATCATGTTAAGTGAAATAAGTCAGAAACAGAAGGATGAATATGGGAGGACCTCACTCTCAGGCAGAAGTTGAAAAATAAGATCAGAAGAGAAAACACAAGTAGAACCTGAACTGGAGTTTGTGTATTGCACCAAAGTACAAGACTTGGGTGTGTGGGGGGGGGAGAGTACAGGTCCTGGAAAAGGATGACAGAAGACCTAGTGGGGGTTGTTGTATTGTTATGTGGAAAACTGAGAAATGTTATGCATGTACAAACTACTGTATTTACTGTTGAATGTAAAACATTAACTCCCCAATAAATAAAATTAAAAAAGAAGATTCTTTTTACCCCACATCATCACCAACATTTGTTATTTCTATTCTTCCTAATATATGGCATTGTCACCCATATAAAGTGATATATATCATTGTTATCCTTATTAGCATTTCTCTGATAATCAGTGAATTTGAGCACTTTCTCATGTCTATTGGTCCTCTGGGTCTCTTCTTTAGTAAAGATTCTGTCCATGTCCTTACTCCATTTTTAATGGGGTTCTTTTCTTCTCTTTTCTTTTCTTTCCTGATTTTAGTGAGCACTTTATGTATATTGGCTATTACCCTGGATCTAATATATGTCACTTAAAGATTTTTTTTAATATTTATGTATTCCCTTTTGTTGCCCTTGTTGTTTTATTGTTGTAGTTATTATTATTGTTATTGATGTCATTGTTGTTGGATAGGGCAGAGAGAAATGGAGAGAGGAGGGGAAGACAGAGGGGGAGAGAAAGACAGACACCTGCAGACCTGCTTCACCGCCTGTGAAGCAACCCCCTGCAGGTGGGGAGCCGGGGGCTCAAACTGGGATCCTTAGGCCAGTCCTTGCATTTGGCGCCACGTGTGCTTAACCCGCTGCGCTATCACCCGACTCCCAACTTAAAGATTTTCTCCCATTCTGTAGGGTGTATTTCTGGTTTGGTGATGACTCTCTCTGCTGTGTGGAAGCATTTCAGTTTGATGTAATCCCAGTTTACTTTTGGTTTTGTTTTCCTTGCTCTTGGACTTGAGTCTTTGAAGACATTTCCGAGACATAGATCATGAGGTGTTCTGCCAGTGTTTTCTACGTGCTTGGTAGTTTCTGGCCTAATGTTCATGTCTTCGATGCACTTTGAGTTCACTTCTGTGCATGGCGATGTGCAGTATTTCAGTTTCATTTGTCGGCATGCTTCAGCCCGGTTTTTCTAACACCATTTGTTGAAGAGACTCTTCTTTCTCCATTTAATATATTGGACTCCCTTATCAAAAATTGTCTGTAGGTGTGGAGGCTTATTTCTGAGCATTGAATTCTATCCCACTGGTATGTGTTTCTGTTTTGATTCCAATTCAAGGCAGTTTTAATCATAGTAGTAGCCTTGTACTATAAGTTGAGGTCAGGAAGTGTGATACTTCCATTCTTATTCCTTTTCC